>NW_024498829.1:0-344780 GCF_017590055.1 Onychostruthus taczanowskii
TCTTACAAAATCAGGGCGACACCTTACTGAAGTAATTTCCATTCTTTCTGCTTACTGCAACCGAAACATTTAAGCTTATGCTTCCTGATTTCCCCCTTTCCCCAGTAGCTTGATTTATATGTATTTCTTTCACCAAGCGTACAAAACTTTTCAACTAGTTCTCAAACAAACTTGTTTTCTCATCTTTCCGGGTGTCAGATTTTCTGTTCTCAAGGTACCCTGTTTCTCAAGGTTTGTAGCAGGAAGATGTGTAAAACAGAAAAAAACCTTTCATAATTTGGAGGTACACATACTTCAGGAAATGATTCTTTCTTCATGGAAAATTTAATTTTCTCTGAATTTTCAGTGGAAGCTTTGGCTCTCAATCATTTCAAGTCTCTCGGATTCTACTGAACATCTTTGACACTACACTCCATTTAAAAGTTGACTAATCTACTTATTTTAGAGTTGGACTGTTTATCATAGATGATAAGGTGATTGAACCAAATACAAAATAGCTCTATTCATGGCAGTCCATGTTGCTTACTAATTAGTATCTTGGCTTGCAATATACGCTCCATGGTTTTCTTTTTGCAGTCCTCATTTATCTTCTTTATCTAAAGCTGAATTTATCCACTAAATCTGCAGGGAATTACATTTGCTTGTATCATGAAGAAATTAACTTTGCTGGATGGAGAAATTGTGCCCTGATGTTTGCAGTATGAAGAATGGTGTAATAAGTTCGGGTGAACTCTGAGTGTTTTCGGAATCCATCTAGTAGGGGAAATGGGTGAGGGAAAATACAGCTATCATTTCACTTCGTGGAAGAATTAAAGGCAAAGTGATACTGTTAGTGGGGAAAAAGGTCCCAGTGACTGCATGATCAGAACATTCACTTAAAAATAAAGTGAATTTCTTAGATGGTATCACATGAAATATTAATTTGTTGCATTGATTTAGAATGCAAGGCAGATTATTCAGTGCACTGACAGACATTTTAAGTTATAAATATGTTTCATCTAGAAGTGGGTCTTTTCACTGTGTGTGTGCTGCTTGTTTTTCACCTGAAATCTTTCACGGCAGCTCTTTGCCTCAAATGACCTCCTTCTGACAGAGGGACAAGAATTTAGCTCAATTGTTTCTTAAAATGATATTGGACTAAAGCAAGCCTTGCTTTACCATGTGGAAAGGGATAATAAATCTGAGAATTTCTAGCACCTAAGTTCTAGGTCATGGTTTGACCCGGAAGTGAGGTTTTGGGAAGTTATGGTCAAACCAATCAGTGGCCAAATTTCAGATTGGCACTTGGTGTGGCCACTGGGGATTTGGATACGCTTCTGAGAACACACAGGGGTTAAAAGCAGAGCACTCCAAGAGAGACTTCCTCTTTGGAGTCCGGTAGGTGAGCGAGGCTGAGCTCTCCCCTGCCCAGCTGTGTCTGGGTGGGGGAGGGGGAGACCATGCAGCCTGAGAAAGGGAAAGCCGGAGCCGCTGCAAGATGCAGGGGTGGGATGGTTTGGGCAGCCCCCCCGGAGAGAAGGATAAAGCGGTCGGGAGGAGAAGGGGTGGGCAAGGTGCCCAGCCGCTGCCAGGACAGGCTGTGATTTTAACCCTTTTAGTGTTGAAACAATAGAAGCTGCAAAAACACTGATCCTCCTCAGCTGGAAATTGAGAGGGGACAGAAGATGGGAAAGATGAAGAAGGTTTGAGTAAGTGAAGGAATGCCAGCAGATAGAGCACCCGAGATGGAGGAGATGATTGGAGTGGCTTTGGGCCGGACTTTTCCTCTGACATAGCTACGGGTGAAGCCAGTTTCTTCCGTTAATGCAGAGACTGCACCTTGGGAGAGGCGCTTGGCCAGGTGCCAAGAATGATAAGGCCGTGAGGAGAAATAGAGGGAACAGAGACTGAGGGGGAGAGTGTGTTAGAACCCTCGGCCTTCAGCGAAGGATCTCTGTTCCTGAGCCCCAGGCCCCAGGGGATCTATGGACAGTGGTGAGAGCACTGGACATTGAAGGAAGATGGTCACCATGGCAGATTTCTCTTCGAGCAGCTGCCGTGTGTGACATGGAAGCACAGAAGTTCTACTGTGTTTCCTGAGGAGGCCCATGGTGCAGGAGGGAGGCTCCTCTCTCCTAATGGACTGGGGGGTGCTTGTGTGAAAGGAGGGTATTGGAGTGAGAATTAATATGTTAGAGGGGATTTAAATGTTAGAAGACTGGGGGGAGGAGGAGGAGTCTTTTGAAGGTGTTCTATTGTGGATTGTTGTGTGTGTGTAGTTTTCCCCTTCCTTTTTGTGTCTGTGTAGATTAATAAAGTGTTGTTTTTTCCTTCATTCCCAAGTTAGAGCCTGCTTTGTTCTGTTCCCAGGTCACATCTCACAGTGACCATTTTGGGAGATACACCTTTCATAGGGGCACTGGCACTGTGCCAGAGTCAATCCATGACAACTAGAATAGGAGTATGTACTTTGACTTAGGCAAAAAATTCATATTATCCTGATGTAGCTGTTAAAAATCTGACCAGTTTGTTAAAAATCTGTCAGAAATACAAGTGCAGTGTTATGCCTGTGTGCAGCGCAAGTGTTCCCTCCTCTCCTGCTGCTTCTGCAGCAATAATAGAGCAAATCTTCTCTTCAACACAACAACTTACTCTGCAGCTGTCCTGAGCTTTGGGGCCTGGGTAGTACTTCCCTTGTGAATCCTATTTCCACTTGTTGGGGACCTCCTGACATAGTGGAACTGCTTGTCCATGCTGTCAGGGTTACTCATGGACAGAGATACAGACTATAAGAGGAGGTTAGAGGATGTCAGGAAGACATGGGAGAGTTTAAAATTGGAGAAAAAAAAAGAACACAGAGGAGGAATAATAGAGATGGAAGGGTTGAGGATAGAGAAGCTAATAAGATGACAAGACAGCAGGGGCCTCTGGGATAAGAACAAGAGACAGAGTCTAGCCAGAAAATAAGAAGTAATTAAAAAGAGAGCTGGAATAATTTGAGAGAGGGTGGAGATTTTTGGAGTCATCACAGTGTTAGTATGTAGAAATGAAGCCAAGAACAGCATGTCCTAATAATTTCTTCGCTGTTTTTGCTGTGAGATCTCACAGCAAATTAAATGCTTTGTCCAACACATGGGTCATCCACCACCTTTTGCACATAAATTGCAGAGAAAAAGCTGAAATTTTAAGACAGGTCAGGCACTCTGAATGTCTATGGTGCTCATATTTTTAGGGGAGAGCTTTTACAGAACTGTTGAGTGTGAGAGCTCAGAACCCCTGAAGATGAGAAATAACAAATAGGGAATCTAGAGAATAAAGAGTTATCATCCAGTGATCCAGCTAGGAAGGGCATTGTGTAAGTGGCTAGCTTGGTGCTTGCTGCAAACTGGGGACAGTATTTCTGAACTGCTTTGAAAATGAGACTGTTCTTACTCCTATCACCCATCTCCCTGGTTTTATCAGTGCTATAAATGAAACACATCACCAATTAGCAGAAACAGGTTTGTTCGCTCTCAGAGCAAGAAACAGTCTGTCCTGTAGGAAACTCTAAATATGGCAGCTTTTCACTTGTATTTAAAATATCTGGTAAGTCAGTTGTCATTTAATATAACACTGAATATTTTTCTAATTGCAATAATGTGTTTTTTGTGCATTTATACACAACAGTATGAATGAAGTCTGATTCTTCAACAGGTGTCTGTATCATATCCTCCTTGCCATTTTAGAGTTTGCGTACTACATTTCCACCTGAGAAATTTTGGTCATAGCTTTTAGTATTTAGTGTTATTTGTTCTTTTGTGGGTCATTAAAGTGGAATAGGAGGATGCATGTGTAACTAGGCTTTTGTATTTCTAGAATTAATGGTGTTTGAGAGGAAAATAGATGTTTTGCAAGCATGGAACTGTTCCAGGGAGAATATATTCTGCTATGTGCTTACAAACTGCTATTCATTACACATTGCATGGATGAAATGATGAAGAGTAAAATGCTTTTGGGAAACAGAAATAGCTTCCCCTCATAGACGAGACTTACTTTCATGGCAGTGTTTGGAACAAAACTGTGTGCTGTGTCAGTACTATAGCTATAGATATTTTATGAACATACAAACACACATCTACAAATGTAGACATTTATAGATTCACACTCTCACTTTGCAAAATCTCCTGTGTAAAGCTCTGTTTGAAATATAGCAGCTTCTTCTTGGAGATGTAATATCATAAAAATGTTCAAAGATGTCATTTCACTTTTGCATTTATTTTCTTTAGCTCAAACACAGTCAAGAAATTTAATAATGAGTATTTGTATGTGATGGTAGTCCTCTGCCCTTAACAATTGGCATGATTTTAGTCAGAGAAGGAGCTGCCTGAAGGATGGGGAAGTTAATCTACAAGTGTCTGATCACTATTAGGTTCATCATCCTTTGACTAGATATGGAAATTCCTGATTATTGAATAAATTATATCATACAAACATTTGTTTTTAAAAAATTATTTGAATACTGTTAGCATTTCTCAAGGTCTTTGAGGAATATAAATTATCTAGTAGTGGTTTTGAGATAATATAACAAATCTCATTCTGTCTGCCAAGCTCCTAAGTGGGGAGGAATCAATTCACTGGTAAATATTTTCTTTTAAAAATTGCTTAATTATGAAAGGAATTATGCATTTGTATTTAGCATTGAAGATACCTTTGTGAAATTGTACTTGATTTTTTGAAATAATAATGTCACTAAACCAAGGAAAAGTTTGATTAGTAACCAGTTAAGGATTTATAGGATTTTCCCCTTTAAGTCATAGGCTGGATTTTCTCCGTTTTTCCCATCACTGTAACAAATACAAAACACATTCATGAATATTTTCATGAAATGTATTTCCATGCCTTTACCTAAAATCCCTTGTAGGACAACCCAGACTTTTAGCTGTTCAAACAAAATTTTTAGTCTCAAGTGTGCTTCTCTCTGTCCTGCATGTTGGAGACCAACCAAAATAAACTGACAACATGTCATGGCCCTTAGGGGGTACTATAAGTGAAGATATTTTATTATATTTTCTTTTTGCAATATGGGTTTTAAAAACATTTACAGTAACTGAATGGGATGCGGGACAGTAGCATGAAAAGCTGTGAAGTAGATTGAGGTTACTCTGTGTTTAGAAAGAATACGACAGACTGTAGATTGTTCAAAAATCACCAAAACCAATTGGTGATGTTACCTTGTAAGGATGTACACATCTACCTCTCCTCTCTTTCTCTCTTTTTTTAGCTTTGCGTCCACCTATGAGTAAAATTGCTACCTTTTAAAGTAATAGTTCCTGGAGGCAGGTGTGGATCTGCCACTTTATTCAGATCAGAGTTAGAGGGTGCTGATCTTTGAAAGAGGACAATTAACAGAGACACTATTGACTATCAAAAGAGGACAATTAATAGAGACACTATTGACTATCAAATCAGGTTTCTTTCTGGTTCAGAGCTTTCATATTCTCTCATCTTCAGAAGAACTATATCTTCATGCTCAGTTTCCTTTCTTAACAATAAAATATTTGTTATACATTTTGTGAGGATGGTTAATTTCCTTAGGGTGACATGTATGCATTACATGTTCTTCCCCTTTTTCCTTTGGGAAGGACTTTTCTTTCTTGTGGAAGGTTTTGAACCCCAAAATAAAGTTTGAAAGCCAGACTCCTTAGTCTGTACTTTGAAAATTGTAACAGTCACTTCCTCTGCCCTTGGTTATGTGTTAGAAAGACCACGACAGATATGTGGGTTACTTGGTCCTTTTACACAGTGACTCCTTGCCTTTGGAATGGGATTATCAAAAAGACAGTGGATAATTAGCCACAGATCAAGATCTGCTGAAGAGCAGACCCATTTGTTGGACTGCTGCTGGTGAGTGTTGGTTTTCACACTGCAGTGAGAAGTTGCTGAGACAAATTAATGTCTTTGTTATGCCAACAGTTATCAAATGGAGCAGTTGCCTGCTTTGTTGAGGAAAATGAAAAAGCACAGACATGATTCAAATATACATTTACAAAATATGTGCAAACTGTTTCAAACACATGCAGTGATTGTGTAATGGTAAAACAGATCTGCCTCAGAAAGGCTAAATTCAGAGCAGTCTTGTGTCTGAGAACACTAGGTTGCCTCTTGGTCAGACCAAGTGGCAATAAAAAGAGAGGTGAAACTACAAATGTGTCATTGGATTTAAAGCCTGTGTTGTACTGGGTTACATTTGGGTGAACTTTACTGATTTAAGAATATTTATGTAATACTCCCTCAGAAACAGAAAAAAATCAGTGTTCTTGCCATGACACATTTCAACTATAAATTCTAACTACATTTTTATAATGCAGTGTTTGGATAGCTGTCTTAAACAATAAAGCTGGTACATATATCAGGAACAGATGCTGACTTGGGATATACTGCAAAATGAATAAATAGTTTTATCATTTTCCTAAGGCTCTGAATGACCTTCCTGAGCAGAAAGACTAAAATGGATATCAAATACAAATCTTGTCAGACTGCTGGCAGGCTGAATGCATTTAAACTGACTCATAATGCTGGCTTAACTCTCTTATCTATGCTGATTTATGTCCACAAAAAAGAATATCAATGCAGACAAAAATAGGCATAAGCGAAATAGTTGAAAGAGAAGATAGAATAAAATTTAAAAATGAAGATGTAGAAAAGAAGAATCACATTTCATCAAGTGAGCACTAAATTGGAATGGAACCTAGTTCATCCTATCTACAAGAGGTAGTGTATGATAAAGACAGTGGTTTGGAATTAACTCTGAAAACATAGTCCTAGAAGCAAATTTTTCTTCTTTTGGAAATTTATTCTTTCAGTTCAACAGAATTAACTTTTGGCACATGACAAAAAGCCTCTAGACTTCTGTAACAGCTTACTGTGTTCACTAAGTCTTTCAATCAATGAAAAGATAAATTTATTTTTATGGCTGGTTTTGGATGTGGCTATGAATTATAGTCAGGTTTAAATATTTTTCCCTTTCCTTTTATAGATTTCTGCTGAAGGTCTTTGTTTTTCCTTATGAGGATGATTTTTTTTTTTTTTCTCATGACTAGCCTACCAAATAATGTCAGTGGCAGAGTACATGGAAATTACACTAGGAGTGTTACTAGTAATGGATTTCTTTAAAGTTATTTCCACTCACCAATCCCCAAACCTTTAATGCTGGAGAGTGAAGAGTACACTTGTACTGCCAGGAATAAGAGCCCAAGACTTTAGAATGTATTATCTGTATCTCTCTGGCAAGCAGTGACAGATTAAAACTACTTAGCTGTCTCATAGCTTTTACTCTCTTGCTGTCTTTTTTGAGTGAGCTTAAATGCATACAGACAAACTCATACTTCTTCACAATTCTCAACATTTGTGCCTGCAGAACTGCTTCAAAGAATGCTTAGTGATTGGATGGGCAAGAACAAGATGAAACTATAGTTAAGCAAGACGATTTTGTAAACAGAACTCTGGTTAGGAATCTAAGATGTTACTTAGTGCAATATGTTATGGCTGAAAGGACATATTGAAATAATTTATTTGACTCAGGAGTTCTCAGGAGCACTCAGGAATTCGTATTGCACATCCATTTGCCCAAAGAGTAACTCCTGTTGTCTGTCATAGCGAGACACCATCACCACCAAGTGAATGACAGTCTTGCCTCGATGTCAAATTACATTTACTGCAAAACATTTTAAATAACCCTCTGTCACAAAATAAAATCATCTCCTAAACCTGATGGTGACTTCAGCTACTGCCTCCTCGCTGTGAATGCTTTGCTGTCAGTGCAGTGAGAGGGTATGCTGCAGTATGCTTTGTTATGGGATATAGCAGAGCCAGGTAAAAGAAAGGCCCTTTGTTGGCCTTGCTGTGGCTACTGTGTGCCTGAACCTATAGGAATCACTGAAGGAAGAGTGGGACACCAGGATCATGACAGGCAAGAGTGGTATTGATTCCTGACATTATATTTTACTGTGCTTTGCCCAAAAGATCAGAATACCTTCTCTTTTGAAGGGTTATCACATTGGTATTTCTAGTCTGAGAAACTGGAATTCCCTATGCCTTTTTGTGGGGTTCATTATGGGAAGAGACAAGTAACTGAAAATAAAACCTTTGGCTGACCTGCAGTTTCTTCACTCTTGGCTAAATGCTTTTAAATATGCAAGAAATAAGATACAAGTAATTTGTGTTTTGTTCTTCTAGTAGAATTCCGGAGCAATATGTAGGATAGTATAAATGACACATTTTTCGTTGTGGTTGGGTCTTCTTAAGCCCTCTTTTTATCAACATATATGGAAGAGATGACATTGATGTAATCCACAGATGCTGGGTGGAGTGCCAGGGAAAGAAGAGTTATGCACAGTAATGAGGAAGGGCTTTTTGGAATGTGACCCTCCATGTCCTGAGGAGCACTAGCCAAAATATTATTGTTTTTTTGGGTCAGTGTTCCTGTTTAACTGAACACATCTTCTAAAATGATGCTTCTTCTCACTGCCTGAAGGATTGAATGTGAGTAAGAATGATCACTGAGAATACCTGGGTAAATAAAGAGGTTGAAAAGCATTTAACTGCACCTTGTCATATTCATTTGGTACTCCTTTCTGAAAAGCATTGCCACTTGTCTTGATGTTACTGAAAATTGGATTTATAAATCCAGTGCAAATATCTTGACCAGGTGTGGTGCTAGAAGAAGCTCTCTTTGTTATGTCTTTTTCTTTTTGTTTGCCTTGTGAATTAACATTCTCAAACATCTGAGATGTAGGAGTGCAGAATATTAAAGTATTAGGAAATTTAAAAATTATGACAACTCCATAAAGTATTGCAAAGATTGTTCTTCCAGCACAAGCTGCTAAAAGGCTGAAGGAATGCAAACTTTTAAATTGTTTGAATTATGAAGAGATTGGGGAGAATGGGAAAGAATTATATAGGAAGAGCTAAAGAACAGATGAGTGTCAGGAAAGGCAGAGGCAGCAGGTGGAATGTCCCTTGTGATCATTGTGTAGTGGGGGTACGCTTTGGATCATCAACCAGGTGAGCAAGAGGGGAAATACAGATGGCAGTGTTTGCAGTATGTCCTGAGGCCTTTCTCTTCTAAAACGCCCTGTGGAGGCTTGATTTGAAGGCTGGGATCAAGGAGCACTGATCTTTTTGGAAACTACATGAACCTTCAATGCATCTGGCCTCTATCAGGAACAATGGGTAAATTGAAGGAAGTATTTAACTCTACCTGACAAATGCAGTATTGGAGCTCTGTGGGGAAATTAGGCTGTTCTGATTTTAGATTTGTGACTAAACACATGCCGTTATAGTGTATATGTAGAAATAATATAAATAATTGGCTGAGGGGAAAATATTTCCCCTTAATTGCTAAGATAGGTATATCAGAGGCATGCATTCTTTAACACTTACAGAGATATTTATAAGCCTGAAAGCAGAGAGCATAGACTTTTCTTGCTATGGTATGACATCAGGCTGAAAGAAATTTTATTTATTTATAGGTCTGCTGCAGGGGGAAGGAGCAGGGGGAGGAGAGCTGAGCAGAAGTTCATCCTATGGAATCACTTAAAAGAAAAAAATTAAAAGGATGAAGTCCATGAAGTTTGAGATCACTGTGACTAAGAAGGAGTCCAGATGACCCCTGCTGCAGCGCCTCACGCAAGTTTCAGAGTAGTTTAATGGTAACTAACTGAATAGTGACATTTCAAAGCAGTTACTGGGCAGTACACTTCAATATATCCATGAAGAGAGACACCAGGAGAGACTGACTTAGACAAAAAGACTAAAAAAATTAACTCTCATTTTTAGGAGAAGTTGTGACTGTCTTTTCTGATTTTGCTTCTGGCAGCTGAATATGAAAACTTGACAGTAAATTCTGTCATATTGTCCCTTCATACTAGTACTAAACAGTGGAAATAGCAAAATAATTGATTTATTGTTAAAAGTAAAAACCAGATAAAATCATTTTACTAACTATATGGTCTGTGTAGTAGTAAGCAAGGCTTTAAAAAGGACTATTGTTGCATGTTGGGTTTCAGTTTGTTTAGTAATTAATTATATGATTTTTTCCCAAAATGTTAAAATCAGATTGAGGCCAGAACTTACCCAAGAGTAACGTATTGAAATGTAATGCCACTTGTAAAGCATGATTTAACTACTCTTTGGTTTATGTTTTCCAGCTTGTATACGTACCCTCTTTCATAGAGCCACAGAATACACAGGTTGGAAGGAAATATCAAGGACCATCTGGTCCAACTTTACTCATAAAAAGCATGGTCTAGATAAGATGGATTACTTTGTCCAGCTTAATCTTAAAAGATTCCAACGTTGAAGAATCCACCATTTCCAGAGGAGAATTACTCCAAGGGCTGATTTTCTTGTAATGAAAAAATCATAGCTTTTGTTATTGGTGCTGCTTTGAAGTTTCTATGAAGAGTGTGTTTTTTCCTATTATCATTTCAGTTTGATTTTCATGACCTTTTGGAAGTTCAGGGAATGTGATACATTTTTCTAACAGATTTGCCAAACGTGTGCAAGGAGCTTGCTCTGAAATGCAGACAGCACTAAAGACCTCTCAGTTCAGAGTTCAGCTGATAATTTATTCTCATCACTTTGCTCCTTCACATTTGTTAGCTCTGATGAAAGTTAACTAGAAGCAATAGTTGCAAAATACTCTAGCAATATTTATTCTTTTGTTTAAATGAACTTACATTCCTCATTTGTATAATTTTTACATCTTCTGTTTATTTAAGCACTTAGGTTTTGTTGACATGTCTGTTCTTGGGAATGAATTCCTAAGCACCAGCCTTCACTGGCTCAACAGGCTCAACTCTGCACCAGCAATTTCCCTTGTCAGGAATGCTTATGCTTTCTGTTATGGTAATGTCTGCAAAGTACCCACTTTATACTGAAAAGTTAAATAGATGGAGGCCAAAAACAAGTTCACCACTTCCAACAAATCAGTGATTGGACAGCTCAGGTATTGGTAAGCTTCAGTATTTATTTTATACAGTTAAACATAGTTACATAGAGGGCAGTGGGCAAGGAACAATGCAGTAAAACTTTCTCTAGTATGTTCTCATAATATGTGATAATGACGAGTAACACCAATGAAGATGAGGTAATAAAAAACTTTTTTGTTTGTTTGTTTCACAAGCTTTGTTTCTTATTTCGTATTTATTGTGACTCCAAAGCACCTCTGAAATGACTGCCCAGACAATCTCTAATAGCAAGAAAGTAACATCATGAAAAAAACCCTCTGACTGAGTGAACTTATTTTCTTTCTTTGTGTTGCTTTCTCCTTGGAGGGAAAGAGGGACAAACAAATGTGGCTTGCTATTCAGACTAAACCAAAAAAATTAGTATCTGCACTATTCAGAGATAGACTTTGGAAGAGACATTCCAAATGCTTAACAGCAGAGGTGAAGAGGTAGGTTTGTGCTTCTGAGAAGCCCATAGGTATTTCTGGAAAGGGATAAGTACAAGAAGAAGGCATCTGGCACTGATTTTTTACAAGAAGGAGTAGTTGAACAATAGTAAGCATAAAAAATTACTTACATATCCTGATTCTCAGTTTGTTTGATGAGGACCCTTCCTGTGGGCAAACTGATTTACAGAGATCGACTTCTTTAGAGATACTTAAAGAAAAGCTGAAGTCTCCCTGATGTTCACCTTACTGAATGCAGCAGCCTGGGATCTGAAATCAAGGAGCAGATCATTTTCACACTGACTACTTTAATGGACTTTTTTTCTTTCTGAATATGAATGTGGGTGGTTAGACCTGAGAAACTATGCTGTCTTCTTTCTTTGTGACTGTGCTAGCTGGATATAGGGTTGGTATGAGACTTTGTGGTCCTCAAGAAAGCAGTGTTCCCACCAGGATTTCTGAGAGCAAGAATTGTGGTCCTGTCACAGCTAGGAATGATGCCTGTCCAACTTGGATTTGAAAGATCCTGGTACTGCACACTACAGCACAAAAAAAAAGTGTTTGTGTTACAACTAAAGAGACGAAGATGCTGTCTAAAGTGAAAAAGTAAGCCTTTCAGCTGCTGTTGAGTAACACATTTTTCCCCTTTGGAAAGAGATTGGAGGGAAAAAAAGCTGAAAATTCGATATATGTATTTTGTTGCTATATAAAAAAAAGGTAATTATAAAGGATCATTCATAGTAAATAAAGAAATTTTCACTCTAAAATGTTGTGCTTCAGGAAAAACAAAACATTGACATAATTGAAAAGGAAGTCAGGGAAAAGTGTTTACTGATGAATGAATGAGCATAAACATGATTCTGCAATTTTTTTCTGCACAATACTTGGAAGTGCATTTGAAAAACACTTTAGCAAATTAGGTAGATCACTGGAATATCATCCAAGTGACTTTTAATCTTGAACCAGTTTAGTGAAACCCTTTAGACTGCCATGAAATGAAATTATAAGAGGAAGCATCCAGCAGTACTGTCAAAGACTTGCTTTCTTGATTAATTTGCAGAGCTTTATGAGATGAACAAATTTTTGGTGTTAAATAAAATATGGGAACAGTACTTGATTCCTAGTTTCTGAAAATACACAGAAGTTAAAAATATACATATACCATGAGAAAATCTTTATCTATATATACACACTGTGGGCAAGAAAGCACAATCAGGAATATAAGACAAGACTGCAGTCCTTTTGATGCAGTAAGCAGAGCTGATTGAAAATTTCAGAATATCTCTGTTTCACTTGTCTGCCAGAAAGACAAATTGGCTGTGCATAAAAGGAATTCACTTAGCACTCAGTGGTGAAGAGATTGAACTGTATATATATTCCTATTCCTAACATCTTTTAAATGAGTAGCATCAGGCGAGAACATTTGGCTGAAACACTCCAGTAATCTTCAGTAATCCAGTGGGATGCAAGTTAGAGCCCTTTCAAGACTGCCTGCCAGCCTTGATGTGAGAGAGTATCTTTTTCTGAACAAGTCCTGTCTTGTTCCTGTGTGCAGCTCAGCTGGATCTGGAATGTATGTCCAGCTACAGTTTTTGCTCAATGGCCAGTTAACTACTTCTAAACTGTTGTATTTGTTTGCCATATTCAATCAAGAGTCAAGACAAACACTTTCCAGGAACATTTAAGTCACTTCAGCTGTTCCACATTATGTGGATTGCTTATGTAACTCACGGCACTGCTTCTGCTCTTTGATAGTATGACAAAAATATTTAAATCAGAAAAAAACTCTAGTATGTAACTAAAAATGGCCACTTATTTATTCACATAGTCATTGTTTCGCCAAACATTTAGTGTTTAATCACATTTGTGTAACAAAAAAACCCATAAAATTTTCTGATCTTCCATTTCATTTGTAAGTATGTAAATTTAACACAGTTTTCTTTGCTTCTAAAGGAAATCAGTATAACAATCAATTTGGCTTTGATTCTGTTGGGATTGAAAGATGTGTTTTAGTTTCACTGGAAACAAAATTAAACATGAGATTGCTAAACTTTAACTTTTTTTTTTTTTAAATTAGAGCAATGAAATAACTAATAAAATTTTAAAGATAAGCTTAAAGTGGACTCTCTTTTACCTTAGGTTGCTGTAAGTTAAGAACAAAACAACTAGCTATAGTATCTGTGTTCTGCTAAATAATATACTTGGTACTGATGCTAGAGTATCCATTTCTTCATGCTCAATGGAAATTGCATTCATTGTAATACTTAAAAACCTTTTCCTTGAGTGAGATATTGAATTGATATCCAACATAATGCATCAAGTCATCATTTGTGAAATTTCAATTAGGTCACTATGAATTTAGAAAACAAATTGACCCTACCACTATTTACAGATTAGGAGTTTAATGAATGAAAGGGAACAACAGCAAATTGCTTGATTTTTATGCTACTTGAGTTTTGGCTAGTGAAGAAGATACCTTATTTTACTTTGTTCTTCATGGAATTATTGTTTATGCACTTTCAATGACAATTCATTTCTAAGGGAATAGGAAACATGCAGACAGAAGCTAGTAGACAGAAAACATGAAATTACTCCAAGGACAAAGGAAGTTAACATTTTAGTTGCAAAGATGAATAGCTCCTTCCTCTGGAAATGTTTGCCTACAGAGGACAGCCTTTTGTTTAATAAAAATGTCTCTAATGTTGAGCTGTCGCAATCCTGAAGCTCAAGTAGCAGCGTCTGTACAGACCTGTGGTTTCTAGCAAGGCTGGACAGCTGTTTATCTCTACAGTTGATATTAATGAAATGTCATGATAAAGTGACTTGGAGCAGATTGTTCCCTATCTCTAGGCAAGATGAAGCAGCATTAAAATCCCATCACTGGAGGTAAACATGACTGGATTTTGCATGGTCTGCTGAGTTGACCTAAGGTGCAATGACCAATCTTCCACTCAGTTTCAGGTGTGCAGAGAAGATAAGAACTGAAAATAGCAACAGCTGGACAAGTGGGAAGGTGTGGGCAAGATGGTGAGGGACGTGAAGCAGCAGTATCATCTCTATGAATGACCTTTTTACAGATATTAAATTCCTAACTTGTATCACCTCCTAACATTTCTAAACTGACCTAAGATCATCCATTGAAACTGCCTATGTAATATTGTAGTTTAATTACAAGGTAGAAGAAACTCAAACCTAGTGGTTTTCTATGATGGAGTGACTACATCATTGGGAAAGGATGGGCTGTGGATGTTATTTATCTTCTGTAAAGCCTTTGACATGGTTTTCTACAATACCCATCTCTCTAAATTGGAGAGAGACAGATTTGATGAGTGGACTGTGAGATGGATAAGAAAGTTGTATGGTCACATCCAAAGGGTAGTGGTCAATGCCTCAGACTCCCAATGGACATCAGTGACAAGTGGTGTCCCGCCGGGATCCAAATTAAGACCAGTGTTATTTAATATTTTCATTAATGGTATAGATGAAGGATTGAGTGAAGGATTTGAGTGCACCTTCAGCAAGTTTGAAGATGACACCAAGCTGAGTGGTGTGGCTGCCAGACCTGAAGGATGTGATGCCATCCTGAGGGACCTGGACAAGTTTGAGAAGTGGGCCCTTGGGAATCACAAAATCACAGAATCACTGGGTTGGAAGAGACCTTAAAGATCATCGAGTCCAACACATTCCCTAACACCTCAACTAAGCCACAGCACTGAGTGCCACATCCAGTCTTTTTTTAAATGCATCCAGGGATGGTGACTCCATCACCTCTCCGGGCAGACCATTCCAGTACTTTATCACCCTTTGCATGCGAAACTTTTTCCTAATATCTAACCTACATTTCCCTTGACGCAGCTTGTGATTGTGTCCTCTCGTTCTGTCAGTTGCTGCCTGGAGAAAGAGACCAGCCCCCGCCTGATTACAATCACCTTTCAGGAAGTTGTAGAGAGTGATAAGATTACATGAGGCTTTGTAAGACCTGATTCAAGGTGTTTCACCTGGACTGGGGCAAGCCCTGCTATAAGTACAGGCTGGGGGATGAGCAGAAAGTTGCAAGAACAGCCCTGCCAAGAAGCATTTGGGGTTGCTGGCAGATGAAAAATGGAATATGAGCCAGTAATATGCACTCACAGCCCAGAAAGCCAATCACATCCTGGGCTGCATCAAAAGCAGTGTGGGCAGCAGAGCAAGGGAGGTGATTCACCCACTCTGCTCTGGTGAGATCTCACCTGCAGTGTGCATCCAGCTCGGGATCCCCAACACCAGCTATCCAGTACCTGAAGGGAGTATACAAGAAAAATATAGAGAGACTTTTTAGAAGAGGATATAGTGGCAGGACAAGGGGCAATTGCTCTAAACTTACAGAGAGTAGGTTTGGATTAGATATTAGGTAGAAATTCTTTACTCTTAGTAAAGGGTGGTGAGGCATTGGACCAGGTTGCCCAGAGAAACTGTGATGTGACCCTGGTGGTCAAGGCTGGGCTGGATGGAGCTCTGAGCAACCCGATTTAGTGAAAATTGTCTCTGCAATTGGCAGGGGGATTGGAACTATATGATCTTTTAGATATCTTCCAATGCAGGCCTATGATCCTATGATTTTATGTATAACTAGATAAAGAAAAGAGTGAAATCTTCAATTTTTTCCAAAAGTCTGGAATATTTTTGCTATATTACAGCAAAACAGTATTTATTTTAAAGAGGCATCTGTGATGTATGCCTTTTTATGATATTTAAATTAAAACAAAACAACCAATCTGGAATTTTTCTACAGTAAACTTGAAGATCCTGAGCCAGATTTCTCAGCTTCTTTAGTTATTACAGGATACTACATTATTCATTTCATGCTCGAAGTAGGATAGATGAAGGTGTCCAGTGTGAGACATTGGCCATGACAGAGGTCTTAAAGGAAGAGGTCCATTACATGGACAAAAAGAACTTTCATGGACAGCAACCCCCTATTTTTCCACTGTGAGGGAAGAATTTCATTACTGTTTGACTGTAATGGTACAGTCAAACAGTAATGAAAATCTTCACTGTACTGGTGAGCAAAGTGTGTGCCAGCAACTTTTAAACTCAATTTTGAATGTCTCATCTCTTTCAGAACACAATAGTTCCTGAAGTGCATTGACAGTAGTGGGGTTGCAGTCAGGCCTGGCAGAACAGTTCAGTGTTAACTTTCCCTGGTAAATCTTTTTATTCTCCAAGACTCATCTGCAAAGGAAGCAATTTTTGTATTTTCCTTCCTGAAAATTGTGACAGCGTCTGCTTGTCTTCAGGCCACCACCTCCAGGTTACATTGCCAGATAATGAGTGACTATCAGATCTGTCACTAAGACATGATCTGTCTCTGGGAAATCTCATGGTTCTTTCTAGTGGTCAAATAGTACAGCAGAGATATCAACAGAAGAAGTGCTACTATCCAGGAACGCTTACTCTTTTGCTTTGTTTGCACTCTGATCATGGGAAGCCATTTACTTTGCATGTGGCTTTGGTCACAAGGGACTTGCTTTTTGGCCTGTCTCGGTACAGTTCAGACAGTGATCTGACTTCTTAGTCACTTCTCATGCCACATAGGCCACATGTGTGATGCCTGAAATTTTCATCTGTACTTAATTATATTTGGCATCTTCTAAATTAAGAAATGAAAAAAAAAATACAGTAAGGTGAGTGAAAATAATTTTCATAGTGTATAGCAAGGAGACAGTTAATTTGGGATTACCATTAATTTTGGAGGGCAAATAAGGGTCACTTTGGATGGGTAGGTTCTAAAGAGAAATACATATCAGATAGAAAAACTGCAAAAATCCTGATTTTGCAGTGTTTCGATGGCCTTTCACTGATTTTTGCTTTTTGATTGCACACTACTCTTAAAATACACATAAATGTATACATATACTGTGCAGGCTGCATTAGACTCAGACTTAGAGGATGAAATATTAACCTAAGCATTCTTTATTCAAAGTTCCAGTAATACAGAAAACAACAAATTGAAAATACCAAAAAAAAAAAAAAAAAAAAAAAAAAAAAAAAAAAAAAAAAAAAAAAATTGATAGAATAATGATGACATACATATCTTGCAGGAGAGAAAATGTGTCATCTACTGAATTTCTTGCTGCTCAGAGTCATTACAATAACATTGTGCCACTGATGTTTCACTAGAGTGAAACTGGAGTCAAACTAGAGTGAAGGCTAATATTGGGTGAGTTCACCTACCAGAGAAGGTAAAATAGTAATCCCCACCAGGAAGGCAAAAATGTAACTAATCTTTAAAACATGTCAGTATTTGCTCAAGAAATCCAGAACATTAAGAGTTTAGCTAATAGAAACTGTCAACAACTGTTCTTTCACTGATAAATAGGCTATCATAAACTGTGGCAACTATGTGGTGTCTAAATGCCTGAAAATCTCCCATTCTGGTTTGTGTAGGTGCCAGATGATTGAAAATCTGAATTTTCAGTGGTATGAGAAAAGGTAATTGAAGCCATTAGGGATTTTCCTTGTATTGGGGAAGTAGGTAGGAAAAGAGAATGACAGCTTTTGTAGTTTAGAATAAAAATTTAGCTCCTATGCAGTCTCAAGCATTGCAGCCACAAGTGCTTTTTCACTGAAATGTGAAGCATTGATTTCCACATCAGCATTTGTGGATGATTTGTCATTGTAAAAGGTTGCTTCCCTTACTGCATTTTTCCCCCTTTATAGATTTTTACAGGGATTAAGAGGGGGACAGGGGTTTAGGATTTGCCTCCTTATGGTTCAAAGCAGCTTGTGGTGTACAGCACTGGACTAAAGGGTAAAGTCCTCAGATTATGCGTTTTGCTTTTTGAAGACTGTCACCACAGAGAAAAGGATGCAGGTTCAAAAACAAAGCAGCTTTGTTTAGATAGTTCTTGTTTTCTTTTTTTTTGCCTCACTCTGTTCGTACCAGTGTGGCTGTTTAGCATGTGAGTATGTTAAACAAACACAGGAATTTACATGGACACTCTTTTGTTTTCAAAATCAAATCATATAAACAGGACACTTTAAATGTATTTTCTGTCAAGACAGATACAGAATATGTTTATATTGGGTCAGTAATGATAGCCTGTAGAGGGCAAACACTTTGAGAACAATCTATTGGGCTGTGCTCTGATATTTTGTATTTAGTATAACGTTTAGTAGCTGGGATGTCAAGAGTCGTTAAGAAAGAACCAAGCATTCAGAGTTTGGCCAAACAATTTGAATCATGTACTCCTTGTGGCATTAGAAATTCTTGCATTTAAGATGCTAAATAAAAGGAATTACAAAAAGCAGAAATATGAAAAAAGTATTTTGGTAAATAGTTTCCTTATATGAAAGTGCTTTAATAAGTGTAATTTGCTAGATTTATGAACACATTTGGATACAAAAATAATTAGGTCTATCAACAGACGTTGTATTAGGAAAGACAAGAGCTAATTTTACAGCTGTTTCCTGATATCAGTTACTTCGACCTTGACATGTATTGCAACAATTTCACAGAGGTTTTTTATTGCCATTAAGATGAGGAAATTTTTCAAAAGTCACAGAGGAGGAATGAGGGACAGAGAAATGGACTTTCTGTCTAGATAAATCTTTTGCCTTTTATTTGTGTACTGTCAGGTGTTTATTCTCCTGTAATGATGGAGCAGGATCAAGAATTGTGTAAGAATAGGATAAACATCAATGAAGTTTGAAAATGAAACAAAATCAAAGTAACCAGGAAAGCAGATGATCCAGGGTGAAGGTTTGGGTGAGAACCTGAAGATAAATGAGGAAAGAATGAAGGCAAAACAGAAAGGGTTGTGAAGCACAGGAGAGAGAGAAAAAGAGAAAGGAGCAATACATAGAAAACTCTCAGAAATCCTTTGATCGCACTATGGATATAAATACACAGAACGGGACAATCAGCTACCTCAGGCTCAGCCCCAAAGAAAGCATGGATATCAGTTTTAATGGAGCACTCTCTACTGAGAGAGAATCAAAGACACTGAAATTCAGAAGTAGGAAGGAAATATCCAAGAGAGATGGAGGGAGCACAAGAGGGGTCTCACATATTTGGTTGTTAGTGAGTGCCCCAATGATGTAAACATCATAAGCTGAAGTTTGAAATGTTGTATGGTATAGCCATGTAAATACTGCGTGTGTGTTGGAGGCTAGTGGGTTTTTGAAACATGAAAGGAAACACATCAAACAGAGTTGATAAGCAGTCAGAGTTCTTACAGCTTGGTCTGCAGCCAGGACCCCTCCTTGTCCTTGATATGTGTAATGAGAAAAACCTGACCTCTGTGAACTGTGTACAAGGAACATCTGTTCTAAGGAGGTGTTGTTGAGTAGACAGCATGCTTATGCTATGAAGTTGTTAGAGCTCTCTGCAATATTCCTCTCTCCATTTGTGAATCTTGATCTTAGTATATCAGATTGCCTCTATAAAATTATTCTTGCCTTGGATTTCTCAGTGCAGTCCTAAATGAAAACCCACTGGAGTTCTAAGGAACACTTATTTACTAATTGCATTAAGTAAATTGAGAGTGTAGTAATAAAAACACCTCTGTATTGTTCTTGTAGCATATGGAAAGTAAGAGCAAGGAAGATAGTGACATTTAGCATTTAAATCTCTCAAATGTGGTTTGTAAACAAGGAAATCTCATGAACAGAGCTTGCAATTGGAATTAAATCAAGTTTCAGTATTTTCCATAAACCTTGATTAGAGAGGCTTGGTCAGTGTTTGTTTCTTTGAGAGCAAAGGGAGTTGCACTTTTCACCCAAGGACAGATTTCCTAAATCAGCCTCAGAAATGAGAGAACAAGTGGAGGATGAGAGCCCTCTCTTCAGCAAAACTCTTGCCAACTCAAACATACTTTTCTCTTTTCCTCTTTTCATTGGCTTTGTGTCCTCCTTGTGTACTATCCTCCTGCAGTTACAGGATCAGTTGGAGCAGTGGTTTATATTCCCAGCTGCTGCCTGCTGAGAACATTTTTCCCTTGCATACTTTTTATTTGTCCCAACCATGCAGCATGATTCTCCTGCCTCGCAAGGTAAATTGAAAGTATAGAACAGCATAAAAATGAGTCCATCTTTCCATCCAGGTCCCACCCAGTAGCTGCACGACTTGTGAGAGAAATATAGCATTCACCACCAGGGCTGGGGAGACACTTATTCAAACACACCACTACACAGTTAATGGCATGGTTTTTTGAACAATACCCCATGCAACATATAATTTTTAAGGAAGAAATCTCTGAAATTTTGATTATCTTGATAGAGGAGGTAGGCTTCCATTGCTATGTGCTCTGGTTAGCAACACATGATATTCTGCATGGATGCTTGTTTTGGCAGTACACAAAAAGATGTGCAAGTTCATATCTAAGGATCAAAACAAACACCACATCTTTAATTCTGGAGCAAGATTTTTTTTTTTTAACTGAAAAATCTTATGGTCACTTAATTGAATTTTATTTTTTGTAACAAATTCAACGCTGTAAAAAAAAAACCACTGAAAAACTTGGCAGATTTGTTAGGAAAAAAAGAAGTGGAGTGGCAAAAAGTCAATTTAGGGAGGGAAATTTGAAAACAATTAAATTTTTCCTTATAGTTCTCCAAGTCACACACTCTGATAAACTCAGAAACGTGATCTAAATGCAGCTATGAAGCAGGGAGTTATTTTTTGCTGATTTATTCAGGAATGCCACCATCCATTTCAGCACAGGAACATTAATTAGGGAGGCAAATTATAATAATGATGATAAGTAAAATAAAAGGAACAATCTAATTTAGCGATTTCAAGTTTATACAAGGAAGAATGGCAGGTGAAGAGCTTCACAAATGAAGAACGAGGGAACCTCATCCCCATCTTCATCACTGAAATGTCAATAGTGGTGATTGCTCCAGGGGATAATTTTCTGCCTCATAAGGTTTGGCTGAAGCTGAGGCGGCAGGAGGCTTTTGATTCAATTCAGTTTCACAAAACCATGTTGACTTCTTTGGGATCTCAGTCCTTCTCCATTGTAGGTCCTGCTGCTCTCCCTCTCCACAGTCCCTTCTTCATCACTTGTCTTTCTCTGCTCAGGTGCATGTGATTTCTGTAGCATCCATGCTGTTTCAGCAGTGGTACAGAGACAAGATTTGAAGGAGATGAACAGAACAGATGTGGCTGCACTCCTCAGCCCCTGAGAGTTGTTAGGAATTTGGGTAGTGGTCTCCCAGATTCTTCTTTTGCCTCAGATTGAGCATGTACTTGTTGCCAGATGGAGGCAATGAAAAGAGTTTCTGTTCTCCTCCGGATGTTCTTCTGGCAGCTTCATCTAATAGAATAAATTGTATTTTCCTGTAGTGCATAAGATTTTGAATGATTATGTAGATAGCTTTTAACACTTGTCTGAGTTCCTGAGAAAGGAACTATTAGGTCTAAATACTTGCCAGAAAGAGAAGTGCTTAGATGCGGGACCTTCCCTGTGTTTAATTTGCAGTTCACTCTCACATCTCTTAAATTTCATGTGATGTAGAAAAGATGATCAAAGACATTTAGTAGTTTCATCACAGATACTCTGAGATGGAGAATTTAGCTAAATCAGCCATTTAACACCTGCTCTTGGCTTCAGTCTTGCTTTGGCAAGAGGTGGTGTTTAAGGGTAATTGTGCTAGGAGGGCTGTCTGCCAGCTGGCTGAATAGCTCGTGCTATGGATATTTTAGATGATGCCATTGCCACCTCTGGAGCACTGGTTAACTCAGGAGCAGACTCTTTGAAGACATATACGTGCTGCCCTGTTGCTTGTATGTCTATATTCAAAGATTTGCTTCTGGCTGCCTTGCTTGTGCAAGGCAGGTGAAATGAACCAAGGATGTCTACATGCATCCAGCATCTAGAAGGTGTAAGGATTTTAAAAGCATGTGTCTATTTGTCCGCAGAATAAAAGGGGAAAATAAACCTTATTTTGGTGGGGTTTTTTTTTTGTTTGATAAGAGTTGAGTTTTGTTACTGGTGTTTTTTGTTTTTTTGTTTTTTTGGTTTTTTGTTTTCCCTCAGAGCATTCTAGGTTGAAAATTATATATGCATTACTTAAAAGCTTTTGTGACCGAAACAATACTTCTTCTAGTCAAATCACCATCATTCATGTTCATGGGTGCATTCCCTAGAGCACCGTTTTAGCACAAGATAAAGTATATGAAAACTTTACAGCATTTTTCAGTCATAATTATACTTTGATAATTTATCAAAATTTATAATTATTTCAATGTACACTTTGTAACATGTTTCCATTTCTAATGTGTAGGAATATTTCAAGAAGTAGAAAGGAGAGCTATTTCAGAAAGTAAAAGGGAAAGGATGAATTTTAGTTTATTATAGCTAGTCAACAAGCTGTACAAAATTCAGGAAGATTGCTCGGAGTCCATATGGTGACTCTACAGAAACTGATCTAATATTTTCCAGCTGTTAACCAGGTTATGACAAGAGTAGGAACAAGGCAGTTCAACTTCAAGTGTCTGTAAAATAAAAATATGGAAAATAATGATCCACTTTTATCTCTGATCTATCCTCTTATAGGCAGGATGTAGGTGTCATTAAAAATAAACCATTCTAAATACAGAAAGCTTATAAAGTTCAATTTTGTCTCCCCATCCCCAAACAGTGTCCATAAAAACTCAATCAAGGATGGACCAGTTTCAGTAGTTACTGAAAGCAGGAGAAAGCACAGGCGTTAGACCCCAGAAAAAGGGACATATATCTAGGACCAAAGTGTTGTGTTGTCTATGTGCAGAGAATACACTGCTGTCTTGCAGGAGAAGAAAATAATATAGTAGTTCTCAAGGATGCTATGCAACTGAAATCACCATAAGATTACGAAACTTTTTATCTCCCATCTCACACTAGGCTCTGTGCTTGAGAATGCATAGCCACAGCTACAAGATAGACTTGGGGTTTTTACCTATAATAGTAAAAACCTATAATGTCTTGCAATTTTCCTTTGCCAAAACAATTTGGTGCTTAATATATCCAAACCTTGCCTTCTGTGAGTTTTGTGCTGCTTGCATCTTCCACCAGGTAGAAGCAAAAGTCAATTGTGCCACAGAATGTTTGATGCCCACTCTCATTTTGTTGTTCAGATGGTTGATAAACATAAGACAGAGGCCAGGTATCTCATTCTTGCAGTCACATGGGTCTAGTGATCCCCATTCTCTATAACAAGGAGGAAAGCATTATAAATTAAATTGTTACAGTTTTATGATATTCTATATCAGTGATTCCAAACAAAGCCTACTCTCAGTCTTCTTCAGTCCGAACTTCAAGGCTCCCTAAATTCCCAGTTTTTTCCTTTTTTTTCCTGAGTCAGAGCTGTGCATACTGATCCATTTTTATCTCTAACATCTACTGTGACTGACCTCTGCAGATATCCTCCTAGGTCATGTGCAGGATGTAACTGTCATAAAAATAAACAATTCTAAACACAAAGGTCTATAAACTCTGCACTGGTAACAATTCCTTTTCAATTTATTTATGGATTATTTTCTTGAGTTATTGTAGAAAGTTTCAGCAATAGCAAAAAAATTCAAGTTATTAACCCTTTGGAGCAGAAGTGAAACTTGAAGCTGCCTGCACAGTAACATTGCTTTAACTGGTGTCATTCTCTGCTGGAAATAAAGTTCTTAAGTCACAGCTAGCCCCTTTGTTTACTCTACTTTAAAAGCTAAATATGTAAACATTGGTTCAGGATGGATTTCTTGTGGCAAAGAGAGGTTCTGCTTTGTCTGAGGTATTCTGTCTGGAAAGGAAGGATGTGTTCTGGTCATGTTGGCAAGACTTTAGGGAATGCAATTCATCTTCTCTGTCCTGTCGTCTGAACAAATAAGGACCTGCAGGAAAGCAGATTAAGTAACTTTCTAACTTGTGTCTGAGGCAGTTTCAAAGCACAGATATCTCTCTTATCCAATGAAGCCATGTGCCAGATGCATTTTTTAGGATAAACTAAACTCTCAGCAAGGACCACCGCTTGTTTTATTAGGTTCTATATAAATTTCCAGAATGAGATCGTAATCTATAAAGAACTGTTGAGTCAGATGATTCTTAGCTTAAATAAAAGGGAAAATGTTTTGGTAAATAAATGTCAAATCACAAAAATATCATTGGCCTTGCCAGGCCCAAGGTAAACTGTTTTATTGCTAAATAAAAAAATAGCAGTATGCATAAGTCCCCTTCAGGGCATCTGCAAAAGGGGTCTGCTCTCTCAAAGACTCTGAGACATACAGCTATGTTGTCATACAGCATGACTTTGTGTAGGGACTAAGATCCTACACATTTTCTTTTCCACTATTGTTGTCTTCACTGCTAGTGGTACTAAACAAGAATAAAGTTTTTATGCCAAAAATTTCTATTGTACTCGTAGTGTTAATGGATGTTAACCATGAGTCTATGTTACACAATCAAACTATTTCATAAATTAATTCTTGTCATGTATCTTTTTGCAAAACAGTAGAGATTCTTAGTAACAAAACTGCCACTTGATTAAAGGAAAATGTTGCACAAAATAGTCCATAGAGTTGCTATCAGACCAAAAATGCTGAAATCCACAGACTTTCAAGAAGTCTGCAGTAACAATTTGAACATCATTGGAACCAATCTTTATCATAAACACTTTGCTATTTTTTTAGCTTTAGTACATAAAGACTCATGATTCAAATCCACCAAAGACGAATTCAGTTATTTTTCATTTTCATAGATTCATAGAATATTCTGAGTTTGGAAAGGACCTATGAGGCTCATTGAGTCCAACTCCTGGCCCTGCACATGACACCCCAAGAATCACATCATGTGTTTGAGAGTGTTGTCCAAACACTTTGTGAACTCTGTCAGGCTTGGTGCTGTATCCACTTCTCTGGAGAGCCTGTTCCAATGTCCAGCCCCCTCTGGGTGAAAACTTTCTCCTGACATCCCACCTAAATCTCCTCTGGCACAGCTTCACACCATTTCCTCGAGTCCTGTCACTGGTCACCACAGAGAAGAGATCAGTGCCTGTCTTCCCCTCACAAGGAAGTTGCAGACTCTGATGGGGTGTCCCCTCAGTCTCCTCCAGGCTGAATACACCAAGTGACTTCAGCTGCTCTTCACACAGCATCCCCTCAATGTCCTTCACCATCTTCACAGCCCTCTTTTGGACACTCTTTAATAGCTTTATATCGTTCTTTTGTTGTGGTGCCTGAAACTGTCCCCAGGACTTGAGGTGAGGTAGCCCAGATGCAGAGCAGAGCAGGACAATCCCTTCTCTTGACCAGGGGATGATGCTGTGCCTGATGCACCACAGGACACTGTTGGCCCTCCTGGCTGTCAGGGCACTGCTGACTCACACTCAGCTTTCTGTCAACCAGGACCACCAGGTCCCTTCCTGCTGGGCTGCTCTCCAGCCTCTTGCTCCCCAGTTCATACATACCTCCAGGGCTACTCCATCCCAGGTACAGAATCCAGCACCTCTCCTTGTTGAACTTCATAGAGTTGGTGATTGCCCATCTCTTTGTTTTTTTGAGGTCTCTCTGCAAGGCCTCCTTGCCCTTGAGGGAGCTGACAACTCCTCCTAATCTAGTGTCATTGGCAAACTTAGTAATTTTAATTACTTTTAATTACTTTAGTAGTTTAATTTTATTTAATTACTAATTTAGTAGTCAAGCATAATATACAGGCATTCAGAACTTAAAATAAAGCAATCCTAACAATATATTCAATAGCTAATATTTTTTCCCTGTAGCTGTAGAATGTTGCAGTAGTGTCTTTACCTATTCAATCCAATATAATAAACATTAAATTAATATTAAATAAGTACCTACACCATTGTACCAAAAGGCATGTCTTGTGTGCAAAGGTCTCCAGAAGGTCTCAAATATCTGTTTATCTCTATTGCAAGTTTTCTGTTTGCTGTGGAAAGTGTTTGCCAGAAAGTCTGAATCAATGAAATATCACTGAATAGAATGATAAAGTTATTTCTTCCAGCTAATAACTGAGCTCAGATTTTTGTATTGCTTTTATTTAACTGCTTTAGAAAATGAATTTTTTTTCTTTTTTTAGACATTTCAAACTGTAGTGGGTAAATGTCTTAATGAATGTTTATACAATTGTAAAATTTTACCTTCATAACTTTTTCCTAATAATACTAGTGGAAATTCTAGCTAGAAATATATTCCATTCACAGGAAGATTATAGATCTGGGCACTTAAAACCTCTGCATCACCTCCTTTGTAGGGACAACCTGGGATTTTCAACCTAAATTTTTTGGAATAGAGTCTTCAATCCATTAGACTCTAAACCATTAGATATAACAACAAACCACGGAACACTACATCAGAGATGTTTCACGAAAGGTAATTTATTTCTGAGTCATCAAAATAGGTTAACAAAGATCATTTAAGTAGCATTCCATTAAGTAGCAATTTCTTATTGTCTTGGTTTAGGGCAAATTTGGGAGATAACTTTTAAAGGGGCTCCTCTACAAAAGCAGATTCAATTGGTTCCTTTTTTAAATTGGTTTGGGAGAAAATATCTTCTTGGAGAAAAGTGGAAAGAGACTTGTTTATGAAACAATAGAACCCAAACAATATTAAACAATAAAACATCTTGCTGCTCCAAAAAAGAGATGACAAACTCAAAACAGTCCCCTCCCCAGGTTGCAGCTCGGCTCACTCAGTCTCTGATCAGTCCCTCTGTTGCTGGAAATGCCATGGCCCAGGCCCGGCCCCCTGGGCCACAGGTGGAGCTGCCGGTGCTCTTCTGGGTGTTCAGTCCGGAGCAGGTTTGAACAGGTCCAAGAAAAAGAAAAACCACAGTCCAGGGAACTTCTTTGCTTCTTTGCCCCCTCTAGCTAAAACTGACTAAAAGCAAAAGAGAGCTCTGTCCTGCTGTCTGTCCATCCACAGATAACACAGTCCAGGAGCAGGAATGTGGAGGAGTGAGTGCAGTCTGAAAACAAAATGCGCGCTTCTTCCCTCCCCTCTTCACTCTCTGGAAGAGAGTCTTAAAGGTGTAAAACTTATTATTCAGTATAAACAGAACAAGATGATTGGGGATAAAAGCATCATATAGTCAATCCAGGACACTTATTAAACTATATTTCTAAATGAATAATGTCCTCAATATTTCTAAATGGCCACAATGATTTTATAAAGGTTATCTGTAATACACCACAGAAAATTCTACAAAAAATAAGCCTCTTTCTTTATTTACATGGCAGAAATTCTTCAGATAAGATTAATGAGCAAATTAAAATTTGGCAGAATTAATTATTTTGGAGCGGGATTTGACAATTAAATGTCAAAAAGCCAACAAGTCTAAAATGTCAAAAAGTCTAACAAATGTTAAAAGTCTAACATTTACAAATGAAGTAAAGGACAAATTAGGCACCAACTCATTATATTTTTAATGCAAGCTAAAATATTGCTAAGCAGGAGGTAGGTCCAAGGTGTCTGTGACATTCAGATTATTGTGCATCAGAATATCCTTGTGGTACATGTAGCTTGTATAGAAGCTCCACCTCACAGACAGCCCTCATGACACTTTAGGTTCTCTGCCTATTCTATGAAAGGCTTTTGCTGATAAGTAGAAGTGTACTAGTCTGCAACTTGTCATGATTCTTCAATGGAGTAAAGATATTGAGGAATTGTAATAATTAAATGCAATTAATGAGAGCAGAAATGCACTTGGCAGCAACAGAGGCCAAGAGTCCTGGGCTGAGCTAAGATGGGTGCTGCCTGCAGGTCAAAGGAGTCATCCTCTCCCTCTACTCTGCACTGGTGAGGCCACATGTGTCCGGTTCTAGACTCCCCAAAACAAGGGAGACTTGGACGTACCGGAGAGTCCAGTGAAGGGCCAAAAAGATGATGAAGGGACTGAAACACCTCCTCCTCTGGAAGAAGAATTTTTTAAAAAGGCAAGTATAAACAGTGTTACAACTTCTTGCATGTAATAGGGTGAGGGTTAGGGTTAGAATTAGGGCTAGGATTCAGTTTAGGGTTTGTGTTTGGTTTAGGTTTAGGATTACGTTTAGTGTTAGGATTAGGTTTTGATTCTGTATAATTCTATGAAACATTCTTATTAACTTTTATGAGGCAGATGAATGAATATTGGACAAACTGAAAAAGGAGCTATGAAGACATATTTGCAGTGCTTACACTGCAGTGAGACAACTCATGGCATTCATCTGCTGTGTAGCACAGTGTAGTATCAGTGAATCTCCTGTTTTTAAGTGGAACTTTTCTCACCTGGCACTGAGAAAAATACAAACTTTTATATATCTGTTTGGCAGAAAACAGTAGAATTTAATTCATTTTATATTGTGAAAGTGTAGGCTGCTGGAATTAAAAGCATTGCTTATGTTTAAGGAGGGAGGAAATAGAATGCAGCAAAGGTTGTGGAGAAGGGTGTTGTTTCCTCACGTTTTATTTTTATGTGCAAATGCTGTTATTGCTATCTCGTTGTCCATTACCTGCAAAATTCTCTTCAATAACTTATTTGATTTCTATTTTCCTCAGAGTCCCATGGATATTTTTGAGACTAAAGTCTCTGTAGAGAGCAAGCCCCACATATTGCAGTTAAAATATGTAGCCAAATCACACAAGGTATCCTGAACAATGCAAATGTGCATTTATTCCCTATCTTGTTCTGTTGATGGTCATCTATGATCAGACAAATGGCACAGCTGTAAGACCTGATACCTGGCTTGGTATTGCTCACCTGTCATATTCCTTGACAAATATTCAGTCTGGGAAAATGATTCAGCTATTGGGTAAAGCAATGAAGAAGAATCTCTCTGACATTAAGACTTTGTAACAGCAGTCTATCATCCCTGCAATTATCCATTTGTATACTTATGAAATCTGTTCAGTATCACCTTTTACGGACAATAGATCTCCAAAATTAGGCCTTTCAAATTAATTAACTAGATCTCTGACTATCTTGGCTCATTAATGTTTCTGCACAGTTTTTGAAGGAATTTGCTGTGCAGAACATAATCTGATTTGAAAAGTTATACTAAATTAAGGAAGCTGTCTTTGCCACTATGTATTACAGAGTCTAACTGTTCCTAGATATCTGAATGTAAAAATAATTACTCATTCCTTCCATCGTGGTAAATATCTACATCCTCACTGTTTTTCCACATACTGAAAAGATCATAAAGCTAGTTAGCACTTGCCTGCTTCCATCTAGCTAGCTCTTAGCAAATGCTTTGTGGTATATTTACTTTCTTGTGAGATTTGTTTAAAACCTTAAACATGAAAAAAGATAATTTCTTTAGTTGATTTCCTCTCCCTTATTTCCTACATGCATGTAAAGAACATATTGCAGTAATACAGTAGAATTTGAGGAGGAAGAAAAAAAACTTTAAATTAGTTAGCTCTACAAAGATTGAAGTTTCTAAAAAAGAATTTCAAATTAAGAATCTGATGCATTTCTAGGAATTGTTGCCTTGTTCCTCTTACTTGCATGCTGTAAGGAGTACCTTAGTTGCTGACTTCAAGACTAGAGCAGGGGGGTGGGTGTCAGATGGCATTCCTGTGGTATGTGGCACAAGGAGGATGTTACCTGCTTCTCTTTGCATATGGGAAAGTGTCCTCCCATTTGTAATCTCCAGAAAAGAGAAGTAAATTTTACTCTTTTTAATGTTTCACTACTTTATAGCTCTGTAACAGGTCTTAATAGAAGGGAACAAGTATGTTTGACCATCTGCCGCAGGCCAGCAGACTTTGACTTGTAGCACTTTAGAAGAAAACTAATTCAAAACACTTCCTTATAAAGCTTTTGTAACATTAACGAAAAGGTCTATGTACATCAGTCTAGAGTAAAATTGAATTATTCAACTTTCTAAACAATATTTTAATGTCTCTGTAGAAGCTGACAACATATAACTTCCAGTAAACATAGTATCTGTGTTCACATATTTAAGTGACTTGTTTCCTCCTCTTAGAGTAATTAAAAACATATAAAATCCATAAAATGGATTAGGTTGGAAGGGATCTTAAAGAACCTCTAATTTCAATAGTCATCTACTTCTAGCGCTGTGGGCAGACACATTTTACACTAGACCAGGTTGTTCAGCACACAATTCAACCTGGCCTTGAACACTAACAGGGATGGGACATACACAGCTTCTCTGGAAAAGGCATGCAGTGCCTTACCACCCTCACTCTAAAGAATTTCTTCCTAATATCTAATCTAAATCTACCCTCTCCCATTTAAAACCATTACTCCTTGTCCTGTTACTACACGTTCTGATAAAAGGTCTTTTCCCATTTTTCTTGTAGGCCCCCTTTAGGTATTGGAAAGTTTTATTAATGTCTCCCTTGAGTCATCTCTTCTCCAGGCTGAACAGCCCAAATTTCTCAGCCTATTTTCATAAGAGAGATGCTCCAGCCTTTCTCTGGATTTGCCCAGACAGTTCCATGTCTTTTCTGTGCTGGGGACCTCAGAGCTGGATGCAGCACTCTCGGTGGGGTCTCACCAAAGCAGAGCTGAGGAGCAGAATCACCTCCCTAGATGTGTGGTCACACTGCTTGTAATGCAGCCCAGAATGTAGTTGGATTTTTTGGCTGTAAGTGCGCATTTCTGGCCAATGTTCAATTTCTCATTCACCTGCTCTTCCAAGTCTGTCTCCACAGGGCCACTCTCAAGTCCCTCATTGCCCAGCCCGGGATTGCCTTGACACAGATGCGGGACCTTACACTTGAGCTTGTTGAACTTCGTGAGGTTTCACAGGCCCACCTCTCAAGCCTGTCAAGGTCCTTTTAAGATTGTATTCCTTCCCTCTGGAATATCAACCAGACTACTCAGCTCAGCGTCATCAACAAACTTCCTGAGGGTGCACTCAATCCCACTGTCCATATCCCTGACAAAGACCTTAATACTGGTCCCAATATGGACACTGAGGGACAGCACTCATTACTGCTTACCACCCAGACAGTGAGTCATTGATAGGAATTCTCGGAGCATGAGGATCTAGACAGCTCCTTTTCCAGTGAGTGCTCTAGCTGTCAGATCCTTGTTTCTCCATTTTAGAGCCAAGGATGTTGTGTGTGACAGTATTGAATGCTCTGCACAATCCAGGTAGATTATATCAGTCACTCCCCCTTATCCATCAATACTGTAATCCCACTGTAGAAGGTCACAGAATTTGCCAGCCATGGCTTGCCCTTAGTGAAGGCGTGTTGGCTGTCACTAATCCCTATTTTCCATGTGCCTTAGAGTAATTTCCAGGAGGATCTGCTTTGTGGTCTTGCCTTACACTGACTGACCAGCCTATAGTTCTCTGGGTAGGCTTGTGTGTTATATTTTTTCTTTTCCAGTCAGTGGAAACTTTAGCATCCTGCCACGACTTTGATCTGATGCATGCATTGTGTATATGATCTGATAGATATCTGTCTTTCTCAAAAAGCACAGAAAAATTCTTAGTGGAGAGATTGGCAGTTGTATGATGATTATTATTATTTAATATAGTGCTTGGGTGAAAATATTGTCAGTGCAAAGCATTCACATCAGCATCCCTATTAGCTCTATTATGTAAGTAATCAGCATTACCCCTGTTTTACAGAGAACAGTGCAGGAAGAATGGGGAGAAAGTTGGCTGACTCTGTAAAGATCAGATTGGCCAGCTATAAGGCAAAGTTAATGTTAGGAAAGCTAGAACTCTGTATTTTATTTAGTTCAGTCCCACCATCCTGAAAAAAACAGCGTGTGCCTTTGGAATTAGCTTTTCTTTGTCAGACTTCTCTTTTATACTAAAATTATATTTAAGGATGATGATCTTTTTATCCATGTAGATTTTTCTTTTGTTCCACTACTTTTGTTTTTTCTCCTTGCAATGTAGGAAAATACAGTTTCAATCCATGTGGCAGTGAAAATTTTATACACAAAAGAACTGGATTATGTAGGAATCTCAGAAAATTTTGTTTCTCTCTTGAAAACACTATGCAAAACAGCAGGTACTGTGTGTTCCACAATCACACAAATTTGAGTTTTGATTCTGAGTTTCTGCCAATGAAAATTGTATCTATATAGATTCAACCTGGTAATCAACACTCAGAGTTGCTAGCTCTGTTGGCTGTTAGTGTCCTATTAATTGCATATGTATACATGTGAATAATGTATATAATAAATGTATTAAATTACTTCTAAGTGTAATTGATATTTCTGCATGTGATATTTTGTCATAAGTAATCGGTAACGATTTAATCTTCTTTTAAGAATTAGCTGAATTATGAATACTCTATTAAAAATAAACAGCAAAAAATTTGAGCAATTATTTTTAGCATTTGTTAAATAAAAGCCCCTGATGAAGCTTCTGCTGTTTCTTTGAGCTAGTTTTTGCCCTTGGGAAATGATTTCAAATGGCATGGGAATAATTAATCATTACAAACAGACTGAGAACAAGTGTGAAAAAGGTAAACAGGAAGGCAAACATACTATACTAAAAAGATTACACAGATGTTTTGGACTATGGTTAAAAAAAGAACAAGGCAAAGCTGAAAGGAAACTGCTAGTATGGCATAGCTAAAGATATGAGATCAGACTCTGCAAACAGCAAATTACTGTAACAAAGCATGAAACCAGCCTGAAAATTGTTGTCTCCTTAACTACCAAATGGAACAGGGATTAATTCTCAGTGGAGGGAGTTCAAGTTAGGAATGACCACAGCAGCTCACCTGGGTCTTCCCAGCAGTCTGACTGATGTTTAAAGTGTTCACAATCTCATCCTTACTTACTAACATTCTAGCTCATGTGTATCATCTCCCACTAAAAATTAGGGACCAAAACAGGGTCTCTCAAGTAAATCACTTGATTGAAGCCTGCAGGAAGTATTTAATCCAGGAATAGTGCAAGTTTCTGTTCAACTGCCCTACATCAATCACCTTAGTAGCAGTTTGGGTAGATATGGTACCTATAGCTGTCACCAGTGATGAAACGTAAGCCAGATGAGGAATGTGAGAAGCCTGGAACAAAGCTGGGTATCAGGAACAATATAGCTGCATTTACACATCTACTGTTCTCCCTGGACTGTCTTGTTCAGAGGTAGGTCAGGTCTGTGCCATATGGCAATATACTATGAAAATATGTCCTTTAAGGTAAATAAAATTATGGTAGACATTTTTTCATCCATGGAAAAAACAAGGGGGAAAAAAAAGCAAAGAAAAAAATCAAAGATACACAAGGGAAAAAAAATGACAAGAGTAATACAATGGTTTGTCATCTGACAAATGATAACATGTCCTTTGAATGGAGATAAAAATGCTGGTTGCCAAAGTTGAAGAGAAAAAGAGCAGGAAAGTGACAAAAGAGTTCTGGGGACCACCCACAGAATGAAGATAAAAGAATGATAATTACCATCACAGAACAATTTGAAAAGTGAGTCAAACCATAAAATATCAACCATTGGAGTAATGGGTCTAAGATACATTAGCAGTTTGCTGTAAATCAGTGATGAAGAGGTATCTGCAGGGTGGAAAGCAGCGGAATAGTCAGAGTCTAACAATAAGAGGATGAATCAGGGCCTTCACAGGTCACCTGAGTTAAGTCATTAATAATGAGAAGACCTAAAAAGGAGGTCATGCTGGAAAAGGTCTGTGCAATGTGATAGGCATGGGTAGGATACTATCCAACACGATATATCCCTATGTCAAGACTTCAAGAAATGTGGAGAAAGGGAAAGGTGATAGTAATTTAACAGAACAAAGGTTGAAATCATGTGGAATTTTCTAACATGGGAATTGTCTCTCTTTTTTGACCTCAGAAGCGACATGAATAATGAGATGTGAGAAGCAATAGTAGAAAGAAGGAAAAGAGAAACTTGATGAAAAACCCAACAAAAAAGCACACAGCAGATAAATTAAATAGTGGGGTAGATAACAGTAGAAGGGAGGCAGAGGTCTTCGTTATTGCACTCAGAGAAGGAAATAACAATTGTCTGTCTCGGTCAGACAAAAGAAAAAACGGTGGTTGTTACAGGTGTGCAAAGAGCAAGCTGCAGGATTTCCTTAGTTGTGGGTGCCACAGATGTTCTGAACTTTTCATCCTCAGGCTCCTGTTTTTACTTTATCTCATTATCCTGCAACCTGATTGGAGCCAAATGACAAGCTTCAGTAAGAGCTGACATGGTTTTTTTTTCTATTACATTAAGTGGTTTCTCATTTGTGCCACACAGTGTAGTGTGAAAACATCTAATTACATACTCTTGTGAGTGTGGCTTCTATGGAGTGAATTGTTAAAAAACATGTTTCCCAGATTGATGTTCCCAGAATTGCAGACAATTATCAATGCCTATAGTCACAAGGGGAGGACTTGTCCCAGGGCATATTGTTTTCTGTTTATAGTCCCTGGTGACTTGTAATTCTTGATTTTTTTCCTTCCACAGTCTTTGCTTTCCTGACACCCTTGGGAAAGAAAGTGTGTTTTGTTGTGTTGGGAATTGAGACAAAATGCACTAACTCATGTCTTCCTCTGAAATTGGTTTATGCCATATTCCCTGCAGTATAAAGGCACATATTTTTGTGCCATAATCATCTCCTTAGGAGTAGGCTCAAAGAAATTCTGGATTATTCTGCAGCAGGACTCTCTAAGGTGGGCTCACTAATGTGGCCCTCTCCAAGAGCCAGTGGAATGATTGCTTGCGCTCCCTCTCAAAGGAACTGTACTGCTGTACAATAGCTATTTGTGCCTACAGGGAGTGGTCTTTTTGGGGATGACTCACAGCTGAGAGAAAATTGTGTGGTATGTCAGTGCTCAGGTTTGATCCTAAATCACTGTGAACCGTAAGCTGATTCTATAACCTTGGGAGCTCTTTAGCAGTGATTCACTACGAAGTCCAGTTTGAACAGAATCAAGGCGGGACTGAGAAATCCTAGCTGAGATAGAAGCTGAATTTCTTAGGTAGACCCAAGCTCTTGCTTACTGCTTTTCAGCTGAGAGAGGAGCTCACTGATGGTTCTCTGCCCGCTCTGTAGCTGGGAAACTGTAGGCTTCAGCTGAAGAAAGGAAGAGATTCTGTTCATAAATACCTTCTAGAAACAGGCTAGAAGAAAAACCATATGTATGTCTTGGCTCACATTTTTCTGAAGTCTGGGAGATGAGGCTTCGATTTCAGTGCTGAAGATACTTCTGACACCTGCACTGCTGGGCTCAGGCCAGCCCTACAGGATGTAGAGACAGCCTCTCCAGTCTCTGTTGGCCAGTGACACTACTAGCTGAGTGTTCTGTCAGTGATAACAGCTGCCACAGGTGCTAAAACTCAGACCTCAAACTAAGGTGTTCTTAAGGGTTTAAGGTTATGTATACACTGCAGTACAAGGCCTGGACAGGTACTGAACATCAAGTAAGCATAATAGTGACCATCTTGTCCTTGCTATAGTGAATAGATGATTGAAAATTTGGTCATCAGTGAGTTTCAACTCTCATCTTCTGCACTCTATGCTGAGATGCTCAGATCCCCAATGACCTTAATAGTACCTTAGTGAGGCAGACTGCTGTATCTGTTGCGATTTTCCAGGTAGGTACATCTTCTATCCACACACAGCTAGTTCCTTTGAGCTACACAGGGTTTCTAAACTGACTTTCATGTTATTTCCTGTTTATAGGTCTATCTGAAGGCATTTTAAGTTGTTTCTTAGTCCATGACAGAAAGTAGATTACCACCTGTGCATTTGAATTGTTTATTATGACTATATACATAACATATAGAAGTGCTGGTAATAAAAGATAGGACACTGCATATATTTTTCATCTGCATCTCAGTTTGATTTATCAATCCTTCAAAGCATTGGTGAGCCTTCTACAGGCTTTACGGTTCATGTAACAAATCACATATTATTGTTAGTTGGAGTTAATTTTTCAGTAATGTGTTACAAGCAACACAGGAACTTCTTTATCCCTTTACTAAACTTTGTCTTTCAAGGCATATGTTTTTGCTCTATTTTATTGCAATTTGATCAAGAGATGTGTTCTGTCTTTATTTATTCTCAAAAATATGTTACTATCGTTTGTAGTGTCAGATTCCTTGAAGTTCTATTTCATCTATTTATAAGGGGTTTTTTTTCCCCGTGTGGCTTACAGTACTATTAAACATTTGATTCTGCTTGAAGTATGTCAATTGCCAGCATAGTTGGTGGTGGTATTCACAAAAAAGAATGGTACTAGACTATTTTTCTAGTTCTCTAAACAATGCTTGGTTTTATTTTAATTGTTAATAAATTAATTTTAGTTCAATTATACTGTCCTTATGAGCAGTGGCATGGAGGTGGGAGGAGGGAATTTTGGCTTACATTACACCCTGGAGCCACACAAGGTTTTTATCATACAAAATTTAGCTCTTAATAGCCACAGTATTTACAGGTTTTTACTTAAATACATTTCATCCAGAACCCTTAAAACCTGACTCTCTCCATTATATATGCACTTAGTCTGTCTTATCTAATTCTTAGCACTCTGTCTGCTTTTTTAGTTGAATACCTGAGAAGATGCATATTCATTTTCAGAGAGAGCAGAGGTTTATTTTCAGATGGAACAAAGGCATTTCAAATAACTTCACTTTTTGAATCTCTCCTTAACACACAAAGAAAAAAAAAATCCATGCACTCAGGTGAGCTGCAAATGGTCCATCTTTCTCCATAAGCTTCTTGGACCACAGTGATCATAGTATTTAAACTATTATTCTGCTGTATTAAACTGAGATTGGTCAAAGTAGGTGTAGCTCAGCTGGGGCCAGTGATCTTGTAGGAAAGCAAGGTCTGGGCAGTTGCCAGCCAGGGACTGACATGAAAATGACAGCAAATATGCCTGGGTGGAACAGCTTGTGTTCCTGTATAATAAAGTCTTGTAAATTCAGGAGGAGAAGTTAGTGAGCACGAATGGCACAAATGTTTTGAAGGGTGATTATAGCAGTCCTTGCCATTTCATGCTTTTTCTTTGACTGCTGGTTCAAAGCTAGGACTTAAATGTTCATTTTATTACTGATGGTATAAAGTTCTTGTTACATTTGAAGAGTATTTCCAGTAAGAACTTAGTTGGCATCAGCTATTTTACAGTGACAAAACTTCTATAAGAGATTTAATGAATCTTGACTAATTTAGCCAATTATTGATTGAAAGTGTTAACAATTAAAACTGAGTTTCTAGCATTATTATTAAATATTCCTATTTCTTAATAGAGTGATTATCCTCTATAAGGAAATAAATGTCACTTTCAATTCATATTATTTATATAGCTTTTTAAAATCTTTAATATGTTTTTCCTTGGATCACTTCAGTAATATAGGCACACGTAGTTATGTTCTTACTCCTTCTTCTCTTTAAATAGACAGACTGAATAACTGATTTAATTGTTAAAAGATGTAGATAGGTATCTGATAAAGTTTAGAGTCATTTATATGAGATAGACACCTAGCCAAATTAACTGTTTTCAAAGCTTCCAGTAAAAGTCATACAGAAACCATCTATGCATCTGTGTTCTATTCGAATCACAAAATATGATCGTGACAATCTCGCTTTCTTACAAGAAATATTCTGTTTGTATTTCAGAGTTGACTCTTTGTATTCTCTGTAAGTGAGAAGTTGTGATGCTGGGTTTGGGCAGAGGCCTAATTGGAACCAAAGGGAGCTGCTCCTTGCCTAGTTCTTTCCCAAGCCTGATCTGGATTTAGAAATGGTGTTCCTTGGCAAATGTCACTTAAGGAACACAGGCAAAAAGCATTCTCCTGAACAAAGTGCAGGTGCTTCCCTCTCCTCCCTTGACTCTTTTTTTTCAAAACAATAAGGAAGGAAGTAAAGGTCATACTTTTTGTGAAAATACTTGCAAATTAAAGGATGTGAGATACCCAGGTTTAGTTCTCTCTGTAACCTTCACACTTGCCTGGAGAGCAGGCTGTGCACCAAGACCCCAGCCTGACTGCCAGGAGAGCTTCTGTCCAAGGCTGCAGCTTTGCTTGGGAAAGAAGTGAAATTGTCATGCTTCAGAGGGCAAGTGATCATGAGAAGAAATGGAGTGTAAGTTTTTCCAAACCCTTTTTGGTTTGATAGTAGCTGTGTCCTACAGTGGGTATCTCTCCAAGGGAAGTATTACTATTACCCCCTTTCATTCAGCTGCATTTTTAGATGAACCAAAATGACTTTTAAGGCAGAAACCAGGGGCACCTATCTTTAGTAGAGCTCTAGAGACTCCCTCACACTTAGATAGTATTGTTGAGCTAGATGCCAGGAGAAGATCAAATTAAACACTTGACCATGGAATGCATTTGGCTCTGCTAGTGGGACTAGGGATGTCTCCTCCTGTACTCAGCACTGGTGAGCCTGCACCTTGAATCCTGTGCTCAGTTTTTTCCCCTTACTACAAGAAAGACATTGGGGTGCTGAAGAACATCCAGAGAAGGGAAAACAAATCTGGTGAAGGATCTGCAGTAACAAGTTAGATGAGGAACATTTGAGGGAGCTGGTGGTGTTTAGTCTCGAGAAAAGGAGACTCGGGTGGGGGACTTTATTGCTTTCTACAAGTACCTGAAAAGAGGGTGTAGCCAGGTAACCAGTGACAGGATGGGAAGAAATGGCTCTAAGTTGCAGCAGGGAGGGGTTAGATTGCATATTAGGAAACATTTGTTCACCTAAAGCATTGTGAAACACGGGAGCAGACTGTACAAGGAGTTGAGTCACCATTCCTAGAGATATTTAAGGGGTGTGTAGATTTGGTGCTTTGGGACATGGTTTAGTGGTGGGCTTGGCAGTGTTAAGTTAATGGTTGGACTCAATGACCTTAGAGGTCTTTTTCAAACTAAATGTTTCTACGACTCTATGGTTAGTTCTAGCAAGATTCCCACTCAGGTGAGGTTATTGTTATTCCTGCCTGAGGTCCTTCTCTTTTTGTTTTTAAGGTAGAATCTGCATCTCATTCAAGAGTTCAGAATGGCTACGTCAGCACCAGGCTGCAAAATTCAGACCCCCAACTGTTTAAGATACCTGATGTTACCTCAGGTACTATGGAGCAGCCTATGTGGCCTATGGATGCCAGAGGGATACAGATGCTCAGGAAGTGTTGTGTCACACACATTTGCCAGCCCATGTGGGTGTCTGGAATGCTCTAAGCAGTGCCATAAAGCACTGTATGCCTGGGAATGGGCAACCTGAATCTCTCCCATAAACATCTCTGCAAATCTGTGTTTTCTATGTCCTGGTACAAGTTTGTGTAGAAAGTCCTCTGCAGAGCAAAAAGTTGCTCTCCTGCTTTTTCTAAATTCCTGTTGCTAAACCTTTGGATTATATTTTGTCCCTTGAGAGAGAGAGGGAAGTGTTTGCTTCTCCTGGGGTATTGAGATTTTACCCTGCAAGGATCTCCAGTTGCACAAGGACACAGGCAATAAAGTATCAGTGCCCCAACTCAGCTGAATGGAGGCTTGTGCTTATTTCTTGAGTCTGTTCTCAAGTGTCGGATGGATTGAGATTCAGATATATACTATATTGAACTGCAGATTTGCACAATTTACTCTCCAGAAAATAAATATCCATATTAGTTCTTCTGCTTTGAAAAAACCTTTAGCTAATCTTAGGTATTTGGTAAAATTCATCAGATATTATCAATTTAAGATGTGATTCGGAAAATCCTGGTAGTTAATGAAGAGTGCACAGGAAAGCACAAGGAAAAAAAAAAAATCTGACCTTTAAAATTTCACACAATGTGAAAGCCTCCCACAATCAGTCAGATGAAAATGTAAAGGGCATCAGTGCTGTATACCAAGGAACAGAACTTTTGACTTATGAATATTACACAACCAAGAGACTTCCAGCTTTCCTAAGGAAATTGTAATAATTGCAATTTTTTTACCTCCCAAGGTTTTTTTAGAAGTTTCTTTGCTCTTTATCTTCAAGGTACTATAACAGAGTGTACATGCTGGACTACATGACCTTCAGTCTATTCAGGATTAGGAATCTACAACTTAATTTTTTTTTCTTTTTCTTTTTTTAAATTTTTCTCTTTTTTTCAGTATGATTGTGTCTAAAGATGTTGTCATGACTGTGATTAATCTCTGTCAACAAAAATCTTCTGAAGAGATTTGTTGTGTCAGGTTGGAGAGAAGCATTGATAAGCATGCAGCCCTATGTATGAAAAATCTTTCTTTGCATAGTTTGCAATATTGTTCAAATGAAGAGTTATTTTCCTGCTGCTACAACCACATCATCTTCTTTACAGACATTTTCTGTTCTGAAAATAGTTTATGGCCTGTGTTTTCCCACACTTTTTTGCCTGATTGGAACAAGTTTGTGAGCAAGGTCTCCAAGTTACTCGTGAGAAATATTCTGGGGGATGTCCTTTGCATGTGTTTCTGAGCAAGAGTGGTTTCTTTACACTTCAGCTGAAGTCCGTAGTAGGCTTTGGCTCTCCTATTTCACCCTTAATGAGTTTTTTTTCCGTAGGACTGTTTTTAAAAACCTCACCTTCTTAGTCCATATAGAAACCACGCTGATCTGCGCTTAGTGAAGTGGTACTTGTCCTCTTCTCCCAGTGAGATACTCCCTCTTGAATCTATACAAAGTAATTTCTGTGCACTATTTCATTACTTATTTTCTTAGAAGAAAAAAGACAAACATTCTACAGAACCTGCCTTCACTTTCTTCCTAAATGGTAAAATTGGTGTCTACTCTCCACTCTCTTTCTCAGCCTTTTGAGTTTGCTGGAGAAGTTTATTGTAGCTTTTCATTTCAGTCAAGAGGTATTTTATTCTGGTTGCATCTTGGGAAACTTTTTCCAAGATGGTTATAAATGTTTGAAGGATACACCATTCCAATACCAAAAATTTTGAAGCAATCTTAGTCTTACATATTTATGATTTGTTTGATGAAAGACAGTCTAGATTCAAAATATGCATTACACTCTAGGTTCAAAATATGCATTATGTGTGCAGTTTCTCTGTATCTGAGCAAAGATTTACTAGGCTCACTTGGAAGCTGGCCTCTTTGCTTGCTTTAGTCCTTCCTGCTTTGGTAGCTGGGCAGCTGGGAAAGATCTGTCATGGGAATTTTGTAGCACTGAAAATTTTGGATTTAGTACAGAATCCGAAAGAATTTTTCTCTCACATGGAACTGCTTAGATCTGGGATTTACAGCTGAACTTTGGTCTTAATGTCTCATCTGCCCTGTGTGTGGGATTTTCTGAACTTGCAGCTCTTGGACAGGACTCATACACTTTCTGCAGCTATTTTCCTATATTGTCCCTTTTCAACAGTCTAGGCACCTTCAGAATCTACAAAGCTTGGTAGCCCATTTGAGTTCATCAGTAAGTCCTTGACATTGGTTGCAAAGAGCACATTTCACTTCAGAAAGAGAGCTGTATCTGAAAAGAACCACTGCTGGATTTCAGATCTGGGTATAAAAAATTCTTATATGTCGACTTTTTGTCAAAATTTTCTGTTATTTTCTCTTCCTCATTTCAGATGAGGCTGCCACTCAATAGCAATTATTTAATTTATTCAATACTTTTAAGCATCTGTTTTGAATGCTTACCCCTGACTCTTCTCACCCCGTGAAAATAGAGATGTTCAAATTCATTAGCTAGAATTTTTTTTGTTTGCAATCATGTGTTGCCTTTTCAGTTTCCCTGAGAAGCCAGCCATATACTACCCCTGCACTGTGTTAGAAAATGTGTATTTGCAGACAACACTTTCAGAAAACTAACCAGGCTGGTAGTTAAAAAATACTGGCTTTGTCAGGAATATAGTGTGGAACTTATCACTATGCAACTGCTGTGTAGTCTGTTAAAATTTACAGCTGAGTTTTGATAGGATATACTGTCATTAAGTAACTTCAAAGACAAGTGGTATTCCACAAAAAAACCTGATCTTCGATGATGTGAGAACACACAATAGATGTCCAGATTGGTGGTTGATATGGCTGTCCATTCTCCATGCTAATCAAAACAATGAGTAGTACAGGCCTCTCCTGCATAACTCCATTCTCAGGAGATTTGCTTTGACTTATTGAGAAGCAGTCTGTACACTGCCTGAATTTGATCTGCCTATGCATCTCCTGTATTTATGGCACTAACAGTAAATTTTCTGTCTATGATGATATGATGCAACAATTTAAGGCTGCATTTTTTTCTCCTGCTGAAGGTAAGAGATTGGTGGTTTGAGAAGCAATTGTGATTGTGGGGAGCTTGGGGAACTTGCAGCTCTGTGGTTCTCTGCCTCAGTGATGGTAATATGACTCATCTTATTGTGACAGCAGTTTGTTTCTTGGTGGAGAAGGTGTTGGGGGTTTTTTTGGAACAATATCCTCTTCCTAGGAAAAGACTGTTTTCATAACTATTACTACTGCACTCCTATTAAAACAAACACTAAACCTTTTAATTTCCCTAAATAAAAAACCTAAATACTGTGGTGATGGAGGAAGAAGACTCAGTTCTCTAAAATAGAAGCAACTTCAAGATGATGAAAAATTTCACAAGAAATCATCTTCAAAGAGCCCTGATCTGACTAGCAGCACAAAGCCCATGAGCAGGATGACATTGTGCATCTCCTTTTTCCTGCCCTCTCTTGGATGTTATTCTGCAGATGCACTGGCTGCTGACCACCGTGGGTGCTCCCCTATCGGGGAGGATGAGGATGGTGTTTCTCCCCTTGATTCTGCTGCTTCTGTCTTTTCAGAATAGCTAGTCACAGAACTGGAAGGAAGAAAAGCAGATGAATATAACCATTGTTTGCTTGTTTTATAGGTCTGGGCTGAGAGTAGCTTTGTGTGGTTCCTCACTCAGCTGTTAACTTGAAGGGTTGACAACCAGATAAAACATGGAACAGAATCTAGCTGAAAGTATTCACAGTGACCTTGAGGATTCAATGAGAAAAAGAATATCATGTTATCTATTCTTCTGTTTGTTGTAGTTCTTTTGATGCATTTTATTGCAACTACACTGGCATTATTAGGACAAATAAATATTGTTTATTTTTAAAAGTGCATCTGGTTCTGTTTATTTTTTTTTCCATCCCTCCTGCCATGTTAACAAATTAGCTGCCCTGCTGGGAATGGATGAAAATAGCTCAATCTATGCATCTGAAAAGCATATAAATTCTAAGAGGAAAGAGTAAGATTTTTATATACAAGCCTAGAAGGACACAGTGAGATCTGCCTCTACTAATGTTTTTCACATAGGATAGGAAGTCAAGCTTCTCTTTATGGTGTATCTTTCTTTGTAGCATCATCACAAATTTTCTTTATATTTAGCAGCCTTGTTTGATCAATTGAATATTACAAGCTCCAGGTTCCCTTTTCATCATAAAAACATTTTAAACATCCTAAATCCACGCTACTGATTTTCAGTGTGTCACCTGCATCTGCTTTCCAATCGTCATCCAGAAAATATTTCAAATTAAGTTCTTAAGTCAAGTGAAGCCAGCCTTTGCAAACTGTTGGGCTGCAAAACCTATAAACATTCTCCTGCCAAATTTATTGTTTTCCTGGTTAGATTGATACCTCCTCCTCTCTCTATCATAGGCATCTAGGCCTGCAAAACAGAAGTAATTTCTGAAGGCTCCAGTAATGTTAATAGCCAAGACATACAGTGATGCTTAATGAATCTATAAAAAACTTAGTTGTGTTTTAACCCTAGCCAGTCACTAAGTACCATGCAGCTGCTAGCTCACTCCCTCTCTTCATTACTGGGTTGGGCAGGAGAATCTGAAAAAAGATAAAACATATGGGTTGAGATAAGAGTTTAACAGTTGAGATAAAGTAAAATATAATACCACTGCTAATAATACTGTTAGTAATAATAAACATCACTACCAATAATAACTGTAATGAAAAGCAGAAAGAGAAATAGAACTGAAGAGAAAGTAGTGATGCACAGTACCGCTGCTCACTGCCTAGTGATGGATGCCCAGCCAATCTCCCAGCAGCAGTTGGCCCCTCCCAGTCAATGCACCCCCAGTTCATGTGCTGGGCATAACATAGCATGGTTTGGAATATCCATTTGGCCACTTCAGGTCAGCTGTCCTGGCCATGCTTCCTCCCAGGTCCTTGAGCAGCTCCTCACTGGCAGAGCACAGGAACCTGAAAATCCCCTGGCTCAGGGTAAGCACTGCTGAGCACAGCTGAGCCATCGGTGTGTTATCAACATCAGTCTCACACTGAATGCAAAACACAGTGCTGTAGGATAGGGTTCGGGTTATGTGTTATTAGTTATGGGTTAGGGTTAGTAGGAAGAAAATTACCTCTATCCCAACTGTAGCCATTGTATGTAACAGTGGCAGTTATATGACATCTGTGCAAATAGGAGAAATATTTCTTTATGTAGACAGTTATACATTTTTTAGGTGCCGTTGATGATAATTTAGATGAAGTTTAGGATAGAAGAAATACAATTTAGACTAAAAATTTCCATGTGATTCCTGGAATCTTTTTCCTGTCTTTCAGAAAATAAAGGAATACTGAAACTGAATATGAGAAATTCAAAATTAAATCTGTCCATAATGCATATTTACTGAAAATTTTCAAAGCTAATGTATCTTTATGCAGAGGTTTTGTTCGTCCCTTAGACTAACAGTGTTGTTCTTTCTTAGAGTTTGTTTAGAAAGGCTTAACTTCAATAGGAAAGCAGTAGAGAGATACACAGAAATGTTTTCCTCAGGTGATTTTAATGCCTTTTTTCTATTCAGTTTCCAAAAATTGGAAAACACAACTTGTAAATGTTTAGTAATCATATGGAAACAAGAATGCTTGAGGAAGAAACCTGGTAGAGTTAAAGTAAAATTAATAAGATTGGGAAGAACCAAGTACCTTGTCAGAGATGAATGAAAGCTTGTCCTCCTGGTTGTTTTGTTATCTGCAATGGCTGAAGCAACTCCATACACAGGAGGTAAGGAGTACTTGAAAACACTACTGCTCTTTCAGTGCATTTTTTTCATCTGAGGAGAAAAATTTTTTTCATCTCCGTCAGGTTGCTGGTGTGAAGTCCTGTGGGCTACTTTTTTCTGGTGTGAATTTTGTACCTGGAGTGATATTTTTTTCTGCTGAGCTTAGGCATTGGAAGGTACTGTGCTGTGCATGTGCCCTCAGTGGTGGCAGCAGCGCTCCCTGGCTGAATTGAATAAAACTGCTGTTTCACAGACATTTCAGAAGAGCTAATGCCTTGTAAAGACATAAAAGCCGTATGAGGCTGTTCCATGTTAACTTGCTTGAGCAGTACATTGTGACTTCCTGAATGAAGAAGGTTCTTCAACATTTGTCTGTGGTATTCTGCTAACATGTTTTTGTATTTCAATTCCCTGTGAAAAGTTGGATATTGCATAGAGATGTTACTATTATTATGGTAATAGCAGTTGCATTTTATTTTCTAAAATGCATACCAATAATGAGTGAAATATTTCTTTTGTGCTCTTTACTGCCCATGAGGAAGCTATATCTTACAGTTATGATTCAGAGCAAGTGCTATAGCATCACAACTGACATTTTAGTGCCTTACACCTAAAGACAGGCTAGACAGAACTTTTTTTTGCACTGCTCTAGTGACTTGTTGATGTACCTTCCTGACAGACTGAAAACATTCCTCTGAGGCTGCAGCTAAGCTGGAAAAATACAAGAAATTCATGTCTCCTGTAGAGTGTATGAATGTATTTAAAGATGGAAGAAAGATGAATTTACTTGCTAAGTTTAATCTATACATCCTTATCTCTTAAATCACTTATCGGTGTAAGTCTTAGTCAGCCAGAAACAGTTAAATAATATAGTATATATATTTATATCTGGTAGAAAAAAGGCAAGGTATTTTTTCTTAGAAGAAAGAGAGAAGTATTAAATACTCCTATATTAAATACTCCTCTTAGAGAGGAATATTTAATCTAGTTGTATTGTAGATTTGTACACTTCAGAAATTCCCAACTTACTAAACATACACACACAACTTATTTGTTTTATTGTTGTATAGAGTTAGGGTAACATGTAGTCGTAAACATTTGTCAAGTCAGAGAATTAGTTTTTAAATAAATGAGACTAATGATTTTTTAACAGAGGAGTTTCTGAAAGACTTGGTTGTAGCATGCCATCCTTAATTTAATGTAACCTCACATATAAAGCACTATAATATCTGTATTATAGTGTGTTACAGGAGTTTGCTATACCAGTATTATCATAAGAAAGCAAAATGCTGCTTAGAAACCTCTAGATGCTTCAGTCATTGTAACCTTCTGAGGTCTTGTTTTTTCAGGCAATTTGTTAATAAATTTACTTAAACTTAGCAATTTAGTCTTCTGTGTCTGTTTTGTGTGGGAAAACATCACACTACCTAGTCAGAGGTGTAATGATCTTACCTAATTCAAATTCCTTCCCAAATTAGTAATCATGACACTAATGACTGTTGTGGTTTACATATTGGTTTTGTACTCATTTGTTTTATTACAAGAGGACAAGTCCAAACAGAACTCTTTTAGTATCATCTTGTCACTCTGGTTTGTAGTTTTTTTTTTCCTCTGATTTTTTTTAAATTATACTGGATAATTGACATTCCTACCTTTTCATTCTTTGGGGAAAGGTTTAGTGAAAATAAAAAATAAAGTATTTGTATAATTTTTTAAAATCTCCTTTGTTGTTGTCGTGGGGTGACAGCCTTTATCCCAATATCGTGTGTTGTGTCTAGCAGCTGCGCCTTTTCCTTCCCCCGGCCGTCTTGCCACGGCAGGGCGGGGAGGGAGGGGTGTGAATGTGACCAGGCACCTTGGCTTTTGCTTTGGGCTGCTTGGCTTGGCTGGCTTGCTTGCTTGCTTACTTGCTCCTGCCTCGGCTGCTAGCTAATAGCTGCTTTTTTTCCGCTTTCTGCTTTCTACGCTGTTTTTTTTTCCTTTTTTCTTTTGTTCCCTCTTTCTTACCCTCCCCCAAAGATATTGGACCGGCTCTGGACCTGACCTGGGACATCCAGGACCCCCGGAGTCTGCGAGAGAAGCTCAGTGGCCTCCACAGCACTGCCTGGTTTTCTTTTCTTTTGTTGTGTTGGGGAGTGTTCTTTTGTTATTTGTTAATAAATAACTTTTGTTTTCCACTGTGCTCCTCCGAGGAATTCCTTCCCGAACCTGGTATTGGGGGAGGGGTGGTTGGAGGTTTTTTTTTTTAGGGGGCTCCCTTTTGAAGATTTCCTCTAATTTGTCATAAACCAAGACAGTTATGTTACCTATAATTAAACATACGCATGGGGATGAATCACTTGGCATTTCTCTTGTAAGTTCTGACACAGATACTACACCAAAATCCAAGAGTTTTGACTACTAGCTATAAAAAGATTGCTCAACCCACCCCAACCTTGTCATTATCAGGACTTATCTCTTCTTCTCAGAAGGGAACTTGTTACTTCTTTCTACTTGAACAAATATATTTGACCATCAACTTGCTATTAACCAACTACATGTGGATGAATAGTTTCTTTTGAAAAATAGATATGAAAAGCAAAATATTGCTGTTGGCTTATGTTCACTTTAGGGTGATCCAAGGCACCATTAGAACATTTTTAGAATTGCTGAAGGAAAACTTTGAAGATTTTAATTATTAATTTCCAGCTATTGGCATCTGAGTTAAAAGTCCTATTATCTGTAAGTTAAAATAATAACACTATAATGAGCTTTTTCATAAAATATTACAATGAATAAGATTATAATAAAGACTATAATTAAGACTATAATGCATTTTTTAAAGTATGTAAACTGCTTTCCTTACTAAGGCATCCTATGATTCTGTGAACTTTGAGATTCAGTTCAACTGCACATGCTCTGTGCTGCCTTAAGTTGTACACTTCAGCTGGTGCTTCAAATAGATTTAACTTAAATGTTTTCTGCACTTAAAACATTTCATTATGTAGTTTTTGGTTTAATGTCTTACATCATTATATCATTTTGTTGATACCCTGTCTCCGTCTCTCTGCGTGCCTCCCAGTGAACCCCGGCCAGCCCCGGGTCGGCAAACAGCGGGGGGGCAGCCCCGAAGTGACCGACAGCGGGGGGACACTCTCTGGTGCCCCGAGGGTACTGAGGGCAGCTAGGCTAGTCGCCTTTGCAGCAGAAGAGACACTGGAGACATCAGTGGAGGGTAAAGGCCGACTCTGAACAGGGGGCCAGTCCAAGGTTTATTCGGAGCTCCCCAGGGAGCCCCTCTCCTCAGGGTGCGCCGTGCTCAGAGCAAGACAAAGGAGTCTCGAGGTTACATTTAAAGGGGGGGAGGAAACCGAGGGTAGATACATTTGCTGACCAATAAAGACCCTCCAGGGATACAGCCTTAGGGGATGGACATTTGGGATAGCGTATAACATCATCCTTGGGGGGCTGACCCCTGGCTTCGGGCTAATCACTCGACAGCTTTGACCGAAAGATCTAGATAGAAGGGATGGGATGCTGAGTGACTGACAGAGAGCCAGGGCGGGGATTTGGGGGATGATCTCAACACAGGAGAATGGTTACATAGGTAGAGGAAGGGGGTACAAAAAGGGGTACATCATCTGGGGAGAATAAGGGGGTACAAAATCCAACTATTACAAAGTATTACAAAGTATAAAAACGCGCTGCAACAATACCCTGTCCTCCTCTTTAAAAGAAAAAAGTTGTGTTTATGTTTTAATGCATTTGATCCAAAACAGGCATTTACTACTAAGTGTTTGGGTGGAAAAATTAAGACATTGACTCTAGTTTCTAAGAAGTGAGACTTCTTGGAATTCCTGTTTATAGGGATAACTTATGAACTTTTTTGCTTCAGTTGAAATTTAGAGGGTCTTTGGTGAAAGATGTATTTTTAAGTTGCAGAAGGAAAGTTTTTTGGTCTGAATTACTTGTTGAATAAAGTAATTTATTTGCTTCAAATAAATAAACATGAATGAATGAATGAATAAATATCTTGATTTATAATCACCTCTTCTTCTAAGGTGACTTGTTTGCTTTGCTGGGTCATCCTAAAGCCTGTGAGTAATTTGATGTATTGTAAGCTGAGTACCAAAGTGACGCAAATTGCACTTAAAATACATGTGGATGTCTCTGAGTTTTTTAGTACTGGGTAGTAATAACTTGCCTTTTGGGTAGATTGTGTCTCCTAAAACACAGCTTTTCATTACTTTCTTAAAAAGTGAGAATTAAGCCTACTAGCAGATATGAGTGAGTACACAAGTAAAAGAACTAGTGACACACAACACACTTCCTAAGGACACAGCAAATGCCTTTGTTAGAGACAAGGTTTATTTTGTCTGACAGTGCTTGAGCAAAGGAATCATGACCCTCTTGATCATTGTCTATGAAGCACTTGTGAACACTCAAACTCTTAGCCACATTGTTTACGCCCATCATGAGTATATTTTCTAGATAAACAGTGCCTAAGCATTGTCTTACTCACTGCCTTTATTTTTAAATTCAGTCCTGAGGAAACCATAATTTCCCATCCCAAATACCATTTTATTTTTCTTCTAAAGTTCACCTTCAACTGCATCTGGAGAATTGATTTAATTTCATATTAATACAAAACAAGGGGAACAATTTTATTAAAGTGTGTCCCTGTAGGCAACCTCCACAGTTCCACTCCTCATCCATTGGACTCTGATGCTTTGGACTACAGTCAAGTGCATGTTGTGACCATGTCCGAAGGAGCAAAGATAGCACATAAACATTCAGGACCCTTGTGCTTTCCTGCTCCAGTCTGACTCCAAGCTGAGGCTCAAAACAGCTAGTCTGTGGTCAAAGCCAAGCTTGGAGGATTTGTTTGTAGACTGGAGTGAACCACACATAAAAGAAACCCAAGATGTACCTTCTAAAAGCTGGTCTGGTCTCTTAAGTTCACTTTATCTGAGCTGTTATACTGAGATACTGAAGAAAATATTTTTAAACTTCTGAAAGCCAAATTTATCAAATGAGAGCAGGGATACTCTGTGTAGGCTTTGCTCTTGCAAGAAAGAATTTGCTTCTTGACAATTCAGTGTCTTAGGCTCAGTTTCCTTTAGTCACAAAAAAAATATTCTTTGGACCTTTTGAAGGCCAGGCTGGGACCTTCCTACCAATTCAACAGATTGTTCCTTTCTCTGCATGAACAGCAGCTTCCAGATCCATCCTGTGATTCTAGACTTGTTGCACCCCATCACCTCTTTGGCCATCTGTCTTACCAGCATACACAGGGGAAGGAATGCTTCTCCTCCTTTTACTACCAGTCTCATCTAGTTTTCATAATGGATTTTAACAGTGTTGTGCACAAAATAAAAGTACCAAAATCAAACTTAAGTGTTTTTCATCACATTTCCTCCACCTTCTTTTAGGAGTGCATTTCTATCCAGGAAACCAGTTTATTACCAATTTCTGCCCAGCAATCACTTCACATTTTGGTAATTTAAATTGCTCCTGCAGACATTAAGAAATCTGAACAATGTTCCATAACTGGGATTTCTAGTGTTATGCAGTGTAAAATGCAGTCTTTCAAAGGGAGCTAGAAACAAACAGATCTTAATAGATATATTTAAAACAATTAAAACAAAATAGGAGTAAAGAGTACTCAAATGCAACATTAAAACAGTGTATTCCAAGGTGTTCAACCACATAGTTCAGCTTATACAATGGGTTGAGTGAATCTTGGCTGTGATCGACATTTTGCAGACACTTGACCTAAGATAATGCTTATCATTAACTAAGACTTTAACATTTTAATCTACTAAAGAGAAAGGTCCCCTTCCTTTCATCTTCTTTCACCTATCTTTGCAATATGTGCAGAACAATTCTTTCCCATTTCAAACTTGAGGTGATAGTCAGTGGTGAGATATTACCTTAAGGCTTTTTCTTGATTTTCCCCCAACAGTGTAGGTTAATTCTCAAGCAGCCCACATTTTGTATAACTTTTTAAAAAGTTTTTGCCTTTCTATAGCAAAGCGAGATGACTTAAGAACAAGCTCATCATGTTTTAGTTTGAATGATGTCAAAGTGGTATGGAACAAACCAGTACCTGGATACAAATAACAGTCTTTCCTGTAATATGACAATAATAAAGCAATGTGAAATCATCCTTGCTTAACCATTAAACAAACAATAAATAAAAAGAACAAATATTGCTTCAGTGTTCATTAGCAATCAGTGTAAACAGGACTTCTTTTAGTTTAATTTTTTTTTTGATGTTGTGTTGTTTTGGGGTTTTTTGTTTGTTTGTTTTTAATAATTAGGCACATACCCAGTGAGAATCTTCTGTCTGAATGTCTGTCTAGTAACTCTTACACTTCAGGAAGCTGTTGATTTTTAACTACTTTTTCATTTTAACTTCATTTGAATAGAAGCAGTGTACTATACAATAAGGAATTCCCTGAAACAAAGCAAGTTTTTGAGACTGACTTATCACAAGATTCTTGAACCAAGATGATACCAAGGCCCCGGTAATACTCAGAATACACTAACTCAATCTATTGAATGAAAATGCAAATTATTTATAATTTAAATGAGGAGGAAAAGAAATACAAACAGAATAAACTTAAAATAGAGACTCTAATTGCTGTAGAAATTCATGCACCACCCACCACACTTTAGTGTTGTATTGTCACTAGACTTGAACAGGAACTTTTCAATGAAACTGGAACATTATGTGGGGAATTAATTCTGCTTCAACTAATGGGTGGCTTCTTAGCCTCAGGATAATATTCCAAACTCAAAGGAGAGTGAGACTTGTCCCAGAATTGACAGTACTCTTGTACTCATTTCCTGCAGATGTGGAAAAACTAGCTTGAAGTGTAGGATTTGGACACTGCAATCCTAGCCTTATATGAATGTAATAGTTCCTTTATCAGTCAATGTTTCAGAGCACGGTGCTTTTGTGAGACCAGATCCAGTGCTACATTCTGTTTGAAAATGGTAGACTTCTAGAGAAATAATGAAACAAGCAGATGGTGATGATAGAATACAATCTCAGGTCCACAGATTTCCTGAAAAGAATGTTGTTTATTTGCTATTCGTAGGTTTTGAAGATGTTTCTCCATATAGAACTTGCCTGGTCTCTTTTGAACTCACACAAACATTAACATCAATCATGTTCTTTGGCAAGGTACTCCATTAGTCCATTAGCCATGGAATGAAGAAGCATTCCATATGTGTGTGTTAACATCTCAATTTCATTCATTCTTTTATTTGTTATCTTTGTCTTCTGTTTAAAAATTGAAAAGATGTTAAGTTTCACTGTTGGAAAGGGAGAGATTCAAAATGCTGTTTTTCTGCCCACAGAAATTACTTCCTGCCAAACACTGATTAACATTGTATTATATGCTGATGAAAATAATGAAGGCAGAAGAAGTCCACTTCATACAATTGCTCCAAGGGCAATCCCTATGAATATTCTGAGCTTAGAAAGACTAGTAAAAATGCTCAGTTTGGGATTCTGTTTATAACAAATGCTTGAGCAACATAGCTCATAGATGGTGTAGGCTGTATAGTAATGCAAGTATTGTAATATTTTCCTACACAGCTGCAGGACATCTGTTACTCAAAATGTTCAGTGAGTCTTAGTTTTCAAAACATGGTTGAAGACATGCACATTGATCACCTAGTGCTTTTGTACACTTGAAATACAGCTATTTTATTAACTAAAGCTACTGCCAGAAGTCGTTTCAAAATTAAGGAAACAAAACTTTCTGGATTCTTCTGTTACAGCCTGAAGGAAATATACTCAGCCCACAAGGAGCTGTAATGCTGCAAGAAAACACTGGTTAGGGTCTTAAGGACAACAATCGTAAAAATGGTCATATTAGGTGGTTTCTCTGTATTAGTAAGGTGAATGGAATTGGGACTCCTTAGTCATCCAAATTAAATAGGACTTTAGAAAGAATATGTGGAAAGAATTTTTCTTTCATGCAGATGATAATATCAGGAAATGTATGTTCAACCACATAGATTTTGTGCAGAAAATAAGGCATTTCAATGAGTTTCCTGCCTTAACATTAAAAGGGCTATTTTTTAAAAAAAAAAAACAGGAATGGCTTTTTTTTTTTTTTCAAAGTACAAGTTAGTGAAAATATTAAAAATGTTTTCAAGATACTTTTCTATTGTTTCTATTACTGGCCATTAAATTGTTTGCTTGAAATTTCAGTGAAGTCAGAGGCAGTGATGGAACTGGTGGTTGGTGGCTGAAATATCAAGCTGTCTAATTATGGTAAGAGAAGTGTGTAATCCTCCAACTAACTTTACACATACAGAAATGAATTAATATTAATGAAAGTAAAAATTCACATACAACATAACACATATAATTTTTATTGTGCATGATCTATGAAAGACAGTTGAATGTAATGCTACACAGAAGTATAGAAGTACCTCTGATTAAGAAAAAGTGAGAAATATTAGCTATGGGCTAAAAAGAAGAAAAAACTCCCTGTTTGACCTCATATTTATCAAGAAAGGCACATTTGTATTTTAATACATTACATTAAAACAGGATTTTTTCTTTTTAAGACTTAAGACGTAAAAAAAAGAAAAAAAAACCCCAACCTCCACCCTAAGCCTGAATTCTCACATTCAGACTTCCATACATGGAACTCTAATTCCAGGATTCCAGGAAGATTAAAGACTCAGCGGTAAATTTCAGAGGCCACTAAAAAACAAATTCCAATCTATGAGAGCTGGAAAAATTAGCTAAACTCTCCAGTCCCCAATATTTTGACTTGTGCCCATTTGAAGTGAGCAAATGAAGTGGATGAAGAGAAAGTGTTTTAAGAAAGAAAGCAAGCAACAGAACAATGGAAAAGTATATATGCTAAAATACAATAATCAATTTCAAAATTAGTAACAACTGTTCCACCCACTGCTGTTGGAAGTCTTTCATGTTTTTCCTCCTTGTTGTTTTGAGCTGGGTATTTTTGCCTTTGCAATGATGTAAGAGCTAGGCTAGCCAGTTTCAACATCTTTGTGTGGACTCACTAGAACTTTGTGATTAAGAGGCATATGGACTTTCTCAGCAAGTCTCTTTCAGGACTTGCCCTCTTTCACAAAGCCTCATACAGATAGCATGCCCTCATACATTAAGGCTGCATTTGTGTGTCCTACTGCATGGGCAATCAGCCTGCAGTGATCTGGAGTTCCTGCACTCTGGCACTTATGTTTTGGATTCTGTTAAATCAGGATTACAAAATCTAGAACCTGCAGGTTCACAGCTGCCTGCCCCTTCTCTTTTTAGAGCAACCTGAAGCTGGCTTCCTAGCATTTACTGCAGCTGAGCTAGTCTATGAGCGGTACCCAGACCTTCTTGCCTTTGTTCCACAGTCCAGCCCTAAAGTGATACTGGTCCATAGATACCACGAACACGGAGTGAAACCCCCCCCCCCCAATTTATAAGTGATGAGGTTTAGGAGTGGTATTCTCCAATTTAATGCTTCCACTAAAACCATATGCTGCTTGGTTCCCTTCCCCTTTGTGGCAGCTGGAGAGGAGAATTGGAGGCACAAAAGACCAAGATCATGGATTGAGATGAGAACAATTTACTGGAATCAGCAATGAGATAAGAAGGCAGTAACAGCAACAATACTAAGGGCAGATGGTACAAGAAAGAAGCAATTTATCTGGAAACCTCTCTGACAATAGACAATACTGGATGGCTCCTTCTTCCACTGTGGGACTGGAAGGGACCCCTTCTCCTGCCCCTGGTGATGACATGAGGTGGTATGGAATAACCTTTGGGTCCTAGCCATGCTGCCTCTGCTACAAAAATTAATTCGGTCCTGGCTGGAACCTGACAATAGGCTTTCTTCTTGAGGTTATATAAAGTGGCCAGCTGGTGGTGTGAAATAAAGGCAGCATCTTGAGCACTGCTGATTGCTAAAATGATGATAATTGTGGTGTGAACAGAGAACTGCCAGATCAGATCCAGACAGATTGTAGATGGTGATGGTGAAGTAGACGTACTTATAAAAACCAGGGACAAAACAAAATCTTTAACTAGTACAAGTTCAAGTTCCACTTGAACTTCTCTTTTATTTTTTGGATGACAAACACACTACATAGTGGCATTCTTTTTTCTTGGTAGCCACTCCTTATTGTGAGCAGTTCTTGCCAGGCAACTAGAAAATATCTGATAAGCCTGTTTCTGCTTGGAAATTTCAAGAGGTCTGCAGAATTGCAATGTTTCTTTGAATCTCTTAGATATACAGTTTCCCTTCCCTGACAGAATGTCCCAGCACTAGTTTGCAACTTGCATGGTATTTTTGACATCATCAATCAGTCCTGGTGCTTGTGTTCTGTGACTGCAGAAAAACACCAGATCTACATGCTGTAATGTCTGAGATGTAATGTCTTACTGCTGGAAGGACAGAGAGTACACCTGTGATATGATTGTCCTGATAATTTCCTTTGCTCTATGCAGCTGGAGGAGCATTGATAAGTGCTCTGAAATCTCTAAGCCTCTCTGATAAACTTGCCTTGTTGCTGAACTCTCCTGTATTGTATCATGCAGTGGGAATGCATGAGGAATCATTAATTAATCCTATCATAAGAAATTTTTAATGCTCTCATCTGGCACTATCTGTCAGCTTGCTAGAGTAGTTTCCTGGAGGTAAAATGTCTTTTGCTCACATTTATGAGTAAATGATTTTTGCTGACCTTTGACTCCTGTCCCAAGAAATGGCAAAACATTTCATAGGTTGTCTTGGTGAACTCAGCAATGGGAGAGAAGGAAAGGTTACTTTCCTAGTTAAATGGTAAAGACAGTTTCTGTGATAAATGGGTGTTCAATTTCAAAAGGCTGGAGCTTTGCAGCTCTTTCTGGCAGCTGATGGATCATATACTTTTGAAGGTAACTCTATGTTCTTTTTGGATACATCCTCTCTGAGAACTAAGTGCCCTTGTTTTACAGTGTTACTCTAAACTTAGTGTCATTCACTCTGTCATTAATTATCTGTGGTGTTGCAACAGACTTGCTGGAAAATGTTAGTTTTCAGCAGGAAGGCAGGCTTCCATTAATTTAAAATTGCATAGTCAATTTTTTCATAGCTATACTTCAAATTATGGAAATAGCTACCTAAGGTCATTTTAAAATTATTTGGTATAAGTTTTTCCCAAGCCTCAAACACAAAAAATTTGTCTGTCCTTCATTATTGAATTGTGGAATTCTTGTAGCAATGGGGCTGAAATAGCTTTAATGAAACAGAACAGAATGAAACTTGAGGAATGTAAAAAACTGCTGCCCATTGCTTGGGGTTACCAGGAGGAGCTGCAGGCGGCTTTAAGTTAGTAAAATGAATCATTTGCTCCTAATCATAACTAATAAAAATTAACAGATGATTGAAGTATTTTCAGGAACATGTGTTAGTGAGATACAGTTAGAAAGAAAGTCCTCCTTGCTCCTACTTTGTCTAGTTGTACTAACATTCGTAGGTGTAATAACAAAATTTTCATTTTCAAATGCCAGTATTTATTTTATGTCCACTTCTAATGACAGACGGTGAGATGCTTTTGGCTTTCAACCAGTGAACATGATTTTGAGAAGACTGAATTTTTTAATGGAGTGAAAAATTTCCCTTTTGACATATGCTGGATTTTGATAAAACAATTTAGTCTGGAATAAAGAATGTTTGGTTTATCAGAAATTGATGCATGTCTTCCTGCTTGGAAGCAATGAATTTTTCTTGTTACGTAAGTAGAAGATTGGTGTTATGTAAGTAGAAGATTGGAACTGGAATAGATTTCCTAATGCCTAGGCTTGGAGTCTCAGATAATGCAGAAGAGTTTAATTAAGTCACTGCAACCACGGTTTGGGAAGCTTCAGGCCCCAATGCTGCTTAAACTAGATCTCTTTGAAAGACAGGTTGTTTTACACAATTGTAAGAGTATTTAAACAATAACATTTTAAACTAGAGTTCTCAGTCATGATCTACTGGCATAAGAACAAATTGTGGAGAGAGGCAATATCCCTTATCATACGAAACTCATATGGTTAAAAACCTCCCAACAAATAGACTAGCATTCAAACTGAACTTCTTAAATTCATTCTGAGGTTCCACAAATTATCTATTTTACTACCTTTGTCATTCTTATAGAATTTTGGTTTTTTTACCATACAAGTATTATAATAGTGTTTTAAATTTATGCTGTTTAAATATCATAGATAAAAATGTACATTAATGTCACAAATATTGTGTTTGTTGAAACTATCTAAACTATCTAAAAATCATAGAACTATGCTTCTGCTGAAAATATTTTTTCTGCTTTTATGTATTTTTAACATTTGTGCATCATGGTGTATGTAGTAATGACTTTAAAAATGCTACATGCATGAGAAACTGTACATGTATCTGTTCTAGGAACATTTCTCATTTGTAAGGAACAGAGAAATACTTAATTAATTTGAAAAGAATCTCTTATCCTTGTGTAGATGTACCCAGAAGAACATCCTGGTCCTTTTTATATATAGATGAATGTATAGTGTGGTGGTTCATTACCTCTGCTAGTTTTTTTGGGTTTATTTGGTTTTTTTCCTTTTTTTCTCTTCTGAAGTAAAATGAAGGACAATCTTTTCTGCTGTGGAAAGCTGTTTAAAGTCACTAATTGCTTGAATAATGTATATAATTTTTATTCTAGTACATAAAATTTAAATAACATGAGCACTTCTCAGTCATTAAGTTGTTCTGGGAGGTAAAGTGAGTTACCATTTCAGGAGGAGCACAAGAAGGCAGGGATGGCGTAGGCAGTAAGCAGGAAAAAGCTTCAGTCTCTTGGTAAAGAAAGGAGCAAGCAGTAGTTTAAAGACCAGAGTGGAGACCAGTGAGGTGATAAGGTGTCAAGAAGAAAGAGCACTATGGGCAGTTTTGGGAACTGCTGCTCTAAGCTGTAGTGTGGCCCCTGTAAATCAAACTGTGTCAAGGCTCTGAGCTGTCGCAGAATCACAAAATGAACTAGGTTGGAAGAGACCTTTGAGATCATCTAGTCCAACCTGTGACCTAACACCTCCTCATCAACCAAACCATGGCGCTGAGTGCCACGTCCAGTCTTGTTCTAAACATGTCCAGGTTTGATGACTCCACCACCTCCCTGGGCAGATGATTCCAGTGTCCCATCACTCTTCCAGTGAAGAATTTTTTTCCTCATGTCTAACCTAAACTTCCCCTGGCACAGCTTAAGACTGTGTCCTCTTGTTCTGTCAGCTGTTGCCTGGGAGAAGAGACTGACCCCTGCCTGTCTACAGCCACATTTCAAAGAATTGTAGAGGTCTCCCATGAGCCTCCTTTTTTCATGCCAAACAACCCCATATGTGTCATTATGCTGATTTTAGAATTGCAGGCAAGAGTGTAAAAAGATGGTGTTTCAGACATGTTTTCTCTAGGGCAATATCAGATTATGTGCTATTTTTAATAATGTTACATGGGACCATATATTTTTAATACAGGATCTAAAATTAGCTGTGACTTTATGGAGAAGAGGGTATCCTTGTTTGTGAAGTTTACAAAGTTTATAAGATTTGGGGACCAGATAACAAATGTTCTGAGCTTGAACAGAGAAAATGGCTTATGACTAAAAAGTAGAAAGAACACCTCTACTTAAGGTTTAGAGGTGATAAGTAAGCCTTGAAACTACTCAAAGCTTCTTTCTAAATAGGAATTTTAACCTGAAATGACATGGCTGAAAAGTGTTTATTCCAAGAAAAAAAATGTGATGTATCTCTGAACCATGTAATGTTTTATTATAAGGTTTTGTTTCAGGAGCTCTCATTTGCATAACATAGCAGGGTCTCAAGGAGCTGTAGCATACTATGACAAAAATAGTAGCAAATTACTGTAGCAGAACACAGTTAAAAGGTTAGAGGAGGGCAGATAAACATATCTGCAAAACTCTGCCTGTGGGTTTTTGCTTGACCTGAGGCTCCTTCCTCCAAAACAGGGCAGTAATTTTTTTCCTGTCTTTTCAAAGTAGGGAATTAGAGATATGTTAATTATATTTGTGTAATTTTACAAAATCACAGTGAATTATACTTTTGCACCCTGAGAAAAGGCAAGGAATATTTGCTTTATTTTGTTGTATGCTGAAATTTCTTGGACGTTATCTGCAATAGTGAATCACAGAATCATAAAATATCCTGAATTGGAAGGGAAACACAGGAATCATTGATGTCCACTCCAAGGCCTCCACAGCAAAACCCCAAGATTCTTACCATGTGTCTGAGGACATTGTCCAAAGAACTCATCCTTCAGAAAAACTGAGAAGCCTTGATTGTGGTTGTGAATGCGTGCCTATTGTTAACAGTAAAACCTCACCTGATGCATTCTAGCACAGTATTTGCTTTTCTCATGACTACTTTATCCTGGCAGCTTATACTTTACCTTGGCTAATCAATAAATGCAAATCCATGTTCTCTGCAGTTATTTCCTGTTGAGAATGTTACTGTTTGTATGATTCTTTATACTAATCTCTTGATAAGAAGGTTTGCATTTCATAAAATTGAATGTTCAGCATACCTTACTCCTCTCCTTGAAGTCCTTTAATTCTTATACTACTCTTATATTTTTCAGTGTTATCAGTGATTTGTCACTTGCACATAATTAGAACTTGCCCTTTATTTTGGCAGAGCTCTTAGGGAAAATGGTAGGTAACATCCATCTCAAAACAAGCTATTGAATTATTCAGCTGATGTGATTTTCTCCAGTTTGATACTTTTCCTTCTAGTGCATTATTTATTTATAGAAAGTTTGTAATTTATTTGTCCTAGAATCCATTTTGTGATTCTGGTATATTTCATTTTTACTAGTAAGACCTCATGCTGTGGAGAAACAATGACTTCACCATAGGTGACTTGTTTCACTTGCCTAGAAAGAATCTTCTCCTATACTATACTTCTCCCAGAATTTTAACCCGAGAGAATCCTCTCAAACCATCACTTCCATTTTGCTTCACCAAAGTTTGACTTTTAAACACTGCAGAGATCTGAAACTTGTGGGTTTGTCTTGATATATGGAAAGCTCAAGGGGTTTACAGGGTGCTTTAATAAAAGTAGCGGTATTTCTAAATCTTGATACAGCTTAAGAATTTGTTTTTCATGTTGGCAGCATTCCCACTGGTAGGACTTAAAATTTCTAAAATTGCTGATTCTACTGTAAAAATAGTGGTTTCTAAATGTCCCAAATATGACGAAAAATATTTGGAAATAAGGTCTGAAATTCAAACAGCTTGTAAAAGTTGAGCTGCTTTTAGATTTTCACTACCACTGTTTCTTTTTTGAAAAAGGATGCCATGATTATCAGGATTAATAAGCAATGACACTGTGTTTAAAAGAAAAAAACACTTCTTCTCCTCCAGAAAATGAGCAACTTGTTCTGGTCAGTACTATTCTGTCTCAGGGTCTTTACCTGACTATATTCTCTTGCTGCTTGTAGGTCACTAGCTGCAACCTTTTCTTAGGCTGATTTGTGCTACTCCATTGGCCATTCCTTGACATTTTCTTCCCTGTGATGAAATATGAACCAAGAGAAATTCACAGTGGGTTTTACCAATGAAGCTTCTCCTGAAACAGCGATGATAAATATCATAATGTAATGGACTTATAGCTAAATATCATAATGTAATGGACTTATTGACCTACAGTGCTCATTAATTGGTGCAGCAACATGACCATCTTCTAGTTCTGTATTATATTTATCTCTGGATTTTAAACTTTGACATCCTAAGAGGCGACGACAGGATTTCAATGCCAGATTTATGACAAAAATAGGCAAAAGAATTCCTGCTTTTGGTATCTTTATTCACAGGTTTTCTTGAATGAGGGTAAATGTGAGTATGGATTGCATTTTTCTACTGGGTTTTGTCTTGTGGAACTGAGGTGCTCAAGGGCTGAGGGGGTGCACTGGGGCTTCTGGAATTGGCTGTGCCCAGCTTGGGGCAGCCTGAGTGTCTTCTCTCACTGAGGCAACAAGTCCTCTTTTCTAGCTGTGCTCTCTCTGTCCTGTGGGTTTACCTGGAGTCATTCTGCCTCAGCACCCTGAGGAGGGCTGCAGGTAACAGGAAGACCTTAATTACAGGAGCTGTATACCACAGTAACGTTGGAGCTTGCAAAGCCATTTGTCTGTCTTTAAAGATCAACAAAGATATCTTTTGTAGGTGTACCTAGTTTCTATAGACTATCATGTTTTATTTTGTACCTCATGTTGTACTTGTTTAACTTATTTATGAATTTCTGTTCTGTAATTAATTATTTCTGTCATAGATAGTCCTTTGTCGGCAGTTTCTGGTCACTTTAGAACAAGACACCATGTATGTCACCTACTTGTTGACCAAGTGAGATATCAGGAGAACATTATTATACCTGTCATATGTATACATGTTTTTCCACCAAGCTTACATGGCTTACTAATTAGTTCCAATAATTAAAAGCAGCATTTGTAAAGGAAGACCTGTTCTAAGAACTTTTTAACACAGAGGCTTTCTGAAGACAAGGATAGTTTTCAGATTCTGTTTCTGTCTTCCATAAATGAATTTGTGCTTTTAGGCTGAAGTTTAAAATAAGATTCTCTTGTCAGCAGAAGTACTGGGGTTTGGATGTCACTGATAGCAGTCTTAGAGTGATGAATTTTAAAAATCCAGAAAATGTTTTCCATGCATGGAAATGCTGCTCCTTACCTGGCATCTAGAATATTTCTACAAAATATACCTTTATACACACATAGTATACAGGCTGTCCCAAGAAGCATTCAGAAGTATCTATAATCCATACTTCCCTTTCCCTCTGGCAAATTGCACATATGGCATCTGGCTTATTGCGCAAACAAAATTTGCAATAACTGTGATTTCTCTGACTAGTCAGGGCATTAAATTGCATGGATGTTTGCAGCTGAATTGGGTTATAAGAACAAACCACACTGTGATAATTCACTTGTTGGGAATTTTGGAAGGAATTTGAGATGGGATCTCTAAATTGTTTTTGATAATGCGGTTTATTTTTCTTATCTTCTGCATAGGCAGGAAGGGTGAATCTGGCTCACATTGTTACAGCATGGTTTAGAAGGTCACAAGACCTTTAGTTACTCCTTTTAAGGAGTTATTGACCAATAAAACACTGCTAACAAAGATATTTATATTTTTGACCTAATCCTTCAGTATTTTGTCTTATGAACTTATGCTACAGTGTAAGCTTTCTTAGCCAATCATGTTATGACACACAAACTTACAGTAAACTCCTTGTTTAGCTCTGTAACTATGTTTATTTTTTATGTATCTTAAATGCTAAAACTCTAAACTTCCCTTTACTTAGCTTAATGTGTCTCTGCTTTAAACTATAAATCCACATTCTCACTTCTAGCACGTAAGTCTGGAAGCCTTTCCCAAGGTCTCAGATCAAATCCTGTGTTTAATTCTAAGCTTTGGCTTAGAATTAAAGAAAATTCTGAGAGCTCCTTGCATTTCAGATTCCAACACACACTCTTTTGTTTTTAGGTACAACAAATAATATAACAACTTTCTTGTATCATTTTCTTATATGCATATTTAACCAGCACAAGGGAAATTTTCGTAACTTGGTGTGTTTAAAATTTATCACCAGCTCCAACTATCAGCAGCTGTGTCTAAGAAAAACTGTTTTCTTACATACAGAAAGGGAAAGGAAAAAGAACAGAGCATGTGACTTTTCTCAGCAGCAGAGAGTAAAATTGTAACAATCTTATATGCAGATAATTGTGAAGAGAATAAGCAACCACAAATTTTTTATTCTGGGTGTTGCTTAAAGGGCTTCCTGGAAGTGCCTGAAAAAACCCCAAACCCTATCACCTATAAATTAGGGTCAATATTAAAGGCAAGCCTGGGTATAGTATGAAATCAGTTTTATGCATGGAAGAGCCAAGATTTGGTATCTGCTCTCAGATACTTCCCTTTGCTTCACACGCTCAAATAGATATGCCTGGCTTTTACTTCAGATTTATGGTTATGGACCCTGAAACTCTGGCCATGGTCTTAAAAAATGAGTAACCACAATTATCTCTCTCCTTGTGTTTTTAACTACACTATAGAATTGTAGCAATAGCAGTTTCAGAATATGTATTCAACATATGTGAAACTCTGGTTCATTTAATACTTATCAAACAGGCAGACCTAAAATGCATTTTTTTGCCATTTCCCATGAATTTGTCTTTTCCTTCCTAATTTTTCTTTATCCAGCAGATGGAATATTTCATACTACACAGCTCCTAACAGCAGTTCAGTTTTGAACCTCTGAAGTCCCCATTGAACTTGCAATAGCACTTTAATACATTGTAGGAAATGTTTCTACTCCTCAAGTATTTGGAAGATACCATTTTTTTCTGTTCAGTTGAGTTGCGGGACCATATTCAATTTGCTGTGTTGCTGCAGGCAGATAGACAGTTACTGATTTCTGCTGTCAAGAGAATGATCGGGAATCTCTTCACTCTGAGCTAACAGACCTGCCTTCCCATGTAGCCAGCTAAGAGAAAGCAGAGCCAGCTTTTCTTTCCCTGCAATGTTAGCTCTAGCTTCCTCATGCAAACTGCATATCATTCTGTCTTGTCATGACCCCCAGTTCACTGGTTTTTTTATACACTGGAGAGAAAATCTACCACAAGGACTTATTATGACGTAAAAAATGTGGTCCTGGTAAGGCAATTTTTCCTATTAAATAGTAAGAAAATTATGGATTCTAACAATATTTCAGCACTGAAATAGTTGAGTCTTAGAGTTTTGCATAGTAATTTTACTCCTGTTTTTAAACAAATTTGAAAGGAAAATAATCCTTTATGAAACTTCTGATCAAATCCTATTCTGACTGGGTGATCTCTCTTCCCTCGCTGTGAGCTATATTGTTTGTGAGAGTATGACTCACAGTGAATAATTTGAATTATTAGACCTTGTAAAGACAGTTTTATTGGGTGTAAATTTAACCTTAATTCTGGTTACCATTTTTACTGTTGACCTCAGCATTGTAGGAAAGCTGGAGAATAGCTCTGCAGAGAAGGACTTGTGTGCTGTGGTAGGGTCTTGAGTTGACTATGAGCCAATATTGTGCACTTAAAGCAAAGATGGCCCTACAGACTGTCATTGATATTATCTTTCTCAGGGAGAAGAATTTTTGGAGAATAGTGTGGTAGATGAAGAAGGTGTCTTGATCTGTAGCTCCTGTAATCCTTTTAATCCATTTTAGCACTGCATATCAAGTAAGTATTTTTTGCATCTTGCTTTCAGCAATACTGTAAATGTTATAGATAATATAAAAATTTAAAATTCATATATAAGCATTAATTTTCAGTTGATTCAAATATATAGTAAAAGTGTCTTATTATCTCTGTCTTTACCCAAGCCCCTATTGCATTTTTCTCCAAGGAGTTTTGATCTAGAGCAGTTTGATCTAGCTTTCCTGGCACTTTTTTGTAAGTGTAAAAGAAAGCAAGGCTGCCTGCCTTTTACATTTAGGTCTGGAACCATTTTGGTTTATGCTTTTACAACACCTGACTCTAAAAAATTTGCTGTCATTTGCAGATTAAAGAATCATAGTGTCAGAAGACATGCTATCCTGGATCTTGACTCTTATTTATTTTTTTAAAAAAAATAATTTTTAAAACACTGCTCTAAAACTTTCTGACAAGTCTATAATATAATTTAGATTCCTTAAATTGTTCAGGCTTTAGTAAAAAGTATTGGGAACCACTGTTTTTTATAATTGTGTTATTTTGTGACACCTTATGGCAAGTAAAAATGTCAAAGTAAATTTTCCAGTTTATCATATCCAGTTTCTTTTTTAGAAGCTGTACCTCATTCTGCCAATTTCCTTGTGCATTTGAAATTTGGGCATGCAGCAGTTTGGAAACTGAGGTGCAGCAGCCTGAAAGCCATGGTGAATAAAGTCATCTTCTTTGAATGCCTTCTTTGCATTCTCTTCCATTCAATAACACATCAAATGATCTTTTGACAAGAATTTTATGAGACTGAAATGAAAAATGGCTATGACGTTATTAACCTGAGGGTCAACTTAAATGAGAATTACTTTTGCTTAGGTATTTGGAACATGAAAACATCATAAATTTGTTTATAGAGTCCTTACAAAATGAGATATTCATAACAGATAAATGAGCCTTACTCAGTATGCTTCCTCTCTGCTGCTTTTCAAGTTCCTAAAATGGAAGGAATCCTAATGGATGCATTAAAATTAGCTGTGGCAACTTTGCTTTGAATAAAATACAGACAGGCAATTTTATTTTGCACTTTCTTGAGGATATTGGCAAAATGTAATCATGAAAATAAATATATTTAATACATGCTTTTAACCAAAAACCTAAGGTAAACGGACAAGGCTTTAAGTTTACTCTAGGTTAAATTTTGGCCAATTAAATTTTTGTTAAAGAAATCAAATCCTAAAGTACCTATCCTCATCAGAGAGTAAATTAGGAAGGAAAGTGCACCCAGGTCTTCTTGAACCCTAAGCAGGCTTCTTTATCTTCCTCTGAGATTAATGAAAAAAAAAATAAGACAACCTGATGTTATGCTAATGTAGTATGATAAAAACTCCAGATTTATTCATTCTGATTTTATGGTGTGGAAACTATAACAGATTAGTTTAGAAGAATTCAGGTGCCTCTCTAATTTACTGTGTGGCATGTAAGGGTAAGATGTTAGCAAAGAGGCTTATTATTATGCAGTCAAGAAAAGTTTTATTTAACTAAGTGTGTTGATTAGGTTATTATTTAGGAATAAAATAATGAACTGTCTCAGGTGAGAGGAATAATAAGTGAACAAATTAAAGTGTGGAACATCATTAGCAGTTGTACTAGGAATATATGAACAAAGCCATTAAAGTTTTCCTGATAAAAGAAGAGTTGTTTCTGTAGAACTTCAGGGATGCTGTCGAAATCCTGCATTACAAATGCATAAAATCCTGGGATTTGTTTATTTATCTGAAATGTAAGAGTCCTCCACAAGTCTTAGACTATGTTGAGTATGTTGGCCTTATATTTAAGTGCTGGTCAGAAGACTAGTGGTGTAGGATGAAACAAGATAAAGTGTAGGAGGGTGAAGGGGAAATGTTAAGGTCATAAAAATGTAGAGGGTGTTATGGAGGTAACAGGAATTTGTAGTGAGGTTGTAATTGGATGATGCTGATGATGTCTGCAACATAAAAACAGAAATGTGCTGGACTCTGGAGGTCCTTCTCTATTGGAATTGCTGTAAGTAGTGATGATGGTTGGACAGCTTATGCCTTGGCTTAGATTGCTAGGGCAATAACTATTTTGAAATGAGAAAATTCTTTTTAATGTATTTTAAGATGATGTTTATTATTTTTAATGTAAGGTGTTTTTCAAATTAATTTCCCTTTTTCCGATTTTTCTGTTAAATTGAAAGTTTAGTTTCCCTTTTTCTGATTTTTCTGTTAAATTGAAAATTCCTGAGCTTGGAACACAGGCACTAGTTTAATAATTATAATTACCTGGTTTTACAAAATAATTGGGATCACTGTAAACCTTGAGTATCTTCAGAACTATGATGATTTCCCTGTAGAATTTTAGACACTTTTTTGGTTTCTCTGTTCCTGATGTAAAAGGCAGGGGTAAAACAAAATTGCATTCTAGAGAAAGATGAACAGATGAGTTCAAATCATTAAATTTTCTTTCTTAGTACTCCTTTGTCTCTTTTCAGATATAAGGTTTTAGGTTTCTTTCTTTAAATGATTGGCATTTCAGCACAGTAATATTTCTGCATGCAAAGGAGAATCTGCATCTCTGTTCCTGTCAATCATCATCTCAGTTAGGAGATGACACAAGTCATAAACAGGTGCATGCACAGAGGATTTTCAAATGTAATATAGAACACGCAAATGTGTCATTTATGTACAATTCTTTGAAGATGTAATGATAACTGAATGAATAAGAAAACTTTATGCAAGTTTCAAGTGTTACTTTTTCTCTGGTCTGCTCTGAAATCCCTGAACTACAGCACTCTAAAACTAACGGGTGATTCTGTTCAACTTGCTATGGTACATATTTAATTGTCATGCTGAGCTTTCTTAATTGAAACAATTTTATCTCATATTCATCATTTGGGAGTGAACTGCTGCCATCAGACTTTCTCAGTTGGAAACTGAACAGTAGTGCAAACTCAAATCACACCTTCAACTTTTTTCTTCGAACTAGTACACAGACCCATGGGAAAAGGAGAGAATGAAAAAATAGCTCATTTTTTAAAAGGCAACTGGATTGCTAAACTCCTATTTTATGCCATACTCTTGTTGCACTGAATCACTCATCTAATGAACAGAGGAAACTGTGAAAGCACTAGTATCACTGTTGAATCAGTCTCAGGAATAAAGTGGGAACTTCTGTAGGGGAGTAAATCTGACTCTCTTAAGACAGGACTGTGTTGCCAACTGTGCACAGCTGCAGAGGCCACACTCCCCATGGTCCTGCTGGGTGCCCGTCAGGGTATCCAAGTTGACATCTGCCCATGTGGGATATGGGCTCTTGCCCTGTTGAGCAGCTTCACCACCCCTTTGGTAGTATCCTGGGTGAAAACATGGTGCTCACATCATGAGCTGCCAGTGCTCTTTACCCACAGGGTGGAAAAGCTGGGTACATTCTGACAGTAGCTTGCAAGGTAGTGCTGTCAAGGCTTACAGGACCTGCAGAGGAATGGGTTCATTCCCTGTGCTGGTCAGTGGCAGGCCTGGGTGTGCTGCTGCCACAGGGCTTTGCGCTGGTCCAGTGGGTGGAGACACGTGTCAATAACAGACCCTGGTGCAGGTGATGGCTGGCTGTAGTCCATTCCACACCAATCATGACACTTGGACTTTGGTGGGAATTTAGCATCAACACCATGAGATCACATTATAATGTGTTGCATGACAGCAATCTGGGCCAACATTTTATAGATTTTGGCCGAGGTGGATGGGCCATCTTCCCTTAATCCATAAGAGGTCAATTATGCCCGAGAAATATGCAGGTGCTCTAGTAGTGCACCTGCATTAGTGATTTGATTGCCAAAGAACTGCTTTCTGCTGTTAATTTGCCTTGCATCTTTTCATGGAGTCTTCTGTTATGCCTTTGACCTGATCACTTTGGCACTTTATGTGGTTTCCCTCCTGCTGGAGGAGTTAAAAGGAAACCAAGGAAAACCTGGAAAGCAAGATTGACATTTTACTTCATGGCACATTTGTAGCTGCCCACATTCAGGCTGAACAGAGAGCCCTCCAGCAGTATGCTGGAGCTGTGCTGCTGTGTGCTGCAGTGTGCTGCTGAGGCCAGTGGGGTATCTGCCCAGGGACAGCAATTTATGCATCACTAGGGTGCTAGGACCAGAAATTTAGCACCATATACCAATATATGCTGGGTGACGCCCAGCTTGAAATCAGCTTGGTAGTATCGGGGTCCTCATGGACCCCAACTAATGCCAGAGCCAATTGTGCCCTTACAGCAAAAAAGGCTAATGGTATCCTGAGCTAATGGTATCCTGGGCAAATGAGATCCTTCTGTCCCTCAGCAGGCTCAGGGACACAATCCTTCCCCTCTCTTCAGCCCTAGTGAGGCCACACATGGAGTGTGTTCTGGATGCCCAGTATAAGAGAGACATGGGCATGGTGTAGAGAGTCCAGTGAAGAGTCACAAAGGTGATAAAGGGACTGGAGCATCTTTCCAGTGAGCAAAGGCTGAAAGAGCTGGGACCATTCAGCTTGGAGAAGTGAATGTTTGGTGCTGGTGGGATGGATCTTATCAGTGTGTATAAAACAGAAGTAAAAAGAGGGAGCCATGCTCTCTTCAGCAATTCCCAGTGACAGGACAAGAGATGAACTGCACAAACCGAAAAACAAATGGTTCATTCCATCCAAAGCATAGCCCCACAGAAGCTACTAGAAAACTAACTCTATCTTGGCCAACACTGGCATACCCTTGGAGTATGTGGAGTTTCCCTTTTTTGTGATATTTAGAAGTCATCTGGACATGTTCCTGGGCCACCAGGTCGAGGTGGTCCTTCTTGAGCAAAGGGGTTGGACCAGATGGCCTCCATAGGTCCCTTTCAACCTCAGCCATTCTGTGGTTTCACTATTAGCCGAGACACACTGTGAAGGTATATACTTTTCTCATTGCACCACACTGGTTTACAATGTAGCTACACCCTTAGAAAACTTGAGCCTCACTGTTTTGCTAGAGTCTGCTCAATGTTGATACAACTGTTTCTTCTGATTGTGCAATAACTACAGCGAATAGTAATTACTGACTGAATACAGGAGGTGGACAAATGCAATAAACTTGTATAGACTGTATGACAGGAAAATGCTGTCACAATTTCTGGCAGAATATGTTTAATGCCATTTACATTTAATTGGAGAATAAGAATCTAAGTCTCTGAGTCACCGTAATAACATGTGTGTCTCATTTTTATGGGTAGGATTATCTGTCTGTAAGTAAATCCCGTTGTGAGGGATTAATATGATATTAAATAGAGGTAAATTTTTAGCTCTTCTGCAGAAATGAGAAGTCTGGTCTCCCTGCTAAGGAGAATTTTATGAATAAAGATTTAAGAAATGGGGGTGTTTCAGGTCCATGGTTCATAATATAGGTTAGAATATTGTAAAGCCCAAGAGAGAACTTTTGGAACACTGTCTTCCTTGTTGCCTGCATAGTTGTCAATTTACAGAACCTTTGTGAAAGATTCTGAAAAAGAAAAAATATTGAGGAAAAATAGTACAAATAATTTTAACTAAGGAAAGAAGTTCAATATAACCTCATCTTAAATGTTTGCCGTACAAGGGCAAAAGTAATACCATTATGCAACTTTTATGAGACACTAATCCCATTGCCTGGTTGGACAGACTACTTTGCCTCTGGCATAGCTTACTGTGTTATGGCCTCATAAAACATGACAACATTGCATATTCTTAGGCAGTACCTAGAGCTCTGCCATGCATAACAATTGTCTATAGAAGCCAAGAAATGTGATGCCACTTTCAAGGCCTGAATATTATGCTAAACTGAATAGGTTTCAGGAAATTACAATGTTTCAAGTGTATGGGTTGAGGTTGTAAAATGTGAAATTTACTTTTTAAAAGCTCTAAAATTGTTCCTTTTTAGGAATGTTGATATCATAAGAGAGAAGAAAGCGGTGGGGAGGGCTCTGACGGCAGCTGTTTTTTTCCCCTTCGATCACGCTGCTGCTCTGGGTACAGAAGAATTTCAAGTGAATGTATATATCCATCCATTTTCTCTCATTTTCTGCATTGGCATTTTGCATGAAATGGGTGTCCTAGATCTTTGAGACTGCTTCCACAAGAACTTAAACCCATGATCAGCACATCTGACCAGAGACTGGTAAGTGTGTTACAACAAAGCCTGACATTGGGTTTTCTCCTGCACCAAAACTGTGAAATGAGCATCTCCTATGGGAATAGCTGGAAGGCAGCACTTTCTGGCCGGGCAGTCAGACCTTTGGTCCAGCTCCTACTGGCCACAGTCAGCTTAGAAACATTCTGTGAAAGTAAATCATAGCCAATTTTTAATGTTCCAGTCAAATCTGAGCATTCCTGCTGGCTCAAGCAGTGTGTGCGTTTAGCTGGTGGGGAGGAGCACAGAGTGCTGTGCAAAGCTGGTTAAGCCAGGAGATGAGTTGGCCCTGACAACTCAGGAGTAGTAAATTCCATGTGTCAAGCAATAAAAATGTATTCATAATGCCCCTTTTTAGGATACGGGGTTATAATTGTTAAAATGGTTAGGGGCTTATGCTCACCAGAAGGCCCTGTTGGAAAGGCACAGCTGCAGGCTGGAGGGCTGGGGGTCAGTTGGGAAGTGAGAGGCATTTAGGAGTGAGGAGAGAGTCAGTTGGAAGTGAGATTGTGATTGGCTGGAGGAACATGTGGACAGCGCATGAGCAGGTAAGTGATTGGATGATAGGACGCGTGGACAGCAGCGCTGCAGCTGAGCAGCCAATGGGTGCCCTTCTGTTAAATTCTGTTTGGCCTCAGCTTGGTTTCAGTTATGTCAGGCAGAGATTTTAAATGCAAAAAAGGGGACATATTTGTAATAAAGGGATCTCCTTCAGATGCATAAGGGGGTCTGTGTTGCTTTGTTCCCCATTGCTACAGCCCTTGACATGAATCACTTCAGAATAGGAGAGCAGCAAGTATGTGTACCACATTAGATGTTACCTGTAAAGCATCTAGTATGCCTTCTAGAAGTCTTTGTCATAATCACAGCTTCATATGTTTTCTGTCCAAACAGGACAAAAATGTGTAGAATCTCACTTACTATCATACGGCAAAGCTCTTATTGTGCACAGTCTGATACACATTTAAGAAATTGCATTTACTATTATGTGATAAAATGCTACCTGAGAGCAATGTTAGTTTAACAAATATCCTTTGCAAGGCTATGGTAAATGAGAAAGCATGATCACTGAAAGAAATTATCAATTTGTGTTATGATTTAGATTTTGGCTATCAGAAAGCATGACTGCACCTCCCTACATCATGAAGCCAAAATTTTAGTGATCACAGTGATTCTGAATGGTATGGGTTAAGAATTTTAATTGGAGCCTCCCTGTAGCTGCTCAAATTTCTTGAAATTAAGAAGTATAAACATGCTTGCTATTTTATTTTCTCATCTATGAATATTCTGACTATGTGACACATGGCATCTCATTTGTTTTCATAATGATGAATTTGTTTGATTTTTGGGGTTTTTTTACAAGTCCACACTTTTGATAAAACCTCAGAAATAGCTGTCCAGCTTCATCCTTTCCAAATCTCTATGACAATGAAGTTTGAAAGCTAAGCATTTATGGGCAATATTCATGCCATAATTACAGACTCTCTGCAGTGTCATTCTGTGAAAATGAATTGATGGCAAAAGGTTGATGAGAAATAATTACCTAATTTTGGCTGTTGCCAAGTGCTTCTGTATTTGCTACTCGAGCTAGGTTGAAATTATTTTCTGGTTTCTTTTACTATTTTAAGATACTTGCAGAAGATAACTGTGACTATAATTCTGTTGTTAGACAGGAGTTGCTTGGTTTATATGGAAGATGGGCCTCTTTGTAAGGGCAAATGAGGTGTGGAACAGCTGATAAGAATACGTTAAACTCCAGCCTGCTCTTCTCAAATGCAGAACATGTGCCCTGGAAAGCAAGATGACATAAGGAATCCTAAGGATGGTGCACATATGAAAGATTATGTTTTATCTTGTCTTTTACGTTGTGCTGTGTTTTATAATATACAGTTTTCAGAAAGAAATGCAGTTTTCATTTTGCATTGCTTGGAAAAATCATTCTGAGCTGAACTGGAAACAGAATTATTAAAAAAAAAATATATCCAGATTTTCATGTCCTACTGCTGAAGGAGCTTGTCTGAAATATGTGTGTGCATGTTTTATTTCTTAGATTGTTTTAACTAATTAATATCTAGTATAAGAAAAACTAGAAAATAGAATAATCAAGCTGGTATTGAGGAGTGTGGGTTTTTTAGGCAGGCAATAAAATACAGGATTTGGTTTAATGAAGCTGCCTCTCCCAGTGCAGGTAAAAAATCAACCTGTCATCATATTTCTGTACAAAATCATCAAACACTGCCAAAGCAGTTAAGATACTTTTCTGATAATTGCACCAGATGAGCCGAATTTGAGGATCTTGAGAGACTTTACAGCCTGACAGAGATTCATAACAGAGCATATATCTATTTACTTGTACCTTGCAGCTTTGAATCTTGGTGAAGACCTATGGGAGTGATTACTCTATTCATACATTTTGTGGCTCGGGCCAGTACTTATGTTATGAGTAGAAAAGTTGTCAATTTTTTTAAGTTGCAGAGTTAACAAGTTAAACCAATTGCTGTTGTTAAAAACTTCACGTTGTAATCACCTGTTGTTAATAATTTTTCTTCAGTTACCTGTTAATAGTTAGAAATCAGCTCAATTGTGCCCCTGCTGTTTCCCGGGAGATGACACCTGAAGGCTGCAGGTAGCGGAGGGGAGGTGACGTCAGAGCTGGTATGCAAATGAGGAAGCCCCTCACCAAATCTTGCAAAAAAACCCCTAAAAACAACGTGCCACCATGGAATTAAGAGATCTAACTGATGTCCAAAAGTGAGGAACTTAATCCTGTGTCTGCTAAGATCCTTTTTACCTCTCACCGTAACTTCAAAGGAAGTCGACTAGAAAGAGGATCTCGAATGTCAGACTGAAGCGGCAGAATCTCCTAATCTCTCATGAGGACAGAAGCCCTAGCTCTGCCTGTGTACCGGCGGACACAGCTGCATCATTCTCCTCTTCTGTGTCACTCCTGAAAGCAGTGGTGCTGTGGGTGCGACCCGTCGGTTTCTTACTACCTGAGCTGATTTTATAATAAAGGCATTAAAAAGGAGAAAGATCTCCTGCCCTATTCGTTTCACTTGGGCAAGTATACTATGTGCAGAGTATTAGGATTTGTGTTTTGATTTTTTTACATTTCAACAAAGAAAAAAATTTTAATGTTTAATTTATGTATGTCTTTCTTTTACAGCCTATATAACTGTCCCATAAACCAAGCAGCCGTGAACAACTAAGGAATTTATTGTTTAAGTGAATTTATAGTAGTGTAGGATTAACATGCTTATCTCATACATATTTTCGCCAGCTTAAAAGCTGTTGTGAATTGTGAAACAGTAAGCAGCTTTCAATTCTTTTCTTCCTGTTGAGGGTTGACCAAAACATCTGTAATGATATCTGTTATAACGATTCCTTCAATCTTGCCTGATCCAGCTTTCAAGACTGATTCTATTTTTCCCATAAAATAATAGGAATGGAAGGGTTTTTTTCTGTTTCTCCCTTCCCAATGCATTTTTAATTTTTTTCAGTGTCTTCCATAAGCATTGAAGTTGAACTTAATGGGCAGAAGTCTATTAATCAGTGTTGCTATGCTGGCTTTCAAACACAGGTCAAGACATTGTGAATATAATACTCATTATGAGAATGCTGAATTTTTAATGAATTTTGGACCTTTAGTGGTAATCTCCCTCAATGGCCACAGCTGTCAGAGGAATCATAATCAGATTTGATTATGATTCCTCTGTAAGGCAACTTTTTATTTTTAAAGAATGTGAAACAATAAAAACTTATCACAAAGGGGTTTTGTTTTGCATTAAAAAGGGTCCACCTAGGGAAGACCCCACCCTATATTTATTTATGGTCATTTACACCAAGGGGGAAACCTGGAGGAACCTTGACAAGACCTCATCTCAGACTGAGAAATTCTGTGCAGAAGAGTAATATTTTTTGAAAACATGGGAAATAGCACACGTTAAACATAAGATCCTGAGATACAATTAATCACCGTGATACAGGAAGATATATTTATTTTTTAACTATGCTTTGAGTTAAGCTGCTCTTTTAATGCAGATTAAAAGAATCAAGAATAAAGCCTGCAGAAGAAAAAAAATGTTTACAAAGCTGTCAACTGAACCCTGGGTTTCTTTGGTAGGAGAGGTATATAAAAATATATATAAAACTCTTTTATATAAAGACTCATCAGGATGTGAGATTTATGGGTTATAGTAATTTTGGATAAGGTGTATAATTAGTGATGGACTATCTTCTCACTGGTCAAGCTGTATTAGAGAGAATGACAGTGCTAATTGGAGAATACAACCTCATTTGTAATTGAGATCTCTTGACAGTCAGCTGTGAATTGACAGTGACAGCAAGTCCAAAGTTCTTGTTATCGCCTGCTAAAGTGTTCCCTTCAAGCATACAGCAGGCCACATTTCTTTGTTAACTTCTGTTCTCAGACATAAACTCACTTAGAAAAGGTTACCAAGAAATAAAATAATGCTTGGAGTGTTTATACATGCTAATGTGGGCTTGAGCTGGGGATATATATGGCAAGATCAATCCTGCAGTTCTTCTGTATACTGAACTTCAATAAATGGCATGCTGTGTGCTTTGGGGAGTAGAGGGCAATAATTTCAAGATAAATCACTTCTGAAGAACAGGGAAATGAATGTGTGCAATGATGTTTTGTGTTGGTTCTGGCTAATTCTGGGGTCTTTTGTGCATGAAGGTCATCAAATCTATCAAATCAAATCAAAGCAAAAGAATGGTACACTGATGTCTTAGTCTGGTTCACATGAGAATAACTATATAATAAGTATACTCTGGTTAGACAGTAAATTCAATATACAAAACTAGTCAAATTCTGGATTGTCTTATCCTCTGACAACCAAGTCAACTTCGAAATTCCAGACCTGAGTTCTCATGTGAAAAGATCTTTACACTAAGAATTTTATCTGAGATGACTCTGTTAAAATATGGATACCTTGTGCTTTTTAAAGCATTCTCACATCTACTCCTCTCATGAGTAGGAAGTTCTAATGCAGTTGCATAGCTCTAATCTTACATTTTAGTCCAGAAAAGGTGAAATGGCAGTGGATGTCTGCAAAAGTTAGAATTTTCCCCACTCCCTGAAGACACCAAAATCTTCTCTGGAGTTGGGCAGCCTGAAGAGGACAGCAGAAGCTAAGGCACCATGTCTGGAGACTATTTTCCCACAATTTTCAACTACCAGTGATAGGGAAGTATCCCTTTGGCTGTAGTTTGAGAAATCTTTGTTTGATTTTTTTTTTTTCCTTTCAATAATGGGGACCACAGGAATAAAAATTTCTGTTCAGTATGACTTAGAACTCTTTATCCTACTTTTTATTTGGTTGTTATGAGCATTGTAAACAAAAGTGCTAAAACTTTTTTCAAAAGTCTTTGAAAATAATTTTCCAATGATCGGTGTAGAAGAGCACACAGCTACACTATGTTTTCTGAAAAAGCTTGGTTCAATTTTTTAATGACTCATTTTTCTGATTAATTTAACAGTCTTCAAATTTCTGCTTTATTGCCAATTCTTTATAAAAGCAAAATAATGATTCTTAGTAGTTAATTTGATGATCACACAAGAATTTATCTTTGAGGCATTTTTTCCCTCTGAAGAAGTTACAACCAGTTTTTTCTTTTTTTGTGAAATGGTTAGCATTAGTATACCTTAACAGCAGGTACAAATGAAAAACCAGCTCAAATACTTGACTTCTGCTTTTCATGTGTAAATTCCCAGTGTGACTTCTGGTTCTTGGCAAACATAAAAGATTTTTATAGGAAATATCCTTCTCATGATTGAACAATGTGTTCCTGAGTTTTGAAGAGGCATAAAAATTACTTTTTTTTCTGTGTGTGACTTCTAAACTGATAATCCAAGCCTGATTATACAGAGCTGTCTCTGCATACTGATTTATTAAAATGAGCACTAAATTAAGTTTCTTTGCCTGAAAGATCACTCTTTCTGGTTTACTAAGAAATGTGACACTTTTGTCAACATTATAGTAAGCATAATAAACTTTCCCATGCAAAATATAAACAGTATAACTTTAGATGGAAAAAGCAGACAGCTTATGAAGACTGTGCATATTTCCTCAGAAAATGAGGAAATATGCACTGTAGTTGCATAATATTTTCTTGACTAATAGATGCATCCCAAGTTCTAGTAGTATTCAGACCTGTGAGAAAGGAAATTCTAGGATTTAGAGTTTTACGAAGGGCATGCTGTACATCAGTGTTTATAGACCCGTAGTAGAGTTTTCAGCCTAAAGATGTCTCAGAATTGTTGTGCTGATACAGAACACTTGGGAAAGCATTACCTGTGTTCAGATTCTCCAGTACAGAGAATGACAAGATTTATTTATTATGTTTGTGAATTCCAAAAGCAGGTTTAATTAATAACCGTATTTTTGGTGTGTCTGTAAGCATGCTTACAATGGTAGAAGTAACCAGTGCATGGTTGTAGATGCACCCTGTGCCTCATGCTACTGCCTGTAGCAGCATCCTGGGCCTTAACACTAGAACTCTATCAATTGAGCTGGCCCTGCCCAATCAAATCCTCCGGGTACTGTGGAAGGGGATAAAGTCCCCATGGTGAGTATGAAAAATATGTTAGGGAAGACAGCTTGAATTAGTCCTGCCTCAAGCAAAAGCAAACACATCCATGGGGTTGTTTTTGTTCAAGGACCTGTGTGCACTTGGTGAGTAAAGCAGAGGGACAGGGAAACATGATGGGTACTTCAAGGGGATTTGATTTTGGGGTGAGAACAGTCAGTAATATTAAATTGTATAATGTTGGCTGCTGAATGACAATGCCAGTATATGTCATCACCGCCATGAACAGTGAGAATGTCCTGCTCCAGATACACCAGTCATGAGCTCCTGATGCAGCTTGCAACCACCCAACAGCACACCAGTCCTTCTGCCCTAGAAGATACCTAGAACAGATGGAAGTGATAGTCATGAACTGAATGAACTCAGCAGAAAACTTGGAGGGAAGGCCATTGATTATGGAAAAGATTCTCATTGCTTGTCTGTGCATGTATACATATGTATAGTTGGAAGGGATATGATCTGGGCATGATATGGATGACATAGAATAATGGATGGATAATGTGCTGGTCCCAGCCACAACAGAATTAATTTCTGCAGTAAGCAGAGGAAGTGGCATGGCCAGGACCTGGAGGTTATTGTACACCACCTCTCGTCATTTCTGAGGACGGGGGGAAGGGAGTATCTTCCAGAAAGAGGAGGTTCCTTCTAATTGGGAAAGCATAGTGAAGGGAGTGTTCTGGTGACACTGATTCTGAGTCTGCAGAAGGGATTGGGTAATGCCCATTCCAAGCCAGAGGGAGCAGTCAGGGTGGCGTGACTGCCCTTGGGTTGAGCTCTCCAGGGAGCACATTGTATAAGTATCACTTCCTTTTTTGTACACTTTTGCTAATAATATTGTTGCCATTACTATTTGTTTTCTTATGTCATTGTTGTTGTTTCCAGTAAATTGTTCTTATCTCAGCCTGTGATCTCTACATTTTTTAATTCAATTTTTTCCCTCACAGGGGAGAATAGGGAGACCGAGTGTGGCATGTGGTTTGGAGTCTCAGTGGAAGCACTAAATTGGGGAGTACTAGTCCTAAACCTTGACATACATGAAATAATGTGTGTAGTTTCTCTTCTTAAAATTTCAAATGGATGTATTTAGTACAGTGTAACAAGACAAATCAGTCTCAAGGTGCTGCCTGTGAAAACAATGAAAAAATGTTATGATTGTCTCTTATGACCTGTTGCAGGGACCTTGAATGGCAGTACTTTTTATCTCGCCTGTCTGACCAGTGAATTTTGAAACAGTTTTTTGTTTTGCTTCTTGAGGCAAAGAAGTAAAACAGCTTCTTGTCAAATAAGACAGTCTTGACACTATCTGCTTATGATTAAAAAGAAATGTTTGTACAAAATAAACCAAAATAGAGAAATAGTTTTGTCATTCTTAATGGCACTGTCAAACTGGGAGGAAACTGGGAATATTTTTCCAAAACTGGAAAAGTATGATGTTTCACTACTGTTTCTATGGAAACTGGTGGTAGTACAGTGTGTACTTCTTGTTCCTCATTTCTTATGCCTAATGTACAGCAGTTGCTCATAACAGGACTCTTGCACATAATATCAGGATGCCAGAGAAATTTGAAAGCCCCTTATTTATTACCTTCCTCTTTTCTGAACTGTGATGCAGACGTATCAAGGCTACCGCTGGTTGTCTGAACTAGCACATAAGGCAGTGTGGCTGCACACTGCTCTTTCAAAGAGATGTAAATGAGCAGCAGTCACCTTTGGAGCACTGGTTCTCAAGATACCCACTGTGATAATAGTCAATTACATGTTCATTGTTTATTTAAATTGAGGTTTGGTATTGCAGAGACAGCATGGCTATTACAGAATCGCACAAAGCTGTGAAAACTGAATGAATAGACAACCAACCTTCTCCAAGAAAAGCTGGGATGGATGGAAGGACACAGTGTAATGAGAATACTTTGCAGTATGCATTTGAGAAAAGAAGAGTACAATATGTTGCATCACTAGTTCTGCTGTAATAAACTTAAGTAGTACAGAACCACTAATTACATCTCGAACTGATAAAATATGATGTCCTGTGCTGTTATCTCTCATGTAGTTCAGGTGTGTGCTGCTGAAAGAGTCTGTTTACTGGAATCATCAGCAGGAAGGTATCATTAGTTCAGAAATGGAGACAATCATATCCTTTTCTGAAGTAAAAGGATTTTGTCAATCCTCTTGTCACCTCAGGATTATGAGAGGTTGGACCCTTAGCGCTAGAAAAAAACCAAAACAGATGCTATGTTATGACATGTAGTTGCTGATAATGATGACACTTTGCTTGCTAGTGAGGAAAAGGTTTCCTGAGTCCAGAAACACAGAAGTGGACCTGCCTAAAGAATAGTCTGCAGTTAATCCTCTATTTGAATAAAAAATAAATATGTAACTGACTATTATCATAGTGGGTATCTTGAGAACTAGTGCTCCAAAGGTGATTTCTTCCCACTGATATCTCTTTAAATAGCAGCGTGCAATCACACTGCCTATGTGCTAGTTCAGACAACCAGCAGTATTCTTGACATGAAGAAATCATAAGTTTCTGGAAGACATCTCTACGTAACTGGCTAATTTTGATTGAGAATCCTAGCAATGTGACCTCTAGTCAAGTCTAATAATAAATAATGTAGCATGCAGAAAACCTCAAATCGCACAAAGATTACTATCAATGCAAGAAATCATGGCTATACCAGCATTAGTCAGAAGGTATACCCTGCCCTCTTTCTCAATCATGCACTTTTAAATCCCTTAAGAGGAAGGGGCCTGGAGGCAAAACAATGTCCTGATAAGCTGCACAGTAGTGGCTGCGAGGGTTTAGTCTGTAGTATGTTCTCCTGGGTTTGGCATCCCCTGTTTAGAAAAAGTGGTAGCATATAGACTTCCAAAGTAGTTTTTTTTACAATTGCACAATCAGAAAAGTTGTTACCTTTTTTAATTTTTATTCTTCCTGCTGATGTGGGTGAGTGACCTCTAAGATAGTGTGGTGGGTTGAGTGCTGGCTAAACGCTAATGCACCCACTAGAATATACCCACTCATTTCCTGCTGTGAGATAGAATTAGGAGGAAGACAAAGCAGGCTCAAAACTTTAAAAGGGTAAAAAGAAAACTTTATTAGCAGTAACTAAAAGAAAACATAATAATTTTAAATAAATTTAAATAATTAAATAATAGTAATATTAAGTAATTTTAATAATAATCTAAAGTGTCAATATTCAAAACAAGTCATTGATGGCTTTTATCAGACACAGAGAAAGCTCTCAGCAGCCCCTCCCCCCCAAAAAAATCACTTCATTGGTGGGTCCAATGCAAAAACAGCACAGATAGTAAGACAGGTATGGAGTATTTCTATTTTGTCTGTTTGTTTGTTTGTTTTGTATAGGGTGTGAACCATTTGGAATTTTTTATTAAGAGGGATTTCAGGAGAGTTTATGAAATGCTATATTTTTTCTAGCTGTTGCACATAATTTGTGTATAAGCTGCACACAATTTTTCTAGGTAATCTATTCAAGATAAAATGCTATCTATAATATATAAAAATGGAGCAAAGGATTGCTCAGTAGAACACATCTTGTGTCCCTGCATCTTGAATTCATTTAGGATAGTTGGAATTAAAAGGACTTTGCAACTTTAGGTCTTTACAGTACATTTGTATTTACATTCATATTTATTCCCAGGACGAGACAGGAGTGCTGTTTTCTCTTGTATTTTGCTGTGTTAAGAATTTTGAAAAACTTGTTATTGTCACATGTGGTTCTTGCTTTGTCACCACAGCAGCAAGCCTATGTCTATTAATCAGCTAGGATAGACTAACTTACTTGGAATAGTTACAGTGAATTGATCGGATGGAAACAAAACAGCCAGAACTGAAATGGAAGAATTTTTAAACTATCTTCTACCAATACACAGGAAGATTTTTTCTGATGATCTACAAATGTAAAACCCTTCCTGCTCACCAGTCTTGCAGAGATCTCCCAAAAAAGCTAATCTATCTTATCCATCCCAGAGATGAAGATGCTTCTAGGAAGGCCAAGCTGAGCACTTGCTCAAGTCTCAGTATACTAAATTCAGCATCCTTTGCATGCGATCATTGAAATATGAAACAGACTATACTGAAACTAGGACTTCAGAATTTCTATTTGATAAAAATCAAAATAGAACAATATATATTTTAAACACTTTTTAATCTGTAGTGGTGTTTTGCCATTTTAATTCTTAATTATTCTATTGATGTCAGTAATTTTACATTTTCAGAAGTAAGTTTGTTATTAAGATATTTGTTTGCATCTAATTACTGTTTAATTACAGTTTTATTATCTCTCATTGAGTGTTTGTCTCTCTTGTATACTTTTATATTCCCTGTCTAAGGCACATCCTTGGTTATTGAAGTATGTTCAAGGCAGTAGAAGGACATTTTCATTAAATTGGACCAGTTAGGATCTTGAAGATACAGCCCTACTGAGCCTTTAATTAAAGACCCAGTTGTTGCTATCACTCTCACTTTGCTGCTCCTTTGTACATATAATTATGTTGAAAAAAGTCTGGTGATCCTTTTGAACAATCTCTGAGGCAATAAGTAGGGGAAAGTTCACTGCTACACAGCTTTTCTGAGACAGCTGGCTAGACTCAAATCTAGGATATTACAGTGTACAAAATTAAATGTACCAATGGTAATACTATGGTCTGTACAGAAACGCTAAAAAGGTATATTAAAGCATTGTAAGATACTGAGGCAAAAAGAGGTAGAAGAAAACCCTTTTTCTTTGTGAAGCTATTATCATCATTGCTACTAAGATTTTGAATTTTTGAAGGCATATAATTTCCAACATTTTTTCTCTTCAAGAGTTCCTTTACATTCTAAGGACTCTTCTGTGGAATGGTATCTGTTGCACTGAATTTTCTAGTTGTACTATAACTAACTGTAGGTCTTCCCTGTATTTTAAAACTGAATATTTTTGATTGTCCCAACCATCTTTTACTGAATTCTCAAAAAAAAAAAAAATTTAAAAAGTCAAACACTTAAGAAAAATAAAATCTGTATTTTTGGTTCTGAGCAAGCTAAAGAGGCATGAATACTCAATTTTTGTTTGTTTGTCAAAAAAAAAAAATTAACTCTTCAGATATGAACCTGGAAAAATGTAAATTTATTTATCTAGCTTTTGATTTAAAAATTAGTGAGTACTGGGGAATTTAGCATATTCTTTCTCATTCAGGACTGTTATTTGAGACATGCAAAAAGCAGAATTGATATTCATTTGTTGATCATAACCATTATTTTGGTCATTATTTTTGCCAAATTTAGCTCTTTCTCCAAAAAGAAAAGACTTTTGTCCGAACACCAAAATGAGTAAGTTGCAGGCACTTTTTGAGTTGAAGGTAGTTCCTCCTGACCTGTAGGATTCTGCAATCATTTCTACAGCTCTTCAAGTATTTTATACCTCACTTGTTTATTCATGAACCCTGCTGACATCCAAAGCGTCTGCTTTATGTTTCATTTGTTGATTCAGCAAAGAAATTATAATTTTGTTCAAGTTCTGAAAAGCCGGTGGCTGAATAAAACACACATATTGTGGGCTACCTGGGCCAGTCCTGACGGGGTGTCTGCAAATCCAAACGGGTTTCCCTGGACGCTGCGTCCAGTGCCCACAGCCAACCTTCCGCCCCTGCCCAGATGTAGTAATAAAGTGTCCTCAGCAATGAGAAAAGCACTTGCTGTACGACAGCTAACCAGAGTTTATTGCAGGAGAATCCAAGGGTACAGACGTCGTGGAGAGGGGCAGGAAGGATCAGGTGATGGAAGGAGGAGGTCGGAAAGAAGTAGGGTGACAACTGCTGGTGAGGGAACCAGGGACAGCGAACTAGGAGCTGATCACACAGCAGCTGAGAGAGATGCTGGAGGGCTCTGGCAAAAGCTCCCCGACCAGGGCTGGATACAACGTATATAAACTGGGGAGGGATAGGAGGGGTCAGGGTACAACTCAGCCAATGGGAAGGTAGGATAGGGGAGGAGTTGGGATGGTGTAATGTAGAACAGACCAATGAGAAGCAGGAGGGGAGTGACAAGAACTGGGGAGACAAATAACAAAGCTGAGGATACAGTACTTTCTAGAAAGTGGGGATGACTGACACATGGTCCTTTGCTTGTGGGAGTGAGGGAACATGGGAAAGTGAGCCACTGTCTCGCCCTGAGTTACACATAGGAATCTTCCCATGACATCCCACGAGTGCTGTACCCAGCACTGGCTCCCACAACATACAATCTACAGATCTGTCAAAGTCTATCCTAAAACAACTTCTTATGGAAAGCATATTGGAAATAAAATATGAAAGAGGATGTTGTCTTCATCCCACAGAGGGATGATATCTGGTTGGGATTAGGCAGTTGGTTCTATTAAGTAATAACCTCTCAGATTTTTCATATCTGACTTTTTTCCAAAAGCTTCCTCTCCTTCAGACTTGTTATGGAATGTGTGCAGGGAGCTCAAAATTCTCCAGACAAATACTTATCTCATGGAGATTAATACCAAAACCAAATTATTTCAGTGGGATTTCTTACTTACTTGCCTTACTTACTTACCTCCTTCCTTACTTTAAACAAGAGTGTGTAAAGTACATCGATGTCTGTGAATAGTAATTTTTTGGAACATTTTAGGATTCTAGTGCCCATACTGGACGGTGGTATGCATTCAGTATGTGTAGGGCAGGGTTGCTACTCAAAGGAACCTCAACATGGTTAAAGACTGGCCTGCGGGAGAATTCATCAAGTCCAAAAATGGATCAAATAAAATCCTAAAGCTGTTATGGAAAAACCCTGTGCAGTGACACAAGTTGGGGACTGTCTGGCTGGGAAGTAACTCTCAGGGGAAAAAGACACAGGGCTGTAGTGGTCAAGTTGAACGCAAGCTAGTAGTGTTGCCTGACAGCAGAGAAAGACAACAGTGGATGTTACTAATAGAGTAGCCAGGAGGTCCAGGGAAGTGATTCTTCCCATCTGTTTGGCACTGGTGACACCACATCTGGAGTGCTGTGTCTAGTTTTAGACCCTCCCATACTAGACAGACAGTGACATACTGGAGGAAGTCCAGTACAAACAGGGGCAGGAAGACACAGTACATAAGAAGGAACTGAGAGAACTGGATTAGATCAGACTTGAAGGGAGATTTAATTTCTGACTTCAACTCCTGCTGGGAGGGAATACAATAGACAAACTATTATTGAAGGTGCACAGTGACTGGGGAGAGGCAACAGATGCAAGGTGGAACATTGGAAAGCATATTTAGATATTAAGAAAATGCTTTTCTAACATGAGTGTGATCAGTTACTGGAGCAGATTTCTCAGAGTGATTGCAAAATTTCCTGCCTTGGGAAAATTCCAACTGACTTGGATAAGGTCCTTCATAACAGATCTAACTTGGCCTTGCTCTAAGTGAGGAACTTGACTAAATTGACAATATTAAATAATATTGTGATGCTATAGGATGCTCTATGGGATTTTTAATAAAACTCTATTTTGCATTGCTGCTCTACTTTGTAAGATGGTAATTGGAATTAAGAAGACTATAATATTGATAAGAGTACACTTTTCTTTGTATCTGTCTTTGTTTTCCAGTGATGCAATTTTCCACCTAGGGGCAAGAATGGGTTAATTTTTTTTTGATTGAAAGGTCCCATGCAAGTTGGTATTATATATACACATGTAAATTTTTTTCCTAGCCTAACAGTTTAAGTATAGACAAATATCAGACTTTTTTATTATTTGTGGGAAAATATGAGTTTTGACTTAACATCTTTCTATTTCTTGAGAATTAGAATGATGAGAGATGCTATCAATCATGATGATCAGATTTTAAAATGTGTCATAGAATCATAGAATGGTTTGAGTTAGAATTGACATTAGAGATCACTTAGTCCCAACCTTCTTGTCATGAGCAGGGAAACCTTCCACTAGACTAGGTTGCTTAAAGTTCAATCCAACCTGACATGAAACACACCCAGGGATGGAGCTGAACAAACTGTGCCAGTGTCTCACCACCCTCACAGCAAAGAATTTCTTCCTGGTATCTAATCTAAAGATTTTCTCTTCCAGTTTGAAGCCATTCCCCTTTTACATGTTCTTGTAAATGGTCCCTACCCTGCTCTCTTGGCGGCCCCTTTAGGTACTGGAAGTACTGTAAGGTTTCCCACCAAACTTCTCATCTTCAAGCTGAACAACCCCAACTCTACCAGCCCTCTGATCATCTCTGCAGCCCTTCCCTGGAATTGCTGCAACAGGTCCATGGCTTTCCTGTGCAGGAGATCCCAAAGCTGGATGAAGCACTTCAGAAGGGTCTCACAAGAGCAGAGTAGAGAGAAAGAATCACCTCCCTTGATCTGCTGGCCATCTTTCTTTTTATGCAGCCCAGAGTATAGCTGACTTTCTGGACTGTGAGTGCACATTACCTAATCATATTGCTTGCTCATCAACACCCCTAAGTCTGTTCTCAATCCACTGTGCAGTAATATTTCCTTTCAACCTAGATATTGATATGACATTACCACAATGCAATTGAAACTTTCAATTTTCTAGGTGTTTGCAATCATGTTACTCAAAGTAGCAACTGAATGGGGTTTTTTTCCTACTCATGCACAATTAACATTATTAAAAACTCAGAATCTTATTGAAAGAAAACCCAGCACAAGATGATGTAATGATATAGCTCTTGCCAGTTTATAAGTATGCACTTGGAGTCATTAAAGTAAACATTTCTCATTCTGCATTTTGTTCAGCTTTTCTTGATTGTTTTCAGTGAACTTTAAATGTCTCAGTTTTGTTTATATTCTGAACAAAGACGTCTAGGAACACCTGCTTTAAACAATAGATAGAATATCCACTGGAAAACATCTGCCTCTAATATCCTCCCTAGTCAAATTTGTTTTCAACAGAAACAATGTGCTTATAGATCACTTTTGTATGATTTACATTTGCTTGTGCCCAGCTTAAAAATCAGAATCTAAAAAGTAGGGTGCTTTGAAATGTGCAGTTGTTTGGAAATGTTGGTATCTCCATAAAATTTTAATTTGTTAGTTTTGATTCCCATAATGCATGGTGTCAAAAAATGATTATTTCCATGCAGAAATATTATTATTATTAGTATTAGTATTAGTATTAGTATTAGTATTAGTATTAGTATTATATTTAATATCTTCCTCTCTCTAAAATCCTAGTATGTCAGTTTTTTCTTCTATTTTATTTTCAAAATGAAAATTTATTTTCTAACTACTATCTCACTAAGGACAATAAAAAAAAGGTTGGTGATTTATTCTCTTTAAAATGCTCAAATCTACCTTTTAGAGCCTGCAAAATATGTGCTGAGTTAGTCCCTGCTGACAGGTGTAACTCGTGAGAAATTTGGCACACAAACTGAAGCTACATCATAAAGCTGAACACTGTTGCTGAAACCAGTGCTGAACCTGCTCAGGTTCTTGTCTTCAAACTGTGTTTATATCACACTGCTAGATGGTTCAGACTGCAGGTCTGCACATACCTGTCTACCAATGGCACATGCGATACACAACTCCAAAGTTGGAAGTGGTATCTGAATTTAAGAAAAGTTGATGGACATAAACTGTATCCGAATTGGGAGTTGCAAACAGCTCTGTAGTGTATTAAGCAGTTATCTAGTTTTCAAACTAGTTTATTTTTATGTGGAATAAAGAGTTTGATTTAAAGAAAACAGCAGGAGTCTCCCATGAAGTTTTGTTCATAGGTAGGGTTAGATTCTTTATGTATTTATTGTCTGGAGGTTGTCTGATTGGGACTTCAGTTTGCGATTTAGAATTTAACAAAAAAATGATATTTTGGAGGGGTGTAATGGTTGTGTAGAGTCTTTCTTACTTTTAAAAACAGGACAGAAACATAACCTTTTCATTGAAATCGCAGGAAAACCTGTTTTTAGCTAAATCATTGCCAGTTCCTGACATCATCCCCCTCAATATACCTCAGATAGATGAGCTTATGTACCTCAGGTACAGAGCATGAAGCATGTCACACAATTAATTTAGAGCCTCAAATTAAATCTTCTGTTTATTTATTCTCTTTTTAAGACTGACTTTATTTTAAAAATAGGATTTTTAAAAGACAAGATTCTACCGTAAGCCTCAGGTTTTTCATTTCTGCAATTCTTCATTATAGTAATTTTTAAATTTTGTATTTGAAGACCAATTTTTAAATACTCAGTAGGAGCACAACTAAAATATGCACACTTTCTATTTCAGTTTGAGTTGTTGCTGTAAACTTAAATTCAAGACCTGTGCTACAGAACTATCCTGCACTTTGAACTGATGGCAGAAGAAATCATTACCTGCAAGAAAACCTAAAGATACAAGTGTGTCTGGTGTTTGTTGGGATCTGTCAGCTGTGCCTTAAAGAATGAGTGTGTTTATATGCACATTGAGTTTATGCAAGACATGGTTTTCTCAAATACCATGTATGTTGTGTTTAGTACTTCAAGTATTTAACCAGAAAAGTTGGTTTTGACAGCCTTGGCATAATGCACGTCTTCGGAATAGAAGGCCATGATGAGAGTCTCCAAACATCTGTGTGTCAACATTGGACATTGCTGAGGCAAACTGAACAGTGTGTGGCTTCAGTATGTTTTGTTTGGGTGCTTGATATCTGGTATTATGTTAACATTGACTGTTTTCTTTGTCTGGGGAAAAAAATATAATGTAAGCTGTTTTGTTTATGTGATATTTCTCAAGTAGCACTTATGCACTGCATGAAGCAGAGCTTTGTGAAGTTCCTCACCTCTGCATGCATATGAAAGTGCACTGCCTGGTCTTGCTGCAAGGTAGGAAGTGTTCTTTGGGAAAATGACACTTCAAATGGAATCTGTTTGCATTTAAAAAGTCAGGAAAATAAGGAAGCGTTTCAGATTGAGAGTGATAACACATGGCTAGGGAATCACAGAATCGTGATGACCTGTTCAAAATTCAGAGATGCTTGAAGAAATGTTAGACAATCTCGGCCTAAAACTGATGAGGAAAAAAATGGGCTTTCTGTCTGTTCAGAGTGGTTCTGTCCACAAGGTCCATCCATCAAAATAATTCTAGTTAATTAACAATTTTTAACAGATAAACTTGTTGGGAATCGTGGGAATCCCTGACCTACAAATAGGAACAAAAAACGCTGTGTTCTCACTGAGAACAGTAAGTGAACCTGATACTATCAAGTACATTTAATTCAGATTGTTGGTAATGTTTAAAAGGTTTGTAACTATAATAAGTCAAATGGATGTTATATTTAATCCAGAAGTCAAAATTTAGCCCATAAATTGGATTTAATATTTTACAGATATTAACTACTTTTCAGTTTTGAAACTTGCCAACTTAGAATAATAGACAATCTGAAGAATGATTTTACATATTATAATTAATGCTCAAAATCCTACAAAGGCCAGTATAGGACTTAATTAAGCCACTCTTGTGGGATGGTAATAGAAGCTTTAAATAATGACAATATGCTATACCAAACAAATATGATTTTGTTTGTTGTGGTTTGAAAGAAATACAGAAATTGATACCTTCTCCTGAGCACTTAATGTCACACCATGTGATACTGAAATAGCACTGCAATCAGTTGATTAGAAGCATGTTAAATGGATTTACAGTTAATTGGCTATGCCAAATAAGTAGAGAAATTATAGTTTCTGTATTTTCTTGCCAATAAATTGTATATAAGGGTGGTTAAATTTGCCAGAGACAGAAAGTTAGGCCAGAAAATACTGGGAGTTACTTCTGTAGCAGGTTGTTTTTGCAGAATATTCTCACTGTGGCATTTCATCAGTTTGGCCTATTTGAAAAAAAAAAGTTTACTTGAATGGACAGGAAAGAATGAAGATTGTGTGTAAAGGGTAAAAATCCATGTGGTGTAGTCCAGATGCACTAGAATTGTCTCCAGGCGGTGAGTAAAACACAACAATACTACACTGTAGGGAAGGAAATCAGTGGTTCTAATTAGGGGTCTATTGAATAGGAACAAGAAGGTATGTTATCTCTATAGATGTAGGTCTTGCCATAATGGAGCTCAGGAAGCTAAAAGGCCAAAAATACTTCAGTGTAAAAAGGATTTCAGAAAAAATGCCAGGATCAATTTGGCATGTGACAATTCTTATAGCCCAATTTATTTTGGTCAAGAAGAAAAAAATTACATATTTAGACCTGTGTACACAAGAGATTTTTGAACTTAAATGAACTTTAATTTAACAGAAAAGGCTTGACAAGGTCTTGACATATTCCCAAAAATAAAAAAATAAAAAACAACCCACAACAATACCAAAACAAAACCATCCACACTGGAAAACAAGAGTCAATGTTTAATCCCAAGGGTGAAGAAGAACTTGAACAGTATGTGTGAAGCAAATGAGAATCTAGTACATTGTTATGGTTTTGAGTTTTTTAATCTAAAATAAAACCATTAAAAATCAAAATAATATATATTTTAATTTCTGTTAAAAAGGAGATGAAGTTTACATGGTGTCTTTGCTTGAAAGCTATGAAATGTCGGCAAAGAAGAAGTTTGCACTAAAATTATTTTTTCCTCAGCTGTTACTCAGCTACCTTCAATTATCTGCAATTATTGTTTTGAGGCAGTAGATTACTGCACAGACCTAAGGACTGGATTTGGTTAACTTTGGTCTTAGGCCTTGGAAAATATTTGTCATCATAAAATATGTTGGAGAATGTTGGTCCTATTAATCCTCGTGTCTTGTGGCCTAGTTCAGCCACCCGTATTTTTCCTTTTTAAATTTTATTTTTTTTCTCCGAAAGGGAAAAAATGAGTGAATGTCACATTGTTTTAGGAAATTAGTTCCAGAAACATTTCTTGAAAAGAAATGGCTTTTAAAATAAACAATATCCTTCCTGCAGTATTATTTTCATGTATATTTTAAGATTGAAAATATTCTTCAGTCTCATGGATTTTTTTCAAATAAAAAAAATTGGAACAAATTGGCTCTCATTTTCCATTTCAATACTACGTTGAGAGAAATTTCAAGGTAAGGACATGAAACTTAATTGAATCACTAAACATTCTGTCTTTTATAAAGTAGAGACTAAACCCCACATTGTCACATTTTTGTAGTTGTGATGAAGGCACGTTTTCTTTTTTTCTTCTTTTTTTTTTTTTTTTTTTTCCTTTTTGGTGGAATTCTTAATGGCATGTTTTATATCAACTCTTTGTTACTCAGGTCTGGAGTATTCCATGTTGAGTGTGCTAAGATCTAGACATGACCCATATGTGGCTTTTGAGATTCATCAGACTGGTGAGCAGCTAAGCACTCCTCAAAACCATGGTAACATTGGGCTGCTGGTGGCAGGGAAAATGGAGTAGAAATAACTGCTTGGGTGGAAAAGCAAGCCATCAGTGCCCAATTCCCAATTCATTCAAACATCTTTACTTTGACTCCAAACAGGTTTCCCTGAGCCTTTTTACATGCAATATTTGACTCTTCTGTCCTTTCTGCCTCAAAGCCATATTCTAGAATGCTAATACAATGTGTAGATCCTATACATGGTATAAGAGGATAGAAAACTCTCTGGAGAGTGGGCTTTGTTCATAAAATCAATGAAGGAAACTTCAAATATTTTTCTTTCTTCTTGGATGAAAATATTAGCATCCTGTGGACTTTCTCTATTACCTCATTAGATATAGTCAGCCACCACACAGCAGACTATAAACCTACATCTGTGAAAGGAAATTTTCCGGTGTTTCAGAAGAAGATTATTATAAGAATAAACAAATAAATGAAGATTATATTAACAATAAACACATTGTTTCAATAGTCCAGTATTTACTGAGCTGCTGAATTCCTATTCAGGAGAACATACAAATGGTTTCTGTGCAAAAACATAATACAATTCTTTGTGATATCAGCAGAGGATGTGGGAGAATGATTCAAGAGCATATTAAGATCTGATAGTCTTGTCAAGTGATGAAAATTGCAGATGATTCTTAAATGGCTACAGCTGTGATCATGATTGTGAATCAAAACTAATGGAACTTTCTTCAGAGAGAAAATAATTTGGCAAAGGAATACACAGTCAGATCAAAGGAGAGAAAAAAGTTGTCCACAAACAAACAAATCGAAAATGCAAAATGCAAACAGACCCAGATATTTTGAAGCACATGTTCAATCAACTGCATAATGGATTCTGTACCTGGGAGTTCATAACTAAGTGGTTTTGTTTAAGAATCAGTTCTATAACATGAGAATTGATAGCAATCAGAAGTTAAGTGGATTTTTCTCTTCAGGATTAGTGCTGGTTTCTCTGCATACATGAAGTCATGTGCCGTGCTGCTGTCCGAGTTTCTCTACTCCCCCGGGAAGGGGAGGAGGTCGCCCCGGCTGAGCTGAAGGCACGGCAGCCGACAGCCGGGGGGGGCACTTCCTAGATGCGCCGGGGCGTCCCGGGAGCGCCTTAGCAAGGGGCAGCAGCGAGCAGCAGGCAGGCGAAGTAGAAGAAAGAAAGGAGGGACCCTCCTCGGGGGTAAAATCCAGAGCTGTTTATTAACTCCAGGGGCACCAGCCGAGCAGGGACCACGAGGCAGGACTACAGCAGCTTATAAAGGGGGCGGAAACACGACACATTAACCAATGAGGGAGAACTAGGGAGTGAACAAACTCGTGAGAAACATGCCGGCTAGCCAATAGAGAATGTGACAGGGAGGGACCCTTGTTCCCGATCCAATCACCCACCGAAGAAAGGAGAACTTTCTGGAATATGGGAAGGAGACAGTGGGTGATGGACAGAACTTGGGGAGGGATTGACAGAAGGTAACCAGGGAAACAGGGGAGGAGAGAACGAATTGACACTCTCAGAGAGAGAGGTTCCAGGGGAGGGGAGAGGGGGATCCCAGGACCGAACCATTATAGCTTTAGGGGGTAACAGAACACACCAAATGAATCCTGCACCACAACAGTCATGCAGTTTGGAAGCAGCTCTGTGTCTGGCACATAGCTATATCCCACGGCTATTTGAGACATGACTAGTGACTTCACATAGGTACCCTGAGTGCAAACCTGAGTTTGCAGTACATAGAATTAAGCAAAATGTAATTCTGTGAATCACGTGTGGAAATAAAAAGGTTAACTGTGAAGATTTTATTCTTTAAATCTGCTTCTCTCTATTGTACAGGTTCCAATATGAGTAATACTCCTATTGGTAATGTATTACATCAGTAATACATTAGTCTCTCATAAATCTTGCTGCTTGAATGGAGGCTATTTTTATTAATTTTTTCTGGTCACATCCTGCCTGAGCAACTTTCATCTTTCTAGGCCTATAAGACATTATTTTGCATGCCAGTTGTCCCTATAACAGATTTTGAGCAGTTTCCATATTCATTGTAATAGAATCATTGTGGCCATCCTGTGGCTGCAAGTTTCTTAAGTCTGCTATGAGGACAAACATTGATTTGGGTTGTTTACTAGTGAATTTCTTAGATTTTGCCCTTTAGCCAGATTTTTTTTTTTTTTTTTTTTTTTTTTTTTTTTTTTTTTTTTTGTGACAGTGTTTTAAATATTTATTTAAAGTTTACAAAGGAGATGTTTAAATATCTGTTGGGATACCTTCTATGAATTTTAGTTCAAAATGTATTTTCCTTCCATTTCAGAATATTTTATAATGAGGATATATGTGAAATTAATTCACTTTTCTCTGACTGGTGAATGGGGAGCTGTTGGGTTCTTTTAGTAATCCTTGAGATTATGCTAGGTAGTTCTCAGCAGTTAGATGAAGCTGGCATGATAGTACAGAACTATTGCAAACCTGCCCTTGTAAGTGCTGAACATTTGGGCTTGTTCTGTTAAGCCTGCAGAATGGCTGGTTCATTGCGCAGCACCTATGGTGATTACCCTCACAGGCAATGGCCCAGACTCTTGTCTTCTCTAAGTTCATCCTTCTGCAGTTTGTCTTTCTGCATAGTATTACTTGGTAATTATTACTTACATAAGCCACAAAAATTGTGTGGTGCATGAAAACAGCTGGCCACCACCAGATCACCAAAGCAGCATGGATGTTTGCTTTGCACTTCAAGCAATGAGACCATATTTTTGAGCCAAGATTGATGGCAGCAAAATTCGTGACCCATTCTGAAAACTCCATGTTGAAAGTCTTTCCTTACTTTGGGAAAAGAGGGTAATTGCATGAGTTTAAGCACATTTGTGATAGTGCTGTGTTTCTCATAAATACTGTGTGGTTAAGTAGTATGGTGAGTTGATCTCCAAAGGACAGTATCTTGGTATGGGAAATTACATCTTATAATTATGTCCAATTTAGTATTTGTATGTAAGTTACTGGGTGCTAATATCCCTTCTACTTTGCTTGCTGCTTTCCCCAGAACACATGACTGTTTAGACCAACCAAGAGTGTACCACTTCAAAGTGATGGTCAGGAGCATGTGCCAGTTTCTAGAATGCCATATCCAAGGTTGTGGATGCATAGCATAGGAGTTCAGTGGCTGAGGACTGGTGTCTCAACTGCTGTGAGTGGGCAGATCTCCACTAGACTGGTGGAGCTTTGATAATTAACACCAGTTGATGCTCAGCTACAAGGACTCAAGTGTTACAGTTTGCATGCCTCTAACTAGTAACACTGATAGAATGTGCATTTCCATTATGTTCACTAACGTGATTTATAATTTGTATTTCCCAAATGTGCAGACCTTAGGGTGAATTCATATTCTTATGTCTTGTATTCAAATATGTTCTTTAGTTTTTTCCCAGAAGTAGCAGTGTTAGTTGGGGTTTCTTTTTGTTTTGTTTGGGCTTTTTTCCCCCAAGAGAGTGGAAGGTCAGAGGAAAAAGAGCAAGAGGAAGAGAATTTATGTTTTTTTGTGCCTGGAACCAAATGGCAGTATGTTTATGTTGAATAGCCTTTGCTCAGGCTATTCATATGTTTCACTGCAATGCTTTCAGCCTTCTGTTTGTGTGGTCTGAGTTCAGAGAGATGATTTGCTTCTGCTTCCCACAAGGCTACGGACAAGCTGAAGATGTTATGGAAAATGTCAAAGGAAGAAACACACAGAGACAGGGAAAGAATACAAAAATACTGTGAGTAATTGTTCTGGAGACTGTACAACAATAGCTCCAGCTTGGTTGGAAAACAAAGTTGGCCAGTGAAGCTCAGAGGAAAACATCCAATACAAATTAAACACTTATTTATGGTCATTGTAAATTCTGGCCCCAAAGTACAAAAAAGATATATTTGAAGCTCAGCACAAATTTATTCAGATTTATTTAAGGATCTGGACACGGTGCCTTTATACTAAGAAGAACCTGTTGCAGGGCCACTGCCTACTATTAAATTATGAGAATGGCCCTGGTATGTCTTTAGCTTGCATCAAATCATCAGTATGGTTGTTGAAAACTGCAAGGCAAAATTCAGGCCAGGTTGGGAGTATTTGTTGTACCTCGTCTGATGTAATTCTATCAGTTGTCCATTGCATCTTATACCCACACTGGACATGCTCTTGGGCATGATGGAGAAACACACGCTAATAAGAGGTGCAGAGCTGTATTTTGGTTATTTTCCCCTTTACTTGAACATATACTGATCTTAGAGTGACCTTAGAGTGGGCTATATTGTTCAGGGAGGCAAATGGTTCATTTAAAGATAGAAATTCTTGTTGAAAGGGAGCTCTGGAGGTCACCTAGTCCAGCTTCCCTATCAAAGGAGGATTGCTGCCACCTGTGGCATTGTCCCTTTTGAAAACTTTTAAGCATTTCAAGAGTTGGGGAGAGAAGGAAGGGATGCTCCTGAATCACCGTAAATTTATAGCAAGGTGCCCTGGCCTTATGAGGTCCCACAGTGGTATAGCCAACTAGTGCTGGGATAAATTTAAGGAACTAAATCTAACCTATGTAAAATCTCGGGCAGAAAACAGAATGTTTGGTTTCACTGAAGTACTCATTCCAGCCACAAAATATGACATTAAAAATGTTTCTGCATAGGAATTAATTTGATTTTGTTGAAGACATTCAAGGTTTTGTTTTTGAATGTTAGTAGGTAGGAAAACACAGTTTTCATACCCACTTGCATCAGTCTGATGTATGACTTAGGATGGAGCCATGATAAGACACTATATTTTCACTGAATTGTTAGAATAAAAATCCTGCTATTTGAATTACAAAAAAAAAAAAAAAAAAAAAAAAAAAAGCCTGGGGGCAAAATAAAAAAATTTTTTAAAAAAAAAAACCTCTTTTTTAAAAAAAAAAAAAAAAAAAAAAAAAAAAAAAGTCCTGGGTGCAAACTGATAGATATTTGTAGGACTTCTTCAAAGAAAACAAAACTAGGATGTGAATACCCTTGACATCCCCCAGTTCTGTGTAGTCCCACACAGAAATGAGTTCTCACCTCAGAAGTGTCTTAGATACATGAAGTCATTTTGAATTTTGACATTAGCTTCAGCTCTGGGAATAGGAAGAGAAATCAGATTCTGTTTTTCTTTCTCTCTCTTCAACATATGTGGAGAAGATGCATTTCTTTTGAAATGAGATGATCAATTATTTTTCCTCCACCTGATACATCTTCACATGAGCATAGTAGTGCAATGTATTCTGGTTGTGTATTCATAGTGCTTTTCAGTGTCTGTAGTCATGTGGCTGTAGTGGGACCCAAACAAGAAAAAAGCAAAGTGGGGACTTACAGAGATGGCCTGTTGCAATGATCAGATGAAGGAAGAGTTGGGAAACTAAAGGAACTTGTGTTATTTGGTCTGGCAAGTCTATGAAGAAAGGATGTGACAGTTGGGTGTTAATGTATCTGGGAAGTAACCAACAGAAAGAGGAAAATTCAAGCAAGAGAGTGCTCATGGGGAAAAATGGTTACAAACTATACATTGATAATGGGAGAGGAAAAGTGGTTATAAAGTAAACATTGAGAATTATAGACTGGGAACAGAATAATGAGATTCTTAATTTCCTAAGAGGGCCCTAGAGGAAAGAAATCAAATACTTCTGAAAGATGTAAAGATAGGGAGTTACTGAATAGGTAGGTGAAATGTTGCATATAAAGGGGCAATGTACATGAGAATTTTAGCTTTTTCCATTTCTGCTTGATTTAGGGATTAAACAACTAGCACATTCACTCAGTGAATACTCACTGAGTTGTGAAATTGTCCACACACCTCCCTACTCTCAGATGGGTAGCTGCAGCCAACTTAAACATGAATAATTGTTCATTTGGATATTTTGAAAACAATAAAAATGGTTCAATTTTTTGTCTAGACTTCAGGTGCTGAAGCTTTACCTAAAGCTGGACTTGTAAACTTTAATCTCTGTAAGAAAACTTCCTTTAAACTGATGCCAAGGTGTTCTTTATTGAACAACTGATTTTTTGTTATTTTGTATAAAGTAAATTTTTAATAGATAATGGATGTAACTTTGATAGATTAATTGTACACCCAGACATATGTATAAAGTTTAGGAGCCATCTTGAAATTGTGTTTAAATCTGTAGCTTAAATGAATGGTTTGGCTGCAGACATACGAAGACATTGGATTGTTTGGCTTAGTAAGAAGACCTAAGATTCACATACAGGTTCCACGGTGAAAGGCAGTAGTCTTGTTCTGAGATAACTTTAAATTATGGAAACTCTAAAGCTGGTCTTAAATGCCTCAGCTCAAACTTTTCAACATTTTTGTTTCTGATCCTAATTAATTTTTGTGATTTAAAGTGTTTTTATCTTTCTCTGAGAGTATCTGGGAAATCTTTATCCCTGTAATGAGATCTCTGTAGGTATTGAATCACTGCTGTAATTGTTTAAAAATTATTCTGCATCTATAGATGCATAGACCTAGAATGGAACAATGAAGAAAGTGCCAAAATGACTGAGTAGGGGAAGAGTCAAAAAGGGTAAGTGCAAAGATGGTGTCTGTGCATCCTAATAAAAATGACAGCCATACTGAAGGCATATGCTTCTCTTCAATGAGCAGTTTGAAGCACAAGAGTCTTAAGCCACAAAGCAGAAAAAAAAAAAAAAAAAGAACATCAAAGGGCCTTATTAAGGATGAGAATGATTGATTTTGGTAGACAACATAGTCGGGGAAAATGTGCCAGTAACTTTTGTGCTTGTCAGGAAAAACTTTATGGGGAAAAAAAAAAAAAAAACCAAACAAAACAACAAAAAAACCCAAAACAAACAAACAAACAAACCCCAAAAAACATAGTTACAGAATAAATTGCTACAAGATAGATGTCAAGGGAAAAGAAGAACAACTTAGGTAAGAGGAAGAAGGCAACAGGGTAATTTATTACCTCACTTCTAAGTTACTAATTCATTAGCAAAAGTCAGGCAAAATGAAACTGTCTCAATATGTAAAAGAATTTCACTAGGAAAGCTGAGTGTTTTATTCAAACTGTTCACCATAAAAATCAGCACAAGCATGCATGTAACTTTATGTAGGGAATGATGCTGATTGACAGTCCTTCTGTGTGTTTTACATATGCAATGCAAAGCCTTCTCTGGATTAACACAGCTATAGTGTAAGCATTTGCCACAAGTAGTAACTCAGATTTGATGAGTGAACAAGTTTATGTGATTTTTCAATAGTTTTTGAAATAGACAACATAATGAAATATATTCTCTGTTACACATAAGTGACTCAGAAGATAAATAGCATTTATATATGTCTCATAATTTTAAATTGATATGGATATTTATTTCAAGTTTTTTGATTGTTTTGTTGACATCTTCAGATCAACACTGGATGCTTTCTGGGGCCAAGTTCTAGGTAAGTAAGTTCATGAATTGATTGGGCTAAATATACATATAATATTATGAAATTGTATGACCTGTGATCATTCACAAGAATATAAAACAGAATTATGTAGATGCCTTCTATTCATAAAGAGATGGAAATTTAAGATATTTTTGAAACACTGAATTTAAAAATTTATTCTTTGGATATCTGTATTAAAAATCATAGCTTTAAACAAAAATTTGACTTTTCCCCTGCAGTGTTCCAAACCAGACTAAAAGCCATAACAATGTACTCATGTAACATTAAAGGCAGTAGAATTTCTTCTCTAATGCACTCCTGTTGTCAACTCTTTCCCTGGTTTATGTATCAATGAATTTGTCTCTGCAAGAAACAACCTGATATTTTCCATTTTGAAATAATATTTTTATGATCATTCAGGAAGACTTCAATTTAAGAGTTTCTAGTCTTTGATTTTTGGACCAGGTGTAGTTGTGGTTTTCCAATCGGAAAATATTTCAGTAGTCCTTGGAGTGACTATATTTGGGCAGCCTGAATGCCAACAAAGTCCTGTTACACAATGTTTTCTTGTATCTGGCTTCAGATTTGCAGAAGTGTCATTTGGAAATGATAGGTTCAGGACATTTCTAGATGCTGGAAATGAGAATTGTCCTTGCAACACCTGGTAGGTCACTCCGGATAAGCAAGGTTCACTTGTTGCACCAGGACCTCCTTGGATGCTTTATAAAGATCTAAACAGCAAAACATCTCTGAGCAGCCTTCAGAGTTGGCTTCTACTTCTTTTGTTCGACAATAGCCTTTCAGAGAACTAATAAGGAGCATTTGAATCAACAATTTCAGTTAGCTTAGAAATTTTCTATCACTGCTGTTTTTTCTTTCATTATTCACTTTAAAATCATATTAATGACAGAAAGAAACATGAAAAATGGAGCCATTGTCTTTCACACACTATGAAAATATAGGCAAGCAGGAATCATCTAACAATTTCTCTCTAATCTACAAGAGAGCCCAAATGAGTATACAGGTGTATAATTTACAGGATAATCATTTTGCATGCTATAAACTACTCAAACACAAATGGTTTAAAAGCACAGTGCAAAATCAGCATCAAATCTGAAGATTATGCGGTCTTGTTTGAATAGCTTGTTGGGAAGGTGGACTGAGAGAGAATTAAAAATACTAGTTGGTAAATAATGATATTATATATAATGAGATATATAAATAAAAATGTTGGATGTTCACCAGTAGTAGCCCCACAGTTTGAGAGCTTTTTATTTTGAATAGCAATATGAAAAACTTACATTTCATATAATAATTTTTTTCTGTGGTATTGAAGATAGATGAACTTAATAATCAGTGGAAGTCAAAATGTGCTTTCTTGACAGTTCTTAATATTAAACAGTAAACAAAAGCAAAAGTTATTATGTCACTCCAAAAATTTGATAATTCATCTATGTTTTTGTACTACAGATCTGATGTTTCTACCTCATTTTGTAAACGGCATTGCATGCCTTAGGACTATTTTATGAGAAATGAAAAAATTCAGTAGAAATTGAACTCTGTAAAATAATATGTAAAAGATCATGGAATGGTGCCATCTGACAGCACAAAATCTAGGGGTATTAAATGAATTATCCAGGTATTGAACTTAGAAAAGTTACAGTGACCTTTCCCACAGCAGATGGGCAAGATTGCATTTGAAAATTCAATTATTTTGAAAAATTATTCAATTCATTTAGGTATGATTTTTTAAAATGAAAGAAAGTCTTCAGGAGTGAGTGAACTGTGTGGCTTTGGTGATTCATTTCACTCCACTGACTAGAAAGTAAACCTATGCATGTAACCTATGCCTGAAATTAATAAGGTGATTCTTGGTACCCATTATCTGTCTTCGAAGATCCTTGAGCTGCCATTGGTAGACAACTGTATTAGAAAAGAAAAAATCTAAATCTGCCCAGCTCTTGCATTGTTTCTCATACCTCCTACTTCAGGGCATGCCCAGAGACAAGATATTAAACTACCCTCACTTTCTATTGACATAAGCCGGCTTGTCCTTATTTTCTGTTCTTTAGGTAGCAGGGAACAGAAGATCACATCGTTGACCAGGTGTTTTCTTGCAAGAAATTTGAAAATTATGAGACATTAGTTTTTAATATTCAGTTTCTCAGGTTTTACACTGAATGCTCACTGAGAGAAACTTTGGAGTTACCAATTATTTACATTTAAACAATATGCTTGAAGTTTTCCTGGTACCAGATTAGTAATTCTGAAAAGGAAGACCTCTTCTCCGATCCTGTTGATTCTATTACATTGCACAAACCAAAGCTGAGAGCTTTATCTTGAAATATCCAGAGATCTTGCTTTCCCTCTGAAGTTCAGCTGGAGCTGAGAACTGAACAGCATATCCTTTGAAAACAGAAGAAGGAAGAATATATGAAAGAATATAAAGGAAGAATATATGAAAGAATACCTTCATTATCAGAAAATTAGTTAATTACTAATTACTGGACATGTTGCTGTGGTCCAGTATGATAATACATATTGGTTCCTTTATAGTAGATTCCTTAACTGTATTGGTCTTAGCAAGTGTAAGTCTCTTGGATTTTCTTTAAATATATTGTCCATAATATATTTCAGGTTGCTGACAATATAGGGTGTGCACACTAAGGACAAATTCTTATTGCAAGTAGGTCTGCTAAAGATAATGAATGCAAATCAATATTGCAGTAGTGAGTGTTAGTGTTGTCTGTAGTAGAGAACTAAGTTATAGAGAAATAGAGATGTATTTCTCAGTATTTTCATCTGTTTTGTTTAGTTTTAATGTGTTTATCTAGTTTAAACTAGATTTCGGATGTCCTTAAGGGAAGAGAAAATCATTGACTTTCTAGCATCAGTTACAGAATATTTGGAAATTTGAAAATTATTCTCTTAGGACCGACATCAATGGCAATTGTATTGAAAATCAAAATCTGTAATCCTTAAGTACTCAAGCAAGAAAATCCTCGTTATTCATCTTTACATTTGTCTTGGATGCATGTGTGTAGTATTTTTTTCCTTACAATTCCTCATCTGTAAAATTGAATTCATCTATTTCTTTGTTGGATTTTATATTTCAGTTATGGAATGGGGTGGTTGCAAAATTAAAATTTTTTATTTCAGAGACATGCCCTTACTACAAATCTAACATGCTGTGACTTACAAAAATCAAAATTTGTTCAATATTAGCATCCAAAACTTTAGATTAATCTGATACAACATATTTCACTCTCATATGTAATCACACAGAATAATCTGAAAAAAAATGCTGAATATATGTAAGAATAAGATGTGATACTGTTTGTCCTCTGAATGCCTGATTGTACTGCCTTAACAGGATTTATGGCTCAGTACAACAATTGAAGCAGAGGGTATAAAGGCTTGATACATTAAGTAATTTCTTTGCCTGGTCTGGGGAAAAAAATCTCCATTCTAGATTTACAGGTATATGTTTGTTTATTTCAGTTAGTCAAATAAATGGAGATTAACTGAAAACACAGATTGTAACTCTGCTCATATAATTGAAACTTAATTACTTGATAAAAGTACTAGTTCACTGTTATATAAAGAGTCTTTCTTTATATAACAACGTTTTCACCAATATATGCTTTTCTGGGATACTAAAGCTTGCTGTTTATCAGCATAGTTTTTTTATTTCAGGTCAATAATTTTGAATGATGGCAAACAATCCACTGAACACAAAACCCAGTGCAGTGATCCATGACATCTGTCAGAATCATTAGACCTCACCTAATTTATTTTAACAGTTCCTTTACTATGAAGATGTAAAACTGGTGTGCAACTCTGTAAAATTGATTCAGTACCTGGAAGAATGATGGAGAAGATCATGCTGAGCACTATTGAAAGACTTTTAAAGAGCAGTGAAGTCATCAGACAGTCAATGTGAGTTCACAAAGGGAAAGTCCTATTTAACTAATTTGATCCCTCTTCAGTAAGGTCATGTTTCTGATGGGTGATGGATGTAGTTTTTCTGGTGTTTAATAAGGCTTTTGGAACTGTCCTTCACAGTATCCACGTGTGAGATGAGCAAGTTGATGGTGTTTAGGACATCAGAAGTTCCTTCACGAAAGGGTTGTTAAACATTGAAGTAGACTTCCCAGGGAGGTGGTAGAGTCAGCATCACTCTAGGTGATCAAGAAATTACGGGATGTGGAACTTAGTACCGTGATCTAGTTGACAAGGTGGAGATAAATCGAAGATTGGACTCAGTGATCTCAGTGAAGAATTGGCTAAAGGACAGAGTTCCAGGGTTATAGTGAATGGTGCAACCTCTGGCTGGTGGCCAGTCACCAGTGGCATTCATTAAGGATGAATGCTAGGGCCAGTTCTATTTAAAATATTTATCAGTGATCTGATACAGGGTACAGGGGTTGAATGCACAATTGCCAAGTTTGCTAATTATACCAAACTGTGAGGTGCTGTTGACTCTTGAGGGACAAGAGGCCTTGTAGATGGATCTTTGTATCTTGAAGCACTTGGCAATCATCAGCAGCATAAAACTGAAAATGACCAGCTGCTGGTTTTATCACCTGGATCAGATTAACAGTGGGAACAAATCTAAACTGGAAGAGCAGTGTCTGGACAGCAGCTCTGCAGAAGGGGTCTGGGGGTTCTGGCTGGCAGGAGGCTCAAAACAAGTCAGTGTGCTTGGGCAGCCCAAAGGCAAACTGCATCTGCTAGTGCATCAAACACAGCTTCACCATCTGGGAAAAAGGTGTGATTTTTCTGCTTTATTGAGAATTGGTGTGGTCTTGTTTTGTGTGGTTGTGGGCACTGCCATTTAAAAGGGATGTGAAGATGGATGCATCCAGAGAAAGGTGACAAAGCTAGTGAAGTGAGTGGAAAGCATATCCTGTGAGGAGTGGTTGAGAACCGTGGGCTTGTTTAGTGTGTAAAAAAAGGAGGCCGAGGGACAATCTCACTGCTCCATGCATCTTCCTGAAGAGAGGAGGTAGAGAAGCAAGTGATGATTTCTTCTCCCTGGTCCCAGTGCCAGGACATGTGGCTCAAAGATGATGGCTGATCCATCAGGGGAGGTTTGGGCTTGATATGAGGAAACTGTTATTTACCAATAGTCATCAAACCCAGGAACAACCTTCCTGGAGAAGTGGTCAATGCCCCAAGCCTGTCAGTGGTAAAGAGGTATTTGAACAACAACCTTAAGTCGTGCTTTAACTTTTGGACAGCTTGGAAGAGATCAGGCAGTTGGGGTCAAAGATCATTGTAGGTCCCTTTTAATTAAATTGTTATGTCCTAAGATTCCTCCATCTTAGATATGAAAAAATGTATATAAATAAGTATATTTTCCTAATTAATAATGAACAGTGGTGAATAAAATGGCATATGTGCTGCATTGTTCAAGTGCCAAGAGAAGCAAATAGGTGGACTAATGTAAGCAGTACCAGCACAAACAATTTATCACAACCAACAAGAACATTGAGAAATTTAATGTTGGGCTTGAACATGCAATATTTGTGAAGTATTTCATCGTTGTTTTTTAAACTAAAGATTCCCATGTACAATAAAATTGAACTTTCTTGGAGGTAGTGAAAGTGAAATCCCTTCCTCCTATTTGGAAACTACATGTACTTTATTTGGTTTTACCTTATATATTGTGGTTGCAGGGCCACAAGTGCCAGGAATTAATCTCACTGAAAAAAATCAGCAGCTAAATATAATTCTTAGGCTCTTTTTTATGGTTATTGTTTTTTCTTGGCTATTCATTGTTACTAAATTGATGCAATATCTTGCGAGTTTTTAGCAGTCATTTGTGGTTTAGAATATTGTCCTATGAAGTGAACTTTAGATTTAAAATGTAAGTGAAAAGCTTAGTTTGCTTGCTCTTTACCTGTGTTCCATTTTCTGCAATTACTTTTACAATTTGTAGGCATTGCATAGTTTTGTGTAATATATCTGAGCCAAGTGCAAAAGCCTCATCTTTTTAAGAGACTGTCATGTAAAAAATATTGTTATCTAATCAGATGTTAAAGATGATGGGAAAATTTTATACATCAGGAGAAACTGTTGTTTATAAGTGAAAAATATTCTGTAGAATTCATGTAAGAAGAATAATTTGCTATTTGTGCAGAACTTTGGTCAAAAAAAAAAAAAAAACAGAAGGAATTTAATTCACTGTCTCACCTATATTCCAATTTTTCTACCTGCTGGCAAATAAAAGAGTGGTAAGAAAAGATAAAGAAATGTACAGAATGTTTGCATGTGTTCTGGTACCAAACAGGAATTTAGGATGAAATCAAGACCCTCCAAAAGTTTTGGCACAATTGTGAAGTGAATTATTACCCTTAGGCTGTTGAAAATATAGAATCACATCTACAGGTCAGGTCAGAAAGAAAAATTGTTTTAAATTTATTTCTTCTCTTTTGTATAACTGTCCTAACAATCAAATTAAAAGATCAGTTTCCTTGCATTGATAAATGCACATGTGAAATTACTCAGACTTCAGATAAAGGGGCTTAATTCTGTCATGTTTTCCTATCTGAAATTTACATTCACTCAGAACTATTAAGTTTTTAACTTTGTATTAAAACTAGTAGTATTAAATGCAAACAAAATCTTCTTCCCCCCCCCCCCCCCCCAAAAAAAAAAAAAAGTCATTTGAAGTTAGCTATTGCATTTCTCACTTGACTGAATTTGGTATGTGGATCTGAGAAAAGTTGCTATGTGCTACTCTGTCTTGTATGGTGACACATGAAACTGAATCCAAGTAGAATTGAGAGTAGGAGAGACATGATTTGGCTCTATATTCTGCCTTTGTTGTTATTTCTGTAGGTTCAGACCAGGAATTAGCTGTTGCAATCATGGTTTTTCAAATGCATTTAGTGTCACTTAAATGTGTCTTAACATATCACATACACTCTTAGCAGTACTGTTGTGGCTTGCCTATAATAGTAATTCCCAAACATATTTGAAAATGACTGCTTGTGTTGTCTCCATGTAGTACAGCATTTCTAAAGAACTGGTTTATGGCACCATTGAGGCTCACCTATTTCTAAGGCCTGGTGATCAACTTGAGAACCCATTTGAGGAGTTTGGCCTTTCTGCCAAAAATTTGTGAAGTGTATTTAGCTTTGTCAGGAGTTTATAGTGTTAGAGTTGCAAAACAGACTGTTTCTTGTGATGTTTGTGTAACTACTTGATTCTCTTGGTGATAAAATAGCTGTAGCCAGTGCTATCTTCAGAATTTCAACATAAAGGTGCTGAGAACATGATCTAAGCAGCTGATAGTGATATCAGTGAAATGAACTAGTGGGGGATTTTGTTCTTTCCAGAGTGGACAGATCATACAGTGTTTTTGGATACTCCCTGTGAGAAAAATGGAAAGTTCACTTGTCAGAATATTGACATGATTTTTCTTTTGTTTTAGTGTAAAGCTTCACAGTACTGTAGAGGTTCTAGCACAAAAGCTAAGGCATCTCTTGGGACTGTAATACAAATTATATTTTGAGGTTGAAGAGGTTTCTGGACTCTCTGTGAGACCATAAAAGTAGCGTAACATTTACTTCATCCAAGAAATGTTTAGAGACCCGGACTATGAATTGGACAGAGCAGAAATGTTTTTGCTTATTTTTCTCACTTGTATAACTATCCATATTTTAAGACCAAAGAAAAACACAATTAGATGTGGTCTATATTGGTTATTTATGAAGGAGTTAAAAACTTTAGGAGAAAGAGTTTACTTTGCTATATCATAGCTGACAAGATGAGGGAGAAAATTTGTTTCCAAATGATAGCATTACATGGTTACAATGCAGGAATGAGGAAATTGAATTAGAATCCTCATCCTCCTTAATACAGCCTGGTTCTAAAGAGGGAGAAGAAATTGTGTTGTGCTGTGGCTTTCTGATGCTTCTGTGAAACTTGAGGCATATCCTTTAATGAAAGGTTCCTTTTGGAATTGTTGATTTGGATAACTTTTGTTTGAGACTGCTACTACATTAAGATTTAAATTGTTTTCCACTAAGTATTTATTCCTTCTTCCAACTTTTAGTGCTTGGATTCCAAAAGACATATTGGAAATTGCCTGGTAAAGTACAACTTTTTATGTTTCATGGAAGAAACTGACCTAGTTAATCAGGTGTATTCTGGTGAAAGATTGGCTGTCTCATTTACATTCTTTCCAAATTCTGTTTAATGCAAGTCCTTGATTTTCTTATAATTGATCAAAATTGAAGTGGAAGAAGCACTTTGAATTTTACAGTAGGATAAGATGGGCATTAGTGCCAAATCTCTCAATTATCATATTGTCAAAACTCAGCTCTAAATCTGTATCTAAATTTTAGTTAAAAAGATGACTGATACTTTATATCTGAAGTAATTATATAAAGTTGATATAAAAGCAAAAACCAGTGAGACTGTACTAATCCATATAATTGGGGCACCATGCTGCTTATTCATTATTGCATTTACTCCAGATCTCTCCCAACTGAAATGATGTTGGTTTCTTTCTCAGTTATAGGACATAGGCATCCTACTGGACTGTGAGGGACTGAACTGTTATCCAAAACTAGGAAATGAATCCATCATAGGAAATTTATAAAATTGAAAATCTTTATTGTGTTGTTTTGTACATTCTATGACCAACTCACTTTCTGAGCTTGTTCATAACTACAAGTTAGTTGAGGAAAAAACTTTTACAATTGAGTTTTGATGTGAAGTCCATGGTAAATGCTACTTCCAAATTTGGTGTCAATTTGCACTTGATCTCGTTCTTATTTAGCTGGATTTGCATAATAGTATTAATATGAGAGGTTTTTCTCTTAACAGTAGCATTGGAAGTGCAGAACTGATTATAGGTGAGCTGTAAAAAATTCTTAACCACAGTCTTCACTTGAATGGCCTTCCAGGAGCACACACAAATGAAAGGCAAAAGGACAGAACCTAAAAAGACCCCACTAATGTTATTTTTCTTCCACTTAATCTACTTATTCCTAGGAGCTCTTAATTATGCCAAAGAAAGTGATCTATCCTTCCATCTGAATTCAATTAATTCAGCAATTAATCAGGAATGCTGTATCTTAATGAGGCTCACCCACACTGTGTCTTTCTACTCACTGCAGTTCTCATGTTAAACTCAGTAATTAGCACAACAATACAGGTTCATGTTTGGTTTTTTGCAAGATGTTCCCTCAAGGATCTCCTCTTAAACGAGCTCTATGGTTCAAGGATTTTCTGTGGTGTAAATACACTAGAAAAGTCAGGAGGAGTAGAATGTTGCCCACAGATATGGTTTCTGCATCATGAAGAGGATGGAGTGAGAAACAGAATTATAAAAGTAATGTCTCCTTTGGAGCAGTGTGTGAAGGGACAAGCAAAATATATTTGAAACTTGAGGCCATGTTGAGCTGGGTTGACCCTGGTGGGATGTCAGGCACCCACCAAAGCCACTTAATCTCTCCCCTCCACAGCTGGACAGGAGAGAAAAAATATAATGAAAGGTTCAAGTGTTGAGATGAAGACAGGGAGAAGTAACTCACTGATTATCGCCATGGGAAAAACACAGCTGACTTGGGGAAACTAATTGAATTTATTACTGATCAAAATCAGAGCAGATAATGAGAAATAAAACAAACCTTAAAAACACATGCCTGGCACCTCTCCCTCGTTCCCAGGCTTTGTCTCCTCACCGCAGTGGCACAGGGAGACATGGAGCAGGGATTATGGCCAGTTCATCACGGTTCCTGCTGCTGCTCAGGGATAGGAGGCCTTCCCCTGCTCCAGTGTGGGATTCATGGAGACAGCCTTCATGAACTTCTTTTCCTCCATGAGTCCTTTCCACCAGATGTGCACTTCATTAACTGCTGCAGCATGCATCCCTCTCCATGGGGTGCAGTCCTTCAGGCACAACTTGCTCCAGCATGAGGCCTCCACAAGGTCACAGGTCCTACCAGGAAACCTGCTCTAGCGTGAGCTCTTCTCTTCACAGATCTGCAGGTCCCTGCCAGGAGCCTGTTCCAGCATGGGCCTCCCACAGGTTCACAGCCTCTTCTCAGGCATCCACCTGCTCCAGCGTGGGTCTCCTCCATGGGCTGCAGGTTGACCTCTGCATCCCTGTGCTCCTCTGTGGGCTGCAAAGGGACAGCTGCTTCACCATGGTCCTCACCATGGACTGCAGAGGAATCTCATGCTCCCATGCTCCAGAGCAACTCTGCCCCCTCCTTCTCCACTGACCTTGTTGTCTGCAGGGCTGTTCCTCTCATGTGTTCTCACCCTGCTCTTCTCTGGTCACAGTTTTATCTGTGCAAAAAAAGGTTTTCCTTCTTAAATATGTTATCACAGAGGTATTACTGTTATTCCTGGTTGGCCCAGCCTTGGCCAGCAGAGGGTTTCTCTTGGAGCTGGTTGACGTAGGCCTTCAGACATGGAGGAAACTTCTAGCAGCTTCTCACAGAAGCCAATACTGTATCCTCCCCGCTACCAAAACCTGGCCACACAAACCTAATACATGTTAATGCAAATAAATGAACGCAAAGAACTGATGGCAGCTGCTAAATTCTGTCAGTGCTATTGCATCTGAACATCTAAAACTTTTGTGTTTTTACAAGTGGAAGAAAATAGCACTGCCGATGCATTTGGCCAAAGTCAGCACACTGTGAGAGGAAATGAAGTTCAAGGTTTCTTGCTAGTCAGGTAGTAGTATTAAGCTTCATAACAGTATTGAGTCCAGGACACACCTCAGTTGACATGGCTGGAGGGCCCTTGAGCTTTTGGTAAAATGGAATGCTTAGTGGAGGGATTAAATTGTCATGGAGAACAAAAAACTGAGCTTCCTCATAGCATGAAAAAAGAAGAGATTTAAATGAAACAATTGTATTCCTGTTTTCTTCTTCACTCCTAGAGTAAAGTTCATTAGTTCATTACAGTCAAGCCCCATAGTGAACTACAGGGTTTGCACTGAGTTTCTGATTTGCTGTGCTCTCCTTTGGGAGGTTTAGAAAAAGAAAATCGTCCTTCTTATTATTATTAATATTAATCACATAGGATAAAATGTCAGACTTTAGACATGGGCAAGTGGCTTGGAAAGAGAAACTCCAGATTTCTTGAATTCAGATGATACGGTCTTTGGTTTTGAACCTCACTTTTCTGCCAGACGTTGATACAAAGAGCAGAAAGACAGTATGTCATTCCAACTGGGTACCCCAGTTTCAGACAGCTGGAAGAAAAACCCAGACAACCAAGTATGAATTAAAAGAGCTCTCTGGTGTGGTGCAGGAGAGCCTTGGTCTTGGTCTTTTTTCTTTCCTCTTGAAATGATAACTTCATGCAACAGTGTCTCATGACCAGCAACAACATCCTGACTTTTACCAAGCTACCTCTGATCATTCATCTGCCCAGATCCCTGATGTAGGTGCTGGTTGTGGTCACCTTTAAGTGGCCTAAGATATCACTTGCAATCCTTGAATTGTCTTGCTTTTCCTTCAGACAGAAAATAACAATAGATACCCACCAGAGTATGACTTTGGAGGTGTAGAAGAAAGAGCAGAGTGAGATGTTTTGAGGACATTCTCTGTTGTACTATGCTGCTTTTGTACTATCTCATAGTGATTGAGCACAGGGCCTGGGTGCTTCGGTTAAGCCGCATGGTGAAAATTTAACACAAATATTAGCAGCAGAATATTTGGAGCAACAACTTAAGTGCTTATAAATGCTACCTCAAGAAACCAACTGACCTGATTAAAGCAGACGCTAAAACTTGCAAGTTATAAACTGCAGCTATCTTTTTTTGTGTCCAAGGACAAAAATATTTTACCCAAAGACAAAAAAATTGGCTTAGCATCACAGACAAATAAAGGCAAAGCTGATTTATTTCTTCTGGCTTTGCATTGCAGAGTTGAATTTAGAGGAACTCTAATTTCTGTATGTCAAGCCTTGTAGCTATGCACATAATTACTGCCAGAATTGGAATAACTTCATTTCTAATCCACTTATGCAAATATATACAAATATTATAACCACAAAAGAGTTTTTAGTTCAAAAATAAAAGAAGACACTACATCTGATTATGGTACAATGGGGCTGATTTATACATGTATATGTCCATACACCATCAAAACACTGGGACTGTTATCAAATAACCTTAAGTTCCTGGATCAAATCAGTGTAAGGATTATTTGAATAGTTCTTCTGTATTGTAGAATGTACATTTATAATGCTTCAGAATCATTAAAAAGCATGCAGTGTTGCATTCAAGTAGGAAAAAATGCATGCTTATCTGCCTTGTAATTAAAGGCACATGATAAAGATTGGTTTTTTTAAAAAATCATGGTAAGATTCTGGAACTGATGATTTCTAGAGGTCTAAAGGTCTTGCTGCTCATATGCAATGCATGGTCAACTAGATTGTTGGTGATTTAGAAGGAATCTCTTGTGATTGTATAACTATGTACTATTAAAGAGAAAATTTAAAAGAAGCAAAATCTATTTTCTTTTAAAGGTGATTTATCAAGCCACTAAGGAGACTGAATTTGAGAGATTTTTGTACTTGTAAGCAAAAATGATGTTATTATTAGCTTTAATTTTAACAGTCACAATTGTACTGCCAAAATATTTTAGACTTAACTCTTAGACATGCATACAAAAACCTCTAGCTTCCTAACTTTTCCTGATGATGTGTTCCTGTACTGTGGAAAATACAGACAGAGGAGGCTTCTCCTTAAGGAAACCTAATAAACTGAATTCTGACATAAAATGTGAACAGGTGATGGTCTCAGAGACAACAGTTTTTTAGGTCATAGTGACTAAAATATTCAGTATCTGAGCTGAAAGAGTGGAGCTGCAATGATTGTTTACTAGCATGCAATATACTCTTAAATCATATCCCAGCTTTTTGGGGAAACACTTAACAATAAATTAGACTATGATGGCGCTGGTATTGCAAGTTATATTTGAAATAATAAGAAATCTGGTCTTTTTGGGTAGGCACAAGAAAAGAAAGCCAGAAAGTAAATCTTTAGGAGGGCAGTTCTTCCCACAACAGCATTCATAGCAAAATACCATAAATATAGAATATATTGTATTCAACCAACAAATAAATATTTCTTCCTCTGGGAGGAAATGAAATGGTTTCTCTTGTAATGCAAGAAGCATGCTAAAGACTTTCAAGGTTTTAATTTTGTTTTCCCATTGACTTCCCAGGACAGTCAAAGATGCAGAAATAGAAGCCCCTGTAGAACTATTATGAACCTTCTATTTGCATTTAATCACTCTCCCAGTGGCCATGTGAGTGTTTTGCCAATGGTATAAACTATCTGGCACAAATTTTTCCCAAGCTAAAATGGAACATAGACATTATGACAAGTTTTCTTCAACAGTCAAAACACGTCATGGTCTCATGGTCTGCTCAATCTCATTCCTTGTACTACCTATTTTTTTTTTTTTTTTTTTTGTTTTTTGTGACTAGATTAAAGAAAAGTGTCTCTGAAACAATTATCTTTCTTTTCCACCTCCTCTCCCTAATCCTGTATTTGGAATGAGCTTCCAGCTCTTTTGTCAACATGACAAACAAGGTGTACAATACTTGCTTTAAATGTACTTTAAAAATACTTCTAAAAACTGTACTTATCACACCAGTGAGCTGAGAGCTCAAAATAAGGCACTGGAGTAGATGGTGCAAATTCAGGGGCTGTTGATCCATGTCCCTGTGGGTGAAAAAAGGTCAAGATGGTTACAAACATCAGTGGACCATGGGAAGACCTGTGATAAGTAGAAGACTTAATACTTGTCTTTATTATGTTTGGGAGTGTGGGGTTTCTTCTGATTTTGGTAGATGCGATCACACAGTTGTATAGTCTGAACCCTTTATTTATTGTTACAAAGCATGAGAGAAAAGCAGAGTAGACAAGACTGTGGGCTACTACAACTCACTATTCAGTTCCAGCATGTTACTAGTGATAGCAGTTTGAGTGTTTGATCATTTTGCTCAACAAATATGTCCTCGTGTCTTATTTTAATTTGTATAATACGCTACTTAATTTATCTAACTTTTGCAAGAGAAAGTTAATTTTTTTTCTTTTTTGGGTTTTGCAAACTCCTGACAAAGTTAATTGTCCACTAGCCAAAGGGCATTCTTTGAGAATGTCAAAGAAAACAGTATTTTCAATAGCCATGTGTTTTATTTATATACATCAATTTAATGTCTGCCTATAGTATTCAGGGGTTTTTTTATTGAGTAATATATGCCATCTATAAAGACAAAATATGTTTTTTTTACATTGCTTAGAAAGAGTATATTGATTTTGCTTGTCCCTCAGTTTTCCATTGGAGATTTTTTTGATGGCTTCTATTCAAAACCAAGAAAAGGAAAAGAAGGGAAAAGAGGACAGGAAAAGAGAGATTGAATTTTCACTGTTGCAGAACCACAGAAGATTATATGTTATTAAAAATAATGAAATACAACAAAGTATATATGAATCACAGCTATGGCAACACAACATTTGCCTCTTTGTTCTTTTCCTAATTGATAACTAGCTGTGTGACCTTCTGTAACAGTCACTGTTCCCTTTACACAACAGGGCCGTCATCCCCAAAAAGGAGGCATCCCCAAAAAGGAGGTACTTTCCTGGTGACTTCTCCCCAGACTTGTAACTTTACTCCTTAAACACCAATTTGCCTGTATTGTCTGCCTCAGGAGAGAGAAATTCAAAGTCAAATTTTATCACTTCAGGCCATTGTTCGGAAATTATAATAAAGCTAAATCAGCCTTTCTGAAACAGTTTTCTGTAATCTTATCTGAAAATATAGCTGGACTGGGTTAATCTTACTGATAGAAAAGGAGAAGAAATACATGTTCCTTAATAAGGAAGGCTCAGGAATTGTTTTGTTTATACTCTGTCTTCTATAATGTTGTGCTTTGGCTTTAAAGAACAAAGAGCCACCCCTAAGATATTTTCCAGTACTAATGTTGTCCAAAATTAAGTTACAGTGTGTGTAGGGCTAGAAAGACTATAGGATTGGACAGATTTTCACATAACCTAAAGAAGTTTGGATATATTCAGAGAGAAATGTGGATATGGTGTAGTTCCCTTGTCATAACAATCTATCTCCGACTATTAATTTCCATCCACACCACAAGAAGGGGAAGGTGGTACTTAAATGTTTTTTGCTGAGGCAAAGGAGACAGCTCATAGAAGAGTGAGCATCTGTTGCAGGTAAATGGCCACAACACACAGAGTTAACACCATACAGTTTCAGCAGGCTTCAAGCATGAGCACTTTATGTTTCTTCAGTACAACCTTTTATACCCTTCATGTGACATGCCTTACCCCTTTGTGCCCTCTGTACCCCTTTGTGATTGGTCAGTGCACCTGGGCACTCCATGTCTCATTGCCTTCAATGCTGGTCACCTGTCCTGCACAGCTGCAGCGCATTAGTTACCACAAACTGTGGTACCACTCCCAGTTACCACAAACTGTGTGCCTACAAGTGGCTCAATCACAAAAGATCAGACATCCTCCTCTAGAGCATCCACAAAATTTCAAATCATTAAGTTTGGCCTGCAGAAGAATCTTAGAAATGCCTATCTGTCAATTTATGTGTAAATGTGATGTTTCTTGAAATGTTGTTTATTGTTTTCTAGTAGGAATTTGCATAATCTTATAGCAGGGAAGATACATCATGGGTATTTCTTGAGAGGTGAGATAACATTTTCTTCCCATTTGTGTATTTGTTGAATAGAATGGGGATTACAGTAATCTAGTTGCACAGTAATTAAACCATCATTTTAAGTTCTTCCAGCATGTATTCCTAAGCACCAATGTCTTTCTGCACAGGGAGTTGGATAGTTCAGAAAATATAATTTAAACCTTTTTTTTTGTTGTTACTTGACTTGAAAAGTAAAGCCTTGTTTGTTAGTATTTTTCTACATGCTGTGTATTTTTGTGTGTAGAGAACAGCTCCTGCGTAGAGAAGTAACAATCATTTAAATAAGCATTAGTGAGAACTAGGTTATTGACTATTTGCTGCAAGAAATAATGTGCATCATAGGCATGATTGTACTTCTTGTTTTGTGTAGAGACAAAATTTTCTTTTTATCTTGACAATAATAACATGGCTTAGCATTAAATGACATTTACAGCACCATCTAATCTGTCAGACAGAGCACATTGACACTACTGTCACTGGCAGAATCTCTCCTTTTGTACTGTATGTTGATTATTTGGAATACTGTGTGTGTTCTAATACTTAGGCTGGGAGACTGGATTGCTGGATTTTGTTATTGCTGCTGTCCTTGAGTGTTGGCAATGTGAAATGAATTGTAATAATATATTTGAATATTAATTTTTATTCTTGATTATCTTATGTGTTGGGTGTTTTAGTGAATTTCAGTCACAATTATTATCTTAAAGCACTTGAACACTCAGAGGAATTCAGAAAACACTTAAGTCCGTAAGTGTACTGTGGCAATGTTATCCCCAGTTACAGAATGTCATCTGCCTTATGAAAAACACAAGCCAGGTTACAAGCCAGTGTGGAGGGGCAGTAACTTGTTGTATTTGCAATCTCGTGACATATCATTCATCACATGGAGAAGCAAAATAAAAGGTTGTCACATTTTCCAAGATGAAAACACCAGGTCATATGATTTTTGAAAATTTCCAATTATTTTTTAAATCTTGGCTATTCCTGGAAGCTGAATGTCCTTCAGCCTTCTGAAACTACCTAAAGGCAGTTAGTATGTATTATTAATTTTTCTCCATACTTCAAGAGAAATGGGTTGGCATTTGTAGCTTTTATACCCTGTCATCTTTCAGTAGAAATTCATATGTCTAATGCCTTGGTGTTTATATTCTTCCTGTTTATGTTCTTGCTGGTAAGAAATCTAGACACACCTCAACATCTGTTTAATACAGCCTCTTCATTTAAAATACAAGTATATGGATGAACTAAATAAAAAATACCTAGCAAGGAGTTTGGAGGGTTGTGTTGGGTTTTTTCTTCATATATTAAATGATGTTTGACCAAAATGCTGCATTTAATCTAGATTTTCTGAAGAGGTGTTTGAATAAAAAAACAATTCCCATCTCACTTTTATATTTAGTACACAACTATAGCACAAGATTGTATATCTTATTTGCATGGTTTAGGGTTCTTGAGCATTAAGCAATATTTTGCATGTATTAATACAATATTTACCGTGGTCATATATCCAACTAAACTTATTTAATTTGTTTTAATTTAAATTAATAATTTAATTAATTTTTCTCCTTAGTCCAATTTTTCTTATTATTGATGTTGAAATGTATTTTATTCAGATTTAATAATTTGGAGAAGGATCTCTGAGCATATGGATTCATAAAATAAAATTCAGGATTCATTTAATAATGAAAATTCATAATTTCAGCCATGATTCCTACCACTAAAATGCTGCAGTTGGGGTCTGTTACTAGGTCATTAGATATTTTAAAAGCTATTTGGTCTTTTCCCAAAGAGAAATATTTTGGAAAAGCATGGGTAAATCACCTTCAACTTTTTTAAAGTAATGTGAAATCACACTGTTTTCTCCATCTGATTGAATTAATGAATGTTGTCTTTAGACCACTCTTAATACTGGTACAGTTGAAAGGGGAGCTAGAAAGTGAATTTCTAGAATGAAGTGAGTCCGTAGGATTTGCAACACAAGAATAAAGAAGAAAAACTTGCACAATTGAGCATATTGAATTAGATTTACCACAATAAGCCTGATGTTCCTGAATGTACAGCCTGAATTCAGCAACAACTCTTTCTACGGTCCTGGGAAATAATTTTAGTGGAGTCTGCATAGCTTGCTATAATAGAAACTTCCAGAAAAAAAGATCCATTTTTTTTTCAAACTGATTGTTAGAATCAGAAGATCTAGGAGAAAAACAGAGCTAAGAAAACTGATTTTTTTTATGCTTCCTTTGAATATAATATGCTGTACTTTCACCCTATAATTTTAATTATTTTTTTAACTCACCTTGAAGAATAATCTACACCTTGGTTAATTTTATTGCATTCCTAATGTAGGAGATAAATTTGAGGGTAATGAATAAAGAATGCTGATGTATAGCTGCTTTGGATTTACTCTTGGCTATCATTATAATATCAGTCTTTCATATACTTACTGCTATTTCTTTGTTTCTTCTGGGCTTAGATCTACTTGCCCTGACTGCAGCATGACTTTTCAAAGGTAGATCTCAACTTTTTCCTTTCATGGAACAATAGTCTTCAGATAAAAAGAGACATAAAAACACATTTTTGTACACCCAACTCATCAAATATCAGTATTTCAAATATTTATATTTCTAAATATGTATTTATCTTCTTAATGTGTGTGTCAGAACAGTAATATATATACATAGTAACATCTTGTGGCCTACATAGGAAAAAATCTTTGAAAAGAGTTAAATAATATGTTAAATTCACATGTAATACTGTAATAGAAAGCATTTATACTCATGAAAGTCTATTTATACTTATGCATTTGTACCTAAATAATATCATGGAAAGGATATTTTCTTGCTTCCCTTTTTCCTGCTACTAATAAAGAATTCACATTTCTCTTCTCCATATTTTTTCCCAGAAGTATTTTGATTTCGATATATCTCTAAGGAGTTTAAGGACATGGTTTTTTGAGGATTTTTGAAAATCTGTTTATAAATCTGTTTCTGGCATGTACATAAATGCTGTGCAATGTCTAAATAGAGAAAAGTTAATTGTTTTAGGTTAATATAGCCATTCTATAATTTATTATTCCTGCAAAATTGGAAGCCATCATGAGTAAGACTTTTCTTTATATTCTTTAATTAACATTACAAGGATTTTTATGATTATTTTTATAGATAGTATTTGAAAGTCTTACTTTTCTAATAGCAGCTTGCTCCTTAACCATAATGCATTAAAATTAGACAGACAGGAAAATAATTTTTATTAACATACACCTACGCATGTCTCTAATTTTCTAAGTAATGGAATTCTTTACATCATTTTTTAACACCAACAAAAAGAAACAGGGCATATTGTGACATGCTGTGACATGCTGTGGCTTCTGGTAAGGTTGTCATAAAAAAACCCCTAACAAAAACCCCAGACAAGATTAGCCATTCTGCTCTCTTACAAAGCAAGCTAAGAAAAATATTATTTGCAGCTGTGAAATGGTTTGATGGTTTAATTGAAAAATTTTTAACATTTCATTCGAGGGAGTGAGCAAGTCTGGCACTTTCCCTTCCTGAGAAAATTTGCCCATGGAGTGCAAGTAGAGATGAATCAGTATAACTTACTGCACTGTATGGGATTCATCAACTCCAATTTGCTCTTATGTCACTGGCAATGCTTATGACTTTGAATGAAGTGTTTGGGAAACTCGCCAAAGACAGAGGAATAACCCTCCACACTTATCAAGAGCATACACTTATCCAATCCCTTACCTTGTACATAAGGCAGTGGTATCCAGATTGGCTGTGCATGTGTTTACATCTGTCAGAACTTTTAAACACAAATGGCTTCAATCAGGCTTAAGGAAAATATCTGGGTTTTGGGTGGGGTAGCTTTGTTTTCAGATTTTTTAGGGGTTTGGCTGCTTTTCAAAAAAAAAAAAAGAAAATTAAATGGGTCATTGGATGTGTTCCACAGCTTTAACCAAGACAAATTAAAATGTTTTGTTAATTAATAAGATTCTAGGGGTGTGTCTCACATTCACATCATATTTTCTGTAGTGCAGCTTTGCTAAGGTTGGAGTTTTGCTCATTAAAAAAAAAAAAAAAACTCCTTGCTTTGGTGCCAGGGAACTGAAATAGACTTTGAAGTCTTAGATATATTTGCAGAACAGGGACACTAGGCAACAACACATTTTTTATTTCCCACAGGGCCTCTCTAAACCGTCTCAATTCCTTTGTAAAGAGATCATTCACAGCACTAAAGTGGTCTTTTAGTCTTTCTTCTTATGCAGGCTTGACTTGTGTCCTGAGAAGCAATCTGCCAGGCTGGGAATAGGTTTGTGAATGAGGTACCTGCACAGGAGGGGCCTGGAGGAACAAGGATCCTCAGCAACCCTCACAGTCCCCTTGGTTTTGACACCTGATGCCCTCTGATTTTACGCTCATGTTTCATATCAGTGGTGTGATATTCTGGCCTTCCTCCTGCTTTAGGATCCATCATGGACAGCACTGGGATCAGGGTGAAGAAGACACCTGAGGCTTCATTAGGGGGAAGTCCTATAGGGTTAGCTCTTGGAAAGGGGTGTGGGGCATGAATCCTAAGTCCATTGGCAACACTGGGTGCAATTTATACTGACTAAAGGGGTTTTGGAGATAAACTCTTGGGTTTAAAATTATGCATAGCCCTTGAGAAAAGTAAATGGTTATGTGCAAAACAGGTGTAGTAGTGTTACAAAAACTTGGTGCCAATTTACACAGTGGATTATGCATATGCTGTACCTACACACCCACGTACCTGCATGCATGTCCGGTGCTGATCTGCCAGGTTTTTGTGAGACATTGTGAGTGAGGAACATTATGTGATCAGCTGCTCTACAGCCTGGGGTATGCCAGAGCATGAGAAAATCTGCAGAATTGCCCATGATGCTTTTTATGCTATGGATTTTGGAAGTCAATACTTGTAATAAAATTTGATTATCTCTTGAACATCTTTAGCATTTTTGAGCCTCAATGTATTGACCTGTAAAACACAGACAGAGGTCACTTATCTCCTAAGAAGCAGAGTTTATTTTTCTACAGATTAATATTTTGAAGTGGTAAAATGGGTTTAGAAGTGAGGAATATACTACTTAAATTAATACTACTAAATAATTGTTGTTAATGCCAAAAGTGCAGGAGTTCAGAATCACAACTTTTAAGTGCAATTGCAGACTTAATTACCACATAGCAAATGCAGCCTAAAAAACAACTCTATCACTCTCTATAGAAGTACTGCAAGGATACAAAATGTGATACCAGTTAATCAAATGAGATGTAGAGAAACCCCAGTTAAAAAATTCCACACAATAATTCCTAATATTTATAATCTTCATTTTCTGCTTTCACTTAAACAGCTGCAGTTCTGCTGTTTAATAATATTGTTCAATTTTAAATCAGAGGATATTTTTATTAGTCTTATTTTTGGTCAATGCAGTCTTCATAGGTTATGGTTTATAATTTTCTGATTTCTGGATTTTCAAATTCTGGAGAAAATCTCTTTTAGATAGGAAGACGTGGTGTCTGGGATGCCCTGTCCATCTGGCTAATATCCCACAAACACAGGTTCTATACATTTTTAAGTCCTGTGTAGCATCTTAAGAAAAAAAATATATATTGGACGTAAAGACTTTCACGTGTATTTTTGAGAAAATAGCCATCAGTAATAGTCAGCTTGGGTTAAAGACAGAGCTGAAGTTCACCAGAGTAACTCAACTGCTGTTAATTTACATCAGGAGTTAGGTTTGGAGCCAGCTGAAGTCAGTAGTCATCTCTTAGCCTAGGTAGGAGGCATAGAAATAGCTGAGACACTAGGGGAGTCAGTGAAGAACTCTACAAAGGCATGCAGTAAATACCAGATGGTATATTATGAATGTTGAAGAGCAAATTAAATTGGGATAATTTTTTCATCACATCTTATTATCGGGAATTAATTTCAAAGGGCTCTATTTTCTTTGGAGAAATGCATTAATTTTAGATCCTGAATGTTTTTCCCTTTAACTGTGAGCAGTTGGCCTTGAGTGGCAGAGGAAATGGTAAAGGGCAGCAGCCAAAGCTGCTGGGAAACAGCTGATGTCTGATTTTTCTGAGCAAAAATACAGCTGCAAAATTCTTAAAACTGAAGTGTGTTACACACAGAGTGATTTGAGCAAGATCCTCAAGATGCAGATCAGTCTGTATCCATTACTGCAGTGCTGTTCCTCTGAATTACACCATTGTACAATGTCTAGGAAGAAAATCATTAAATTATCTTTTCTCTATTGGTTTTATTTCCACCCAAAAATCAAGATGCCAAGTCTACATTAGTTTTACATAAACTGCCAGAGTGTTATTGCCACTACTCTCAACTCCCGCTGTTGTGCCCACAAAAATAAGTAGACCTGTTCATACTGTCTCATTTTAAATTATCTTCCTGGATTTTTTGGCATTTGTACAATACTCTCAACCACTGCAGTTGGTGTTGCAAAAATGTCAGATAATTTAGAGGTGCTCATCTTTCTGAGAGAACACCTGGATGTAAAAAAAAAAAGGTCATCTGAATGTAAAAAAAAAAAAAAAAATTAGAATTTTATAGTGTAGTGTAATGGACACATACATTCCATGGAGTCCAGAAAATAAGCAGAGAAAAGGATAGTAGCAATGTAAAAAAAAATTAGCTCAAGATTTAAATTGTTCACTGATTAGTGTTCAGCTGTTGAAGCTGCTGCAGCCAGTGATGATAATTAACTTCAAGGACAAAGGAACAGAGGTTTTTTAATGCAGGACAGGAAATCAGTGATGCAATGACATCTGTAAGCATATTTGAGAACAGAAATTTGCTAGTGAATGACTTCTATATTTCTAGTTCTCTAGGAAAAACTAGACAAGGAATTCTCTGATGAGTCTCCTTCATACTGTAATTTATTCTTAATGCTTTAGAATCGACTTCCCATCTTGTAATTAAATATTAATCAGGAAAGGTTTCTTGGCTCTAGAACAGAAACTGTTCAAAACCAGAGAAAGAGATCCTTAGGTTGATTGATTTGCCTAGGTTTGTCTCTTTTCCCTGTTTTTAAAATTGTCTCAATATAGAACGGATTTTTTTCTTTTAATAGTCATCTCAAAGTTTCAAAATGTGAAAAGTTTCTTGGCCAACTGTTCTTAAGAAAGACTAAATCAGATGAGATCTGTGAAACTGGAAGAAATCATGTTATAACTCAGTTCTTTAGATGTTAGAGTAGGTTTTAGACACCAGTCTGATTTTTTGAGACAAAATTAATTCATTTGCAATAACAGTAAATACATAAATACAGATTTCAGAAAACTGTAATCTCAGAGAAATGAACCTGTGGTCAGTCAACATCAGTTACAAGTTCAAAAGCATGGCAGGCTACTTCCAGCCATGTGCCGTCACTGGAGGTTACCAGCGTGCATTCCAGCTTAATGCAATGGTGCCAGCTGCTGCCAACACCTTTTGAAAAAAGCAAACAAAAGTGAATATTTATTAAGCAGAAATACAAGTGTTACTCTGACCTCCATGGGGTAAGGAGAAGCGAATTGCCCTGAGGAAAGCAATAACTCCTCTTTGATATAAAATCATGCCTTTCAATTTGAGGTCATAATTACTTTGTTGTTGATGTTTAAAGCTGTGAAACACTGAAGTGCTATATATGAAAACTCTCCAAGAATTAGTCTATTCATGCTGAATGATCATAAATTCACAATTCTAGTTGTTTTTTTCCTGGAGTTGGATTCAGACAGGATTTATTAACTCTCTGTGCTGGCTCTTTCTCTCCATCTTTTAAGAGACAGAGTGACAACCTCTGTCCCCATATATGCATGTATATACAAAGGGTCAAAATGTAATTTTTAACAACAGCTGTTGGAGAATACCATCTCTCTTAGAAAATAATAATAAAAAATAATTCTCAGGTTTAAGAAACACTATCCATCTATTCAGGAAAAATACTATTCATATGTATGTGAATCATTAATTAATATAATGGACTGACAATATGAAGAATGACAATGTGAATAGAACTATGAAGAGGAAAATTAAAATATTTTTAACACAGTTAAGACAAGAATACTCTTTCTACTGACTCTCTTTTATGTTATTTTTAATTAATTATTTTTATTATTCAATAATTTTCCATAGAAGTCCATTTTAGGTATTTCACATTTTTGTGAGGTTTATCTCTTCTTGGGAAGCAGAAGTAAACTTTAAAATAAATCAAGCCAAATGAAACACAAAAAACGTTGAAATCTGCTATGTGAGTGATGAGGCATATCACAGAGTAAAATTCCTTTCTCTTTCTCTTCTTTTTTTCCTAGTTTGCCACACTGTGATCTAGATGTGCTCTGTTTATGACAAATCATTTGTCAACACTCTCTTGCAATTTTCTGTGTGAAAAATTAAGCCATACTGTGTGGCAACTGCTTTGTTGCCTCTGCAGCTGCCAGCTTTTCTGTCTTTTTGCTCTTCTTAAAAACAAAATACAATTAAAGGTTTTTTTTTTGTTCAAGAGGTTGTGCCAGAATGTTTTTAGTCATCTTCTCTGTCTGCATTTGATGTCTGTTATAACAGCATAGCCTGAGTTTTTCCCACAGACTTTAATAAATGTTGACTTTTTTGAACATAGTGCTAATTTATGCAATACAACATCTCTGGGTATTTCTGAAGGTGATTTTTAATCTAAACAAGTTCTTCTGTGTAACCTTGGCTTTCTGGCACACCTGAGAATTACGGATGGTGTGTGGGGGAGAAGAGGCTGCACAGACTTCTTACACTGCCAATAATTTTTTATTTCAGAAAATGACCTGAAAAATATCTGCTGCACAAATGATAATAAGCACTCTGGCAATTATTAACATGCCTCACATCTTGTATTTTCTCATTCCATAAAAGACAAAATGTTTTCTATATGGGATGTGTCAGCACTCACTGGCAACATTGCAGTCGCTGATGCACTGAGCATCAGAGTAGGGAATTAATTTATCCAAATAATTAGCTCATTTCTCTTCAGCACTTTCGTTTCAGACCGTTGGACATGAAATACTAGTCAGTACCATGTTCACAATAAATGCATGGAAAAAATTGTCTTTACATTTCAAATGGTTTATGTTATGATAGCTATCCTACCTGCCTAGATATAGTCTTCTATTCTAAAATTCTCCTAGAAATGAGTTTCATGCTAATGTTTCCATGTCAGCAGCTCTTGATATTACTTCTGTGCTATGTGTGTTGAGAAGTCAAAGTTCTACTGCTCTAAAGATGTTGCCTCAATCTAGTCTATGTTTATGCACACTTGATTTCAGAGGGGAAGGGGTTGTTTTGCAGTTCAGTATGAAAGATTATGTTCTATTGCTGTTTCTAAACCTTTTTGCAGCTAATTTTTTTAGTTTTTGGGTTTTTTTTTCAACTTCAAGAGTACAATTTAACTTAAATATAACTCATTTAGTATAAGATCAGACAAAGTCCCGATTTTTATTGAAGGGAAGATTCTAGTGTGTTTTTCCCCTGAATTTTCTACTTGGACCTTTCCCAAACTGGGACATATCTCTTTCCTTTCCCCCCATGCAGCACTGCCATATCAGCGTCTGCAGCTCTATCATATCAGTGATTTCCTCAGCACCTGGAACTGCATTGGCAATCAGAAACTCTGGGGTCTTGTACTATGGGTTGTTTGCGAGAATCCGAACACAACATTTTCAGAGAGGCCAAGGAGAACTTCTACAAAGAAACCTCTAGAACCCTGCAGGAGCTGGCCTGTTCCCATGTTTCAAAGCTGCTCCTTAAATACCCTTTGAATTTCTCAAAAGAATAGGGAAATGGACGCCTACCTTCATGTGACAAGCCTCTCATTCTGCTGACACAGCCACTATAATGGCCTTCTAGTTTGCTTTCACTAAAGATACTTCCTTAAATTTCAAGCATAAATATGGCCTGTCTCTAGGCAGGAAAAGCCTCAAGTATCAGTACTAGGCAAAGAAGACTAAGGCTAATGGAGGACATCTGTTTAAAAATTAATGGTGAATTGCTGGTGAAAATCTAAGAATACTTTGTTTAGTCTCGTCTTTTGTGTGTCAGATGAATGAAGTAGAGGCTGTACATTTAAAAAAAAAGACGAAAAAAGTAGGTTTTTTTACCAGCCCAGATTAGAGTATTTCTAGAAGTATATAAAAAGAAAATGCAAATCACAGGAAGCATCCCTATTTCATTCCTTACAAATAATATGACCTAGATTCTTTGCAGCAAAAGTGCATTTGGAAACAATATTTTTGTTTTGACATCTATCCCCACCTAGTGTCTGTGACTGTTATTTCATAATAATTAATCTCAATTTTCTTCTGATTGCTTTCATCTCCCCTTTCTCCAGCAGAGCGCAGAAAAAACATCTGCATGTTGCATAGCAGTGACTTTCCTCTGCTGATAAATATGGCCTTTTTTTAAGGAACTGCAGTCTTTTTGACTTGTGTGGGAAATACTCCTTTTTCTCTACCTTACAGGAATCAATATATCTATCTACTGAACAAAAAAAGAATGTCTATGAACAAAATCAATTAATGTTAAGCAAATTTTGTCCTCAGCCTCTTGCAACTTCTAATAGTATGAACCTTGAGTTATGTACAGCTACATAACTCAAGGTTCATATTATTAGAGGTTGTAAGAGGCTGAGGACAAAATTTGCCTATATGAAAACCTATGTTCAGTAAGTTTGTATTTGTAAACTTACTAGCAAATGAACTGGCATCAAATATTTTCATGTCCTAGTATTTTTCCTTTTGATTCCTAGATGTTTGTAAAAGTAATAATTAATATTTTTATTAATACATTTGAATTTAATGACAATTTAAACAAGATAAAAGTGTTTTTTAAAATCTTATACATTTGAAAACCTTTGTACCAAGGAAGGTAAAAGCAAATTTCCATAGTGTCTGAAAATACAGCCCATCTTTAAAGTAAATAACCACACTGTTAGGCTGTCCAAAAGATGGAAGAGAAAGTTGAAGTTGTTCCAAAGAAAAGAAATAGTAGATCAATAACCAATAAAAAATTATAATTTCTGATGTATTTTGATGGATATTTAATGTCAAAACCCCCTGTTCTCTCTCACAGAAATGTACCTTACTTTATATATACAAAATTGCATTATGAAACTAGTTTGCAATATTATAAATAAAATAATATGAAAAGCCAGCTGGACTGAGTGTTGATTGTTTTTTGGTCATTGTTTTTAAAGATTTATACTCTAGAAAGACATCTATAATTTGCAAAATATTTCAATTTTATTTTTTATGCGAGAAAAAAAGAAAGGATTCTTTGCCCTGTATTTATATACATGCATGATACAGCTTTTTCTAGGTTTATTGTTAGGTGTATGTCTTGTACATTGGAGCAATATAAACATCTAGAAAACTCAGGAAATCGTATCTCAGTTTAGAGAAGACAGTATCAAATGCCATAAAATGGGAATGCTGCTTATTGTTCTTAGTGGTTTTGGGTGACTGTGTGCAGCTTCTAGAAAGATATATATATATATATATATATATATATATATATATATTTATTTATTTTGCTAATTGTATGCCTGCCTTCAGTTTCAGTACTTAGCTCGTTTCACAGACTCCACCATTTAAGCATGAACATTTACTAGAATAGTTCACTGAAAGCCTTAGCCATATGCTACATTTCAAGTCTCTGTTTTTCAATTAAATGGCAGCTGTGTATTCCATTTAGGCCTCCTGGGTCTTGGAATATGCACTGTAAATTTCACTTCATATGCACTCTAAAATTAATTTCTCTGTTATAGCTTTCTTGCAATTACTCTACAGGTGCTACTCCTGTGGTCTCATGAGATTTGTTTTCAAGAGTTGTTATGAAATGGAGGCAAGTTAAATTAAACTGCCAATTAAATATTTAAACTTTCTTTCTATCAGGGTAAAGTGCAACCACTGTACCTCTTGTGTATGTGACTCCAAAATAATCTGAGATATTTACAAAATTCATCAAAAAACTAAGCAGTGGGAAAGAATGAGAAAAACTCTTGGTAAATGCAAGAGAAAATATGAATATGAAAATATGTGGGAATTATTTTGCTTAAGATATTTTGAGTAAATATGAACTCCAGGGAGAGAATAATTATTAGGTTTTTTTGCCTTTATTACATTACATTTTCATCCAAACAGAAGTAACATTGGAAATAAAAGTTCAATGAAGGATTGTTTTTATATGAAGTTGTTGTAAAGTCCGAAAGCCCAGGAAAATTTTCTTGAGAAAACTGCCTGAAAAAGTAAAATCTATGACCAAAAGAGATTGGAGGACTGAATTGCCACAGAAATTCTGGATTTTGCCATAACCTTTCATTATGGTAGGCAAATGTGCAAGATTTTTGCTACATACTTTACAAAAAAACAGCTTTACTGTTCACAAGATTGTATTTTCTGCCAGAATGGAGGTAACTTACCATGCACTCCTGCCAAGTTCTCATAAATTTTACTTACAACTCTAATTTAGTAATGGCATGACTTTTATTTCACCATAAGTACAGCCCATTTGTGAAGAAGGACCTAGTTGAGTGTTGTAAAATACAGAGAGGGATGGACTTTTTAATATACCTGAAACAGTGTAATATTGTGAAAGAACTCACACTTGGGTGAAACAGAGATTTTACTCTTAGAGCTTACTCTTAGAGGATAATATTGACAATCAAATGTAAAACTTTTGTGTTTTGTGTAATTGACACTGAAAGAGAACATTTGAAAACATCCTTGCTTTCGGAGGAGAGTGTCAACCCCTTTTTTTTAAATACTGAAATATGAGTTTCCAGTTTTGCTTTATCTCCACTCTACCCACCGATCTTCCAGTAGCATTAAAGATACAACCAGCATCAGTCTCCTGGCATGATTCTGAAAGCTCTTCTTCTTGCATTTTATGATAAGGAAAATCCATATCATAGCAGTGAAGTTCTGTATGAGCAAGGTGTAAACAGATTTTGAGAAGCCTGCAGAGATTTGTCTGGGAAAAGACAACAAAAACAGGCCAGCAGCCTGCAAGGCTTTGGAGCACCCTTCCTCAGGATACCTTAGTGATGAATAGCAAGATTGACACCCTTAAAATAGCATGTAGCTAGATTTCATGTTTACACTCTTACAGAAAGATCAGCTATATGGCATATACTGGAATATGATGATTCCCTTCTGAAACAAGGATTAAGACAACCTGAGGTTTAGTAGAATGCAGCACTCTTTCAAAAACTTCAGACCATATCCTTCCATGACAAAAGCACATAATTTTGCTTGCAGTAGTTAGTAGTTTTTAAAAATTAGTAAGGTAAGGTGGTGTAGGATCACAGCATGACAAGGATGTTTAATTGCTTCCACTGTACTGCCCTTTGTTAATACTGTGTTATTTCTGGATTACTCTGGATGATGCTGGGTCTCTCTCTCTTTTTTTTTTTTTTTTTTTTTATCCTTTAATTTTCCTTGATAAGTCACAGATTAACATAGTTATATGAAGCTCTATCTTTCCTATTTGTTTCAACTGTACTCCAGCTAGTGTTTATCCTTTCTTACATTATCAGACAGTATGAATATTTTCTCTGTGTTGCAGATGATGTCAAATTTCCCTTTGACTTTATATGTTGTCAATGACCTTAATGAAATTAGAACTATACTTAAAGAAGGAGCAGTTTACTTTTTTTACACTGTAAATATTCACAAGTCAAGGAACAAAAACTCACAGCATTTTTTAGCCCCAATGACCTTAAAAGTAACATATGAAATAAAAAAGAAGGAGATTTGTAAAGCTGCACTAAACCAAATTACTTGAAAGAGACATGTATTCTTTCAGTTTTTGCAAGCTTACTTGAAAATAGAAGGAAATTGACATATTTATTAAGAAATATGAGTAAGCAATGAAAGGAAAGGTAATAAGAAAATTTTGGCATCCAAATGTGTGTGCTGGTATAGAAGCAGAAAGTGTTCTGGTTTGTTATTTTCTCTCGGGAATGCTGTAGTATCTGAGGTGCTCTGGGACACTGTCTGACTCCAGCTAGCATCCATAAGGAGAAAAAGACACAGACCTGTCAGTGTTACCATTTAAAGACGCAATGATAGACCTGATGACAGATTCACATGGTGATGAGTTCTTCAGCAACCTCAGCAGTGATTTTCCTTTAAGTAGCTCTGAGAAGACTGACAAATGTCCAGTAAAATCTCAGTATGTTGGGTTATTTTAATGAGAGAGGCAATATTTATTCGTGGGAGAAAAGTGTTGTTACACGGACTCTGACTTGTTCAACTTTCATCATACAATGAGATAGGTGATGTAAGAGATTTGTAGTTTTCCCCACACACGCAATTTGTCTAACTTTAAGGAAAGACCTTATTAAAATCAGTGTCTCAAAGAATTATGTGGCAGCTATAACAGAACTGGTTTTCTTTGATACCACTCTTACATTGAAACATCTTCAATTCAACTCTAAGATGGTGCAGAAAAGGATTGGAATTGTGTTTTCTCAGTTAACATTTTAAGTTCTTCCACCTAAAATTTGGACAGGGTACCAGACACCTTTTTTGCTAAAGCTAAAAGTTGAGAATATATATAACTTTTTTTCAGAACATCAAACGTAGCAAAGATCTAAGTTAAAACAGACATAACAGAAAAAATTTAGACATCCATAAAATCTCATTACATGATGTGTTCAGTAACATATGGAAAATTGAATGGGACTTAAGTTGCACTAATATAAACAAAAAAATTTTAAATATTAGAATTAAAAAAGATAAAATTAAAAATTAGACCTATGGCTTGCCCAACCTTTCTGCATAATGCAAGGACAAGGGGCTTAACCAGAAGAGCTGCAATTATAGTGTATTTTTGATGTAAATGAAACTGATAGAGCAGCACTCCAAAACTAATATAGCAATGTATTATGTGCTGAATATTTTCAGTAGAAATGATGCCTCATTGTGTATTATGTAGCTATCATGTATTTTTAGATTTTTAGAATGAAATATTCTACTGGTCACTAATTGAGTAGTTTCAAATTGCTTTCTGAAAGGTTAACATATTGCTACTGGTATTGTTTGTCAATGTGAATTTTGAAGAATGTGATATTATATATGAGAGCAAGGTTTTTTAGTTACCTGAATATTGTCAGTCGTGGGATTTGTCCACCTATACAATCCAGATCGATATGCAGAATTAAAGGATTATATGTTTAATATTTCTACTAGAAAAAAAAAATTTGAAGAAATATTCCCTTGCAGCTGAGAATGAAACAAAAATATGACACTATATATTAATTATATATTGGGTACTGGGAGGTTAATTTAAGTATTTTTTCATTATTTTCTTTGTGCTCATAATAATTAAATTATAGGTTAAATAGTAGGTGTAAATGAACAGATACATAATGATAAATCAAAGATCATAAAATATAGATGCTGTGGGAGAAATAGCATATCTGTATCTGTGGGAGAAAACCACTCTGCTAGGTCATTCAGCTTGACAGAACAATTCAGGACTGATACAAGCCTTCCCCAAATATTGCGGAATATAATGTATTACATATTTTTGGTCTAAATTTATCTTTCCAAAAAATATGTATGGTGGCCATCATGTCCTCTTGCACCTGCTTTTGTGTTGCAGAAAAAGTGAAAGCTGAAAGGCAGGACAAAGGAGATTCCTCTTTGGATGAATGATCATTGCTACTACAGTAACACCAGCCCTTGCTGCAGCTTTGCTTGACTAGTTCATGTGTCTGCAAGAGTGAGTTCCAGCAGGCACTGATGTACATAAAGTCACTCGAGTCTTTATGAACTGAGCTCAGGGTGTTCTCTGTCAGTTACTGACACATGTGTCAGTTATTACCATTCACCCCAGTGCTTAGAAAATAAAAATTATCTTGTGCTACAGCTGACTTTAACATGCACAATAAGAAGGATTCCATTTTCCTTTTTTTCTGGTCATTAAAAGCAAAATTTCCATCTACTAAATAATTCAACTGGAACAATAGAATAGCAAACAAAGAAAATATAAACGGAATTATTGCACTTTAGATTGCAATGTGACTTTAGATTGGCTCAAGACTTTTTGCTATTCATTTTTTTCCCAGTAGGAGATATTTTTATTATTTAATAAGTTTTTTGAGGCTGTTTTGTACCTGTTATAGCTAAGTGAAAGGAAACTGCAATACCTCCCTCGAGCATCTGTTTTTTCTTTTGTGCAAAATTACAAAATTAGTTGCTTCCATTTTATTGCTAATTGCAATTGTTTTATATATGATGGTTACTCTGCAATCAATGGGAATTTTGTCACCAACCACTTTTGAAATGTTCTTAAGCTATGGTATGTTCTAGAGCTTTATGAATACTACAGTGTTCCAGTGCTTGGTGAAAATACTAAGTGCAATATGCTTAGACGTTTAGAGATTTTTTTAATATTTAATTTGTGTGTATATGTGATCCAAAATGAATGGTTTTGGCCTGGACAAAATTTTGCTTCTGTGGTGTGTCTGGAGATACCACTAAATATAGAAGGCATAAAACAGAGCAATAATTAAATGTCTGGACTACTGAAGGTTACTACCCATTAGTGTGTTCCCCAACCAGAACGATATCAAATTAATCTCCAGAATGTGACCATGTTTACACTAATCAGTGGTACTCATGAAACCTGTTCACTGTACTGCATTGTTACATGACTAAATTTGCAAAAATTTAGGCATATCACAAAACACAGCTAGTTATGTTGATCAAAGTCTAAGGAATTAAAATTTTGTGCCTCACTTCTCTAAATATTCTGGCTTTGTTCTGTGAAATTCATTACTTAATAATATGCAACATTGCTTTGGACAACATAGCATGTATTTTTCATATTATGATTCATTGGTTGTGTGTTGTACCTTGTCACATGCAATATAACCGTGTGATTTCAAAATACAAAGGAGCAGAGTACAATTGCTAGCCTACCAAACTGCACTTTAGGTAAAAATGTCCATAAATATTACTGCATAGAGGGAATTTATTTTCTCTCTGTAATTATGCTTTAGCACTTAATACATACACTGTTACATCTCAAAGGTCAATTTCTGCAATTTGAGTAGTTAGTACTGAAAGAAGGAGTTTCAAACATATCACTGTTTAAGTGCACACAGGTATATCTAGTCAGGAATCTGACAACACTAACAGTTTCTCTCCCATCACAAGAGTGAACTAGCATAATGTGATTAAAATTTGGAGCTTAGGATAAATCAACTGGATTGATGAAAAATAAAGGATTAAGTCTAAGAGACTTTGTGTGTGTGTGTGTGTGTTTGATGAGGTCTGATTTTAATTAGACTGATAGTAACTTCATATAATTATGCTGTATACTGTTAGCATCAAAAAAGACCCCTGAGCAGAAACTGGCACAAGAACAATGACATTTGTTAACGAGGAAAGAAAAATTAATACTATTTGATGTTTGTGTAATTAACAGAATACCACAGTAACTATCAAGTATCAAGTTTTCAAACAAGTTTTCACTAAATGTGCTATGCCCACATATATTCTTGTATTAACATTTTCCACTAGTCATCTTCATATTCTGTTTCTTAGTTAAAAATTTCTCCAAAATTGAATTCACTCACTAAAATATTAGCTTATCATATTAAATGAAAAAATAAAGCCAAAAGACCTGACACACATCTATTTAACCTCTTTCAATTTTGAAAATAATAAGTTAAATTTCCCGGGGAGATAAATTAATCCACAGGAAATAATAGTTTAAAAACTATGTCAGGAAAATACTCTTCTGATTAAAAACACAGCATGTTTTGTGCCGGTTTCTTTATGCTGAATGAGATTATTTTAAAACTCCCTAATTAATCAGGATCCAACATCAGCTGTATAAATTTTGTTACATAAAAACCATTCGTATTTTTGTTTATAAAGCAAAGAGATTTTTAATAACATGGAGGAAATGTATTAGAATTAAAAAGCTGTTTCAATGTATGTTCAGCTGATATGTAATCCACGTTTCGCTTATGAAAGTTGTTTAAAAGTGGTTTTTAGAATACAGATCTCTTCATAAGGGAGACTGACTTGTGGTTGAATTCCACCCCTTGATATCTAGTCTGTTTGTCAAGATTTCTTTGGCTGCTCTAGCCACATTCAAAATAAATTAATTGCTTGTTTTAAATAATTGACTTGCACATTTGCGTATAAATTGCTTCATTTCTTCCCAAGGAAGTAAGTGAAGTGATTGCTTTATTGATGGTGACAAAAAAGAATTGCAAATTACCTCATTTGATAAACATAACTTAAAAGTTTTGTAGTGAGGCATCTGGGCATTCTATGACCATTTTAAAAAGAAAAAAAATAAAAGAAAAAAAAGGAAAAAGGAAAACTGCTTCAAAGAATGCTCAGAAACCTGACTCCAGCTTGTGTGCAAAGCAATGCTTCCCAGACAAACTGACTATGCATTTCTTGACTGCATACGGAGTCTAAGCTGGAAACATCCTACTTTGCAAGCAAAGCTGAGTGCTGTTAATTTCCTGTATTACATTCTGCTCTTGTGCTCTGGTATGTCTCTAACAGAAATCTATATTTAGATAACTAATAGTAAGTGTCTTTAAAAATTCATTAGACATTATGTAGTGCTTTAAGATTCCAGCTGGGTTTGATTCTATTAATTGTTTAAATGCAAATAAAGGTGTTCTCTGCATTAGAATATTACTAACAAAAGTTAATCAGGTAGCTCAGGTGTGGGCTCACTGGGGAGCTCCTTGCTGGGTTTCTCTCACAGCTGGTTCAGCTGCAGTGAGCAGGGGGACCACACATGGTGGGCCTTGAAATGTAGAAGGCCCAAGAGTTTTCTCACTTCTCCTCATACACACTGGTCTGTCCTGTGAGGACAAATCCCCTCCAGATACCACCTTTCATTCCTCTTTAGCTTCTAGAAATTTCTCCCTGCCCTACAGAAGTAAAAAGAAATCCCCTGTGTTACAGGGATCTGGTCACACCAAGTATAAGCAGATGTATTTGGAACAATGTGATCATATTTAGGAAAGGTTTCTTGCTGTGTAAAGCCATTTTTAGTCCTCGGATCTACACAGATGAGCAAGTTGTGTTCAATGTCTTGTCAGCACTTGGTTGCAAAGTAACCCATGACATTAAATGAACACTTTGATAGCAATAATTTGCTATATTTCTAGCCATCTAAAAGTACAATGCCAAACCTAAAGGCTGGATGTCAAGAAATCTTCAGTCATCATTGAAGGGATAATGAAACAAGTCATGGAAAAGATCACCCTGAAATATATGTCAAAATACATGTATGACAGGGAGGTGATTAGAGACAGCCTACGTGGCATCAGTAAATACAAATCATGCTTGATTAAGCCAGTGACCTTCTGTGATGGAACGACTACATCAGCCAACAAGGGAAGTGCTTGTATGCCATCTACCCAGACTTCTCTAAGTCTTTTGATGTGGTGTCCTATAACATTATTGTTATTATATCAGGAAAATACAGGTTTGGCGGATGGACCATTCAGTGGATAAATATTTGGTTGGATGGCTGCAACCAAAAAGTAGTAGTCAATGGCTCAGTGTCCACTTAGTAGTTTTATGAATAACAGACAGTGGGATTGCCAGCTCAGTAAGTTTGCAGGCAACACCAGCTGAGTGGTGTTCTTGATACTCTGGAGGGAAGGATGACATCCAGAGGACCTTGCCAGGCTGGTTCCATATGAACAACATGAAGTTCAACAAGGAGTAGTGCAATATCCTGCAGCTAGACCAGGACAAACCTCAGTATCAGTACAGGTGATGATACTTGCTGATTAATAGATTGAAAGCGGCACTGTAGAGAAGTATTTGGGGATGTTGGTGAATGGTAAAATGGACATGATCTGGCAACGTGCACTTGCAGCCCAGAAAGCCAACTGTATCTCTGGCTGTATCAAAAAGTACTGTGGCCAGCAGGTTGAAGGATGTGGCTCTCTCCCTCTGCTCTCATGAAATTCCACCTCCTTCCAGCTCTAGGACCCTATAAGAACATGGACCTCTTGAAATGAGTCCAGAGAAGGGCCATGAAGATGATCAGGGATCTGGAGCATCTCTTCTATTAGGAAAGCCTGAGAGAGTTGAGGTTCCTCAGCCTAGAGAAGTGAAGGCTGCAGGGAGATGGTATTTCAATTTTTCAGTATATAAAAGAGACCTGTAAGAAAGATGGAGAAAGGATTTTTACAAGAGTTTGTATTAAAAAGACAAGGGCTAGTGGGTTTAAACTGTGAGTAGGTATACATTGAATATAAGAAACAAGTTTTTTCACTATGAGGTTGGTGGCGTGCCACAGGTTGCCCAAGTAGTTGTGGATCCTCCATCCCTGGAAGTAATCAAGGTCAGGTTTAGAAAGGGCCTTGAGAAACCTGATCTAATGTAAGGTGTCCCTGGCTATGGCAGGGTTATTAGACTAGATGGGTTTTGAAGATCCCTTCCAGCCCAAACAATTGTAGGACTCTGTGATTCTAAAATGTGCACAGAGTGACGTATCTCTTCTAAGTCTTTCATTTTAGAGGAGAAACACACTGTCAAGGTGCCTTTCTTCCCTGACCGTACAGCAGATCTAGAACTAACTTAGACTAAATGATTTAGTTGGATGTTGAATAGTGCTTTTTTTATCTGATGTCCTAATTTTTGGCAGTTTAATCAATGATGTAAATTAGAGACTTTGGGCTCTTTATCTTCACTTGTTCCAGATTTAATATTAGTTAACTGTCTAGATCCTTTTAATATCTCCTCTGCAGCACTGAAAGGCAATAAATTGTGACATTTTATTTGTTTGGAGACACTAAGAAATTGTTTTAAAGCAGATAAAATTTATGGTATTTTTTTGTGAACATGCATAAAACAAGGGGTCCTGGTGGTGTATTGAACAGGAATCTTCATAAATCATAGCTTGTCAAAGTCACCCAGAAGAATGGAGCTTTAAGGAATTAAGAGCCATGGAGATGAAATTTAAAGGGGAACTGAATCTTATGGAAGACACCTTTAATACCTTCTGTTTAGACTTTCAATTTGCATAAACAAGATCTACTTAATCAAAGAGATTTTCAGAAATTCTTGTGAAGTGCAGGCAGACCACTTGATTTGTGAGTACTGGGAACTCCTCTAAGTTTTCCAGTGATTAAATTAAGATATTGTCTTGCCCTTAAACCATAAATTCCTAGAATAAGGAAACAGAAAAGTTCAGTAACACATACTAAAAGAAATAATGTATTTTAAATAAAGATTTTCCTTCAGAGTAATAGCAATAAAGAAAATGAAAAACAAACAAACCAAATAAAAAAAAAACCCAAACAAAACCCCAAACCCACATTTGAAATAATCTTTAAATATTTTGGAATAATTTGCTAATTTTTATTCAACATTTGGTTTATCTTGCATTCAGATCTACCACTTTGGGGAAAAAAAAAGGCAAAGTTAACTCCTTGTAACTATTTCTCTGGTGTAAGACTGGCCTCTGGTGGTATGCTTCATGCAGAAGATAAATCTTAGGAAACAGCCATCTTTCTTGTTTTGGTTATCTTACAGCTGACAGGATCTACAGTGTTTAGTTTATTATTTGTAAATGTAGATTTGTAGATTTTTATTTCTATTTGTGGATTTCTATCCTCCTGTATAGAAATCAAAATTATTTGTATAGTGTCTAGTATGGTGTAGATTTTCTTCTTCAGATTCAGTTTATAAAGACATTCCTTTAAGTTAATAGAGAGTGAAGTTAAATTGATTAGTGATTTTTGCACTGCAGTTCTAGAGTGCTTTCTTGGCCTTAGTCAGGATGTAATTTTTCACTGAAAATGTCTTGTCAGCAGGTGCAATAGTGCTTGAAAATGCCAACAGATTTTCATTGTATGGTTTGACGTTTTCAGAGTGCCCATGCACAGTAATTAAGCCTAATGGATACCTCTTGGTTCAAGGTGAAGTTAATTTCACCTGAACAGATTATGTCTCAAAACCAGATACAGAATATTGCAATTTAAAAATATCAGTTTTTCTCTGTTGACTGTCAACTGACTGTCAATACAGCCTGGGCCGCACAGCTCAAATGGAGAATCTCACATTGCTAGACCCACAGGCAGGAAAGCTGTCCTAGGCATGTATTTTTGAAACCTGTCTGACTGGGTATGTGATGTCTGGTGGGAGTCACTTGGGAATCCATCAGCTCACTGGAGCTGCCCACTGCAAAATGGCGTGGGTCCCATCAGTGAAATTTTTAGTTTAGTTGGTGTGATTTTGATTCCCAGAGTGGATCCTAAATGGTCAGACAAGAACATTTTCTTAATGATGGAAAGACTGAAGTCTTTATAGAGAAAACCAGCCTTCAGGAGTCTTAGGCCCCTGAGGGTGTAAGCACATGGTAGGGAATATAATTCAGCAGTGCAGCTCCTTACTTTGCAAAGAATACTTTCAATTGTATGAGATTTCATTTATGTGTTCCTTTTGCAAGCCATAAACAAAACTAAGTGTTTGAGTTTCTAAGCTCTATTACTCTAGTTGTTGAAGTCTGTTTATGTTAAATTACAAGGCTGGCATAAATGATATTGTGAGCATTTTGAATACACACCTCCAGCCTTCTCCCTCTATCCCAGGACAGAATTGTTCCTTTTCCCATTTATTTTAATGAAATGTGCAGTGATTAATCAAAATAATATAATTAAATGTGTCACATTTTCTTAAATTTGTTTTTTCTTCCCTGTAGAACTGTGTAATTGACTTATACCAAAACGCTAACTTCTTTGCAATCATCTTCTTGCTTAGCCTGCAACGGGACTGACTTTCAGATTTTTCCTAGATTTATTTACTCCCCTCATTTTGGAATTTATCCAGCTTTAACACTGAGGAAATATTTTATGCATAGACATGATTTAGTAATCTGTAGGAACAAAAGCCTCATGCATAAGTGTGCACGTACCATCAATGTCAATGAAGGCATGGCCAGGTGAATATAAGTGATCAATTTACACCTGATTACTACATACTAAATGATCTGTATATATATCTAATCTGTATCTGTATCTGTATCTAATCTGATACTAAATTATTAGTATAATTTTACGTATGCTAATTATCATCTCTCAGTCAGCATTTTGATGCCTTCTTATTAGATCCTGTAAGTGGTCATGCTCACAGTCCTGTTCTGTTAAATGTAAAGTAAAACTAGATTAATTTTGCCCTCCTTCAACAGAGATAAAGTGTTTCATTTGAAGAAGAGGTAAAACCTTAAGTGCATGGTAATGAGTATGTGAAGGGTAATGAGGTAAGGTCAAGTGCCTCTGAATAGCAAATAATTCATAAATTCAAAGATAAAGCTTCTGAGATCCTTTAAATTTGCCTCAATATTAGATAAAGTCTAGGAACACAGACCTGTCAAAAATGAAGCTCTTGACAAAACTTCTGGTGGTTAAAGTAAAATTGGAGCCCTGTGGCTCCAGGCAACTGGTGGCTCAGAGAAGACTGGTCATGAGCTCAAAGAGAGGGAAATGTCACAGGGGCAATGCATTACTTTATAATAGCTATTAAAGGGATTATGTCCAGACTTACGAGGTTTTCAACAGGCACACAAATTAAATTTTACAAAAAATACCTTCAACTATAAAACCATTGCCTTGGAAAACAGTCTCAAAGACTTCAGTGCATGCATGTGCCCCTGCTAGTTTCATTCGTAAAGGAGAGTACATCAGTTAAATACCACTCATAAACTTTCTTTTGCCAAGATCTCCTTCCTCCTGATCTTTCCCCCAACCCCTGCCCCTCCTACTTAGATCCTGCTCTAAAGAATATACAACAAAGACCAAATTGTCTCTTGTCAGGGGAAGAAGGTAAAAGTGAGGCTGAAGCAAAAAAAAAAAAAAACCAAAAAACCTGCATGTGAGATCAAAGTAGGTGCCTGCCTGGTTCTGAGATAAGAAGCTATCACTTCAGTGTGTGTCTAGACTCCTTGCATACTGGTGAGAGAGCTTTAGGTGCTTTAATCTAGGCTATGAGAACATATAGATTTTCTTTTGTGTGCTACCCCCAAAGTTACTAATGTCACGTGCAAATTGCAATGCATGTTTCCAAAGTAAATAATAATTATAATAATAACTGCTTGTTTGACTGCTTTAAAAATAATGATTGGTTTATTTCTTAAATTTGAAAACATCTAAAGAGATTTTTGCTTCCTGTTAGAAATTTGTGCTTCCTTCACAGAGTGGATGAAAATCATTGATTCAAGACTGGTCTTGGAAGCCTCTGGTACAGAGACTCTTAAAAGATGAGCTGTGCCCAGGAATTTCCTCCTGTGTTACTAAGCTATGACCTGAAAAAAATGCTTAATACCTTATTTTCTTAGAGGAGGCAGGAAGGGAGAGGGACCGACTGAGTATTGCTCATACTCCTGCAGTAAAGACCTTGATGTCTGGTAGGATCTTATTTTAAGATTTTAAGTGGATCTAGTGTCCAGTTCCTTTTCCTAGCATTGTTTCCATCTTGGTAGTAAAGTACTAAGATGAAAAAATAAAACCAAAGTATCCAGGATAAGAAGGGCTATTTACAGCTATGAGAAAGGCTGATATTCTTACTGCAAATTACACTAGCACTAGAAGAGCTTAATTTCTGCTCTGACAAAGGGAAGCTGGGAGAAAATCAGGGAAAGGGCTTATGATAGTTTCAGGCAGATTTCCAGAGTTGCAGTGGAAAGCATTTATGGGGTGAAAGAGAGAGCAGGTAAGGCTGTGGCAAAAAAGAGGTACAGTGGCACTCCAATGGAGGCCAAGCCAGAAGACTTCATCTCTTTGTATGAAGGACATTTAAAAATCACCCAAAAAAATGCAGTGATTTGGAGAAAAATCCACATCACCAAACCCTGCTGTGTGTTCTGAGTTGTCAAGGGATTCCCTACGATCGCTAAGCAGCTCTTTGCCTCAGAAAGACATGAGAAAGTAAATATTCTAATTGAAGGATTTTTACACTCCACTGCCCAAAGCTTCAGTATTAATAAATTGTATTAAAGTTATTTTTTGCACAGATACCTTTGAAAATAATCAAGTGATATTAGCCCACATAAATCTCTGGATAATTTTACAGGCTGGAAAATATGTCTCAAATTAATATTTGTCCAATGTGTTCTGCTGGTCACATTTGGATGTGTCCTGTAAGTTCTATTTCTACAGTTCTTAAACATCTGACTCACTTGAAGTGAGGATATCAGCAATAATAAACTATGAATGTAGTTTAAACATGGGCAATATAATAAAATTCATAGTGTTTATGTTTTCATGTAAAATTTAATGTTTCTTCTCGGGAGACTGAACCTGGTATTTTTGTAGCTAATATCTATTTCACTCCTGAGAGATTTTAATATATCTCAGCATATGTCAAAAATAAAACATACTAGAATTAGACTGAAAGAAAAAAAAGGGCTCATTAAAATCTCAGTCAAGGCTTCTCACTACCTTAAGTCACCAAAGTGAAATTTTACATGATGTAGAAAAGGAAATATTTAAGACACAGATTTGTCTAAAAGAAACCAATGTGTTATTTCACAGTCTAATTAGCCTCTACTCTTCATTGTAACCTTTTAATAAGCTGTAAAAACTCATTGGAATAATTTTAGTACATACTTTTCTCTTTCAAACTTAAAGGAGAGACTGACTTGCATAATGTATTTTTCAATTTCAATTTAAATTTTGCCAAATTAAACTATATAAAAAACCAAAAAATAGGATATAGATTTTCCTCACCAAAACACAGTTTTGAAGAAAGCCATGTTTTGAAAAATAGAGTTTTTCTTTACAAATCGTACTGTTCCATTACTGCTTCTCAGTGATCCAATGTTCAATCAATCTGATTTTTTCAGTGTTTTCAAAATAACACCTCAGATATAAATTTTTTTACTCTTTAATTTGTAGGTGTTTTATTACATGTTTTCTGTTTGTTTTTCTTTCTTTGGTGTCTATGGTTTTTGAGATGAGCTGTATTCATATGCTCACTTACATTTGCTTGGGTATCTGGAGATTTTCCACTACTTAGACTACCTTAGATTTACCCACTTATTCAGTATAAATTAAATGGCTGATCTTGTAGCAATATTTAATTGAATGCATTGCTTGTCAAAGAAGGTAGAAACTTGTAGTTTAGTGTTAGGCCAGCTTACATCACATCTTAGCATTTCATGTCATCATCTCTGAAAAGGTAATGCTAGAACCATACTTTGGTGTGCAAATCTGCTAGCTTTCTGGAGTTCTTTGCAAATAATTCATTTAAATTTTCATAATAATCTGTGAAGTATATTGAAATTCACAGGTTGTTTTGTTTTTTGTCAGAAGAGATAACACTGCCTAAATGCCTGTTCACTTGTATGCATAGTTCTGCATGTCTGAGGAAAACCTTCTTTTTGAAAGTTTTGATATCTCTTGAAATGCTACCTTTGTAACAGTAGGCCAATATATTTGCAGGGTGCCTTCAAAGCTGGCCTGGAGGCTCTCAGAAGTGCAAGGTCCTTAGGCTAGTTAGATCCCAAATAATGTTTAAATGGGGAAAGACAAGCATTTCAGTGCTGCTGGTCTCATTTCTATCTTTGCAAGTCTTTCTTACTAAGCAAATGAAAGCCTCAGTCTTGTGTCTTTGGTCACAGGTAAGCCTTGCAACTCTTCTGGTTCTTCATCACCTCTGAATTTTAGTTTAAATGCACAAACTGAAGCACAGTGCTGCTGCTTTGCCACCAACAACACGCCAGAAAAGGATTTGTCTGCATGTGGGATGGTTGCCCTAGTGAAGCAACAAAATATAACTGTTTTTTTTAGTCTATGAGCTTACAGAAATCCTTTCTAATGATGTTGTGAACACCCTGTGTGTGGAGACGTGAGGCTTGACTCCATGTTCTCAGAAGACTGGTTTATTATCTTATGATATATATTATATTAAAATACTACATTAAAACTATACTAAAAGAATAGAGAGAAAAGATTGATCAGACAGCTAGAAAGAACAAGAATAGAATGCATAACAAAATCTTGTGACTGCTCACAGCCTCGACATAGGTGGCTGTGATTGGTCATCAATTGAAAACAATCCACATGGACCAATGGAAGATGCACCTATTGCATTCCACAGCAGCAGATACTTATTATTTACATTTCTCTCCTGAGGCTCCTCAGCTTCTCAGGAGGGAAAAATCCTAGCAAAGGATTTTTCATAAAATATCATGGCTACATAAGGAAATGCTTCCTGTCCAATTATTAATGGAGGAACACTGGGAAATGCCAGAGAAAACCTACCACTTCTCCAGTATTCTTGATGTTTCTTACATGACCTTCTTGTATACAATGCTCTGTCTCTGATGATCAACATCCCCTTAAAATAAGGGCTTTTAAAAAATAAGTACTCAAATTACCTGTAACCTTATCTAACCTTTAGAAAATCAAACACAGTGAAGGAAGAGGTTTGACCAAAGAGCTACTAAAGTTTGGGGAAAGGCTGAGGCTGCCAGTCAGTGTTCTTTTCTGAAACCTGAAACACAAGGTTCTTTTAGTGTTCTCATGCAGTTATCATGGTTGAATGAAGCAGAATTTCTTTACACATGGATGACATAGTATGCACATAGAAATATGATATTGTACTGTGCACTCACTGTATGCAGTTCTTGGAAAAGATACATTTGTACTTTCTATAACGTGAAACAACAATTTCAAGCTTTTGTATCTGCATATGAACTTTGTGGTAGATAAGTTCTTTAATATGGAAAAAATGTAAAATTATAAAATTAATTTAAAAAATGGGAGAGAGGACAATTTAGAGAAACACTAAATTTGTGATATAATGTGTATATACATCTATGTTTATCTTTATTGAACTACAAAAAAAAAACCCACATAAAAAGCGAATGGTGATGCCATACATTCTTTTATCTTTAACTAATGGATTCCTTAAAAACTGAAGTGAAACCAAATTATTAGTTTCTACAATTATATTTGAAATTAAAAGCTAAAACAATCAGAATGCCTGGACTGGTGAAACAAATGGGGGAAGTAAGTAAGTAAGTGAACATCAGTAGAAGAAAGATGAGATATTATACTGAGGATCTTCCTTGTGCTGTCTTCCCTTTTTTTGGTCATATGTTTTTGGAAGTAATATTTTGGTCTAACTGGATCTTCCAATATGGCTACTTTCAGTTCCTATAATTTCAATTAATTTCCTCCTCTATGTATTTATCAGCATATGCCCAGCTTTAAGCACTGAAGTAACCCCATGGGAATGGGTCCTGTAAGTTTAAGCATGGTTAAGTTTTCAGAGGATCAAGGTGGCACTTAGACATTTAAATGGAGCATTCAGAATGCAAAAGGGAAAAATGTGAAACACAGCATCTCTTATTAAGTGTTATGAGGTTGAAAAGCCAGCTGTGGTATAAATCTATATTTTAATTTGAAGATTTAGTCTAAAAGTCATGGAAACCTTTAATATTGTTGCCCAGACTGATGTATATAAACTGTTGAGACAAAAGATTAATTATTTGCAGAACAGGCTCTTAAGTTACTGAAAACTGAGATAAGCTGAATCCAAATATGTTTCATTGCACTTTAGAGTGTAGAGAAGTGCTGCTATGAGCAGAACTAAGTTATCTTATTTTTCTCTATATAGCTATAAACCAAAAATGTGATTTTATCGATTTATAAATTAGGACCTTCATTAATCATTCGTAGTTTATTGTTATACATGCAAGCTATATCTGTCTTTTCATGTGACACAGAATGAAGATCCCTGTCACGTGCACTTGCTGTATGTGGAAGACAAATGCTACATTATCTTTCTTCAGTGGAGTGAATGTTTGCAATGTTTAATATAGTAAAATTTTATTTTCCCCATGAGTTATTCAATGACCCACAGCTAAATCTTTTCTCATTCTTCACTTTTGACAGGTTGAAATCCCAAAGTACTTTTCATTTTGTTGATGAGGTTTAATTTTTTTCAGCCACACCTGTGAACAGAAGCCACACCTGTGAACAGGAATGTTCACCAAGTGAACTGTCACTTATTGAGAGAAGAGATGAAATTCTTATCAAAGCAGGCACAAGGAGATGGCAGGAACCTAAAGTCCAGTTCTGGCTGCACACTGGTAACAGCAATAGGGCTTTAATAAAGAAGGATCCATAGAACATCCCATCGTCATATCCTCACATGATGCATCTACAGAATGCTTAAAATCAAGCAGAAAGCAAGAATAGCAAGCCTTGAAATATGCCAGAGAAATAGAACAAGAAAGGTCAGATTTCAATAGAATAGCAAGGAAATTGGAGACTCTGGATACAAAATGTGGTCAACACTGGGATCATAAGTCTGAGCTATCAAGTAAGTCTCTGATGGATCTACCATTTAAAATCTTTTCTCTGTCTGTGAATGATCTCCACAGAAAAGTCTCTTCAAACCCCCATAATTCTCAAAATTATGCATTAAAGGGAGATTGTAAGGAGAAATCCATTCTGAATGCTGCAGGAAACTGAAAAGCACAGGATTAACATAGTCCAAATGTGGTGCAAATGAGCGGTGAATCAGTTTTGTCTTGGATCTGCTGGGCCATACCAAGATAAAGAGCAAATGTCTTATAAAGGAAAAGGCAAGCCCTATATTTGATACAGATCTGGCAAAGGGCAATCTTATGTGATTCAGAAGAATATTACTGGAACCACGCTGTTTCAAAATGTTTTGCTGAATGTTAATTAAATTGTAACATTTGAAAGGAAGCCTTTGGTGATGCTGAAAATTTGTTGCCCCTTGGAATGTGCTCCTGGAAAAAATGGTTACTTCAGAATCTTTTTGCCTCTAAAGTAATCAAATAAGCCAATTCTTATGAGGCTGAGCTATATTAGAGGATTTTTTTTAACCCAGTATTTGGCACCATCTATTAAAAATTATCTTGGAAGCATATTCTATATCAAAGTGTGATTTCCTCCCTTTAGCTGCTTTATTCTGGTGTCTATATTAATAATTCTCTGAGGTAAATCTCTCAGGACATGTCATGCAAAACATAGTGTTCAAGATTTCTTTTCATCTCTGTATTCTCTGCACACCTTGTTTAAAATGAGATACATTGATAGGTCCTGGAAGAAATGGGAGAATTACCATTGCTTTTCCTGAAGGCTGAGATTAAAAATGTTTCCTTTTATGTTGTTCCTTCCAAAGGCAGGAAGTAAGATATTTTCCTCTGCTGTCTGTGGAAACAGTCCTGTGAATATTTATTTCAAAAAAATTGTAATTCTACTTTCTGTTGACAAGAATTTTCCCAAGATATTTAAATGATTATTTGGGTTTTTTACTAGAAAAATTGGCAGAACATAAACACAATGTAACAATAGACCTGTTTCAGACCAGCAGTGTTTGTCTGCTATTCTGAAAATGCTTCTGTAACAGACAACTTTGCAGATGTCAATGGCTAGCATGTTAAATTCATCAGGTTTCCTTTTTCTATAAGTATAGAATTTCTAGCTAAATCAGTGCTAGTATTCTAATATAATCACATAAATGTTGTAAAGTGTTTTGTTGTTTGGGTTTCTAAGTTTTTTTTTTCTTTCAATTATGTTTCATTTTTAAACTTGAGCCTTGGGAATTAAAATATTAAATGAATTTTTGAATGTTTTTCTATGAATATCCAGGTTCTCATATTTATTGTATGAAACACCATTCTGCACAAGCTTGGTACATTGCAGTACCAGTCCAGTTTTACAAGTGTCAGGAAATCATCTGCCTTTCCCTCTGCCATTCAATTTTATCTATTAGATTAAACAACACACCCGTTGGGGTGTGCTGAAAGTGTTTTGAAATGCTTTGCTGGCTCTGTGTCCACAAGATGTCAGTGTGGATTCTTAATTCACTTCTACTCTTACTCTCTGTCTTATATTGTTGAAAAAAATTGTGACAAACTCTGGCAACCTCTCAGCAGACATTTGAGTTGAAGCAGAAAGGAGTATTCACCACGTAAAAATCCCATTATTGGCCTGAGTCTCATCTCTGCTGTTTAAAAGGATCAGGCTGGTGTTTCTAATCTTTCCTTGGAGGAGAAGTACTAAACTTTGGATGTGTGTATTGAGCACAGAGACCAGTGGAACTAGTCTGACAGCTGACACCAATAGTGCTGGTGGGACTGAGCAGTAGAAGACATTGCTGAGTTCTGCAGTGGAAAAAAGATGCTAATTGCAGAGATGTAAAACCTTGCTAAAATCGCTCAGATACAAAGCTTGCTGGGCTGGTGCATAGTGATTTTAATTTTTTTTTTTTAAACATGAATTAATATTTTTGTATTGGATTGAATTGCATCCTCTACTTGCTACCATGCAGTTAGTTTTAATTGGTTATCTCAGCCTAACAAGTATTGTTTAGGAATAGGTGCTGCATATTCATCTCCTTCTGTTTAAAGCCTGTTAAGCTTGGTGATTTTAGTTCAGGTTGTTTACTGTGTCTTGCTATTTATACATCCCTGTAGCAAGGGAAAAAGCTAGCAGAATCTGGTAAGCTTTCAGTGCCTGAATAGCTGCTGCTTAAATCCCACTGAATTTCATCTGAGTTGCCAGCTTTTGCTGAGGAGAATTCAATTGACCTTAATACTACGGATATGTGACACATAAGAGGCATGTAATCAACTCTCACACACCACTGCTTTGAAAGTCTGCTTGAAAACTCTGAAGAGATCCTGATAAACATTTTATTAGAATGCATCTTTAATCAGTAGTTTACTTCATGCAGCCACATACTGGAGGTATATACATTTTTCTCTTTAGATAAATGAACTAAAATGAACTGTGCTTAGTAGACTACTTAATAAATATTTTCTAAGTGAAGCTTGAAGAACAACAATGCTTTGAATCCAAATTAAGGCAAATCTACAGAAAACATTTTCTAGCCCTATGCACAAAAAAGAATGTGATTGATGTGCCTTGAATGGCAGAACCTGGTTTTATTTCCAATATGTCTCTCAAGGTAAGGCAAACAGCAGGGAATCCATATTTATTAAATCCAAAGCTCTTTTTTTTTTAGGCAATTAGAAAGAAGTTTAAAAATGTATCCTTTGTCTATCATAAGAAATATCAGTTTAACTTTTTTTTTCATTGAGAAGATGCATTAAAAAACTTAGAAACCGTCAAGTTGGAAATGCAAATACGTATATTGATTGTGTTCCATGAGACACATTCTTCTTGTACTGTTGCATGATATCCAGATGAACTGATACATTAGCCTGATTTTTTTATCATACTTTTCTATGTAATTTCTTTTCTGGTTATCTTTAAATATAGCTTAGGTGTGAGAGTTGTGAGAGTCTGAAGAAACACTGTGTGTCTATTGCACTGTGAAAAGCTACAGTGTTACTTAAATAAGATGATGAGGTATTAGATCTCACATATTTTGGGCGGGGGGGGGGAATTCTTTGTTAATTTTGAGATAGTGCATTATTGTTCACAATTATAATTTGAGTCTTTGAAGTTTGATGATTCTCCAGTTATTTGTTATGCCCCTGGCATGTTTCCAATATTTGTCTTATGGAAGCCTTCTCTCATATTCCCTTTTGTCAGGAACCTTAGGAGCAGATAAGAGAGAAATATTGGGAAATATGGGAAATACTTTTCTAAATTTGGGAATATATTCAGATGTTCTTGTGGCTCTCACTAACACAAATGAAAAATACTTGTCTGGCATTTTAACCTATGAAAGCGTATTTCGTTTCATAGAAACCTTATAGAAAAAATGCTTAGTGTAGAATATAATTCTTGTCAGTACCATGTGTTCTGCTTAGTAAGTCTTTGCTACAGGTTCTGTCTTTGGTACAGGACACTCTTTTTTTGCCATTTTGAAACATGATCACAATTCCTGAAAGACATGATTTCCTGTGAATAGCTTCTTGATGGCCCCTTATGACATAGGTAAGTTTGGTACCTTTGGCAGGTGTTTGTATATATCCTACCTTTGGTCTTTGTCTCTAGAGTTTTTTAGTGTATGATAGCAAATAGAATTCTCCCATCAGTAAAATCATTGTAATTTTCAGATGGAAAGAACAACGGCAGTTCAGAGAAACAGACTTTAGGTTCTACAGCAAATGGGAATATTATTCTAAGATGCTGCAATCAACAGTAGCCAACTGGACTACCACGTGCTGATATATGTTAACAGGAGCTAAAGGACTCCATACCTTTAACCTCATTAGAATACACTATATAATGATATGATAATTCATTGAGGTCAGGCCTTTTTCCTGGTTAAAGGAATTGCTGAAGGCAGCTAATGCCTTGCTGGCTACTTCAGGTCTGAGCCTACAGAGCAGAAGTGGAAGAAGTTTTGATGACCTCTTTAGGGGCTAAATGACATCTCCTTTTGATAGGTATGGAAGCAAAAATAAAAATACTATTCTGGCTGATAAACCCCCCTATGAATGCAACCATTTTTTGTGATAGCAAAAGGACCTTGTTTGAGAATATTTTCCATCTGATCTCTTAAGGAAAAGAAGGCAAGGCTTCTGTCACCCCCTTAATTCGCCCTAAAAATATAAACCCTTTGGGCAATTGAAAAAAATTTTTAAGATGTGAAAAAATACCTCCAAGATAATTAATTACCTTAAAGCGCCACAAAAGTTGTGAGGAGAAAGATTTGAATCACTTCCTTTCTTGCAGAAAAAGGCAAGTATTTTCTTATGGAAGGACAGCACAAACAATTCAGGATGTTCCTGGAGATCATTGCTGCTAACTTCTTGACACAAGTCACCAAGAAGTTGTGCAGGAGATGCTGTGATGTATCTTATACTTAAAAAAAAAAAAAAAAATTCATACTCTTGTCTGTCTTCCTGAATATTCCAGTTATAAGATACTTGGTTCGTGGGTTGACAAGTAATGCATGTTTTTATGTTTGCACTCATTAGCACCAGTGGAATTTTAATAGCAATAACAAAACATAAAAAAAAAAAAAAACCATCCTAACAACTTGACAAGGGCAGTTTGGAATGACATATTCAGCAATACTACTCAATAATAACTATATACCTTTCCTCTAATCTAGTTATAAAGATATGCTGCCTGTACAGTAAATGCATTAGTAAGGATTTAATTAATTTATTGAAAGGTGGGACAAAAGACTTCTGAAGCACTTTTACCTTGCTCTAAATGTCACAATAGCTACAGGGAAAAAAAAAAGAAAGCAAAAGGTTCTCATTCAATCCAATATATGTAGCTTTGGTACCCACTTAAAAAAAGCCAATAAGCCTGTTGGGAGGGCTTATATAAATCAGTGCAAATGAAAACAAAATCCATAAGATATCCCTCAAGCAACTGGTTAATTCTTGTTATTCCCTTTTGTCTGTGTCAGGAGTTTAATCAGGCTTCTCAAGAGACTACTACAGTATGTGTCTCTGAAAATCAGAGTGCCATTGACAGTGCATTATTGGAATGATAATATACCTATTGCTGATGCAATTGACTATTTAATATCCAAAGATTGGTCTCGTTTCTGAGAGATCAATGAGAAGCAGTTTATCTTTTGTCATAGGGGAAATTATGATTATCCCTTAATCTTATTATGCCTCTCAAGAAAAATCAAATGAAGCCTTATTATGGCAATAGAGTTACACAGTGATAGTGTAGTTTAAGGTTTATTTGGCATGTCCATTTTAAATCTTTTATCCCAAGGAAGTATATAATTCAGCATTGGGTCTGAACTCGAGCTTTGCACAGTGACCTTATCAATATGGGAGTTTATTTCTAACTACAGCTACAATGAAAAAATTCTAGTTTGTGAATGTTTATATTCAGCAGAATATAAGTTTACAAGTGACAGATATTTATGTTTAGGTTTCAGTTTATTAAAAATAGAAAAGTAAAAGCTCTTTTTCTCTTTCTACAATGAATGAGGAGAAGATATCTTCAGGGTAGCTGAACTCAGAACACCTTTGAGAAACACAAAAAGGAGGGCTAATCCTGGTCTGATTGAAGCCTGCTAAAGGTCTTCCATTGATCTTACAAGAGTAAAGATCCATGCTTGCTCTAAAACAGAATTTCTTTTCCACTCTCAGTTTGGCTAAGAACTTTCCTCATGGTGTGTACCTGTTATTATTTGTGTCAGTAGTGTAAATTTTTAGTTGAATTTAATTTGCTCGTAGAGGATATATTGCATAGTAAGATACAAGTAGAATCTTGTATAATCCCACTGAATTCACTAGAAAATATTCTGTTGAGTTTAATATCCAAAAAACTGGCGTTCTTACATTAAAATCAAGATATGAGCAGATAGGGGGCAAAAAATCCACTACAATTTTTCAGTGTTTTGGGACTTTCTAATAGTTTTGGTCATCACTGCTGATCCAAATCAGATGGTACTTCAAAAATACCAGAACACATTAAGCTGCTGCTTATCCTAAACCTGATATTTCTCAGGGCAAAAAACCCCCATACTAGACATATGAACACATGAAAAAGTGAAAAAAGTTGAAATAACTTGAAACCACATGAAATAAATTTGATATTTTCCAAATACATTTGGCAACAATTTAAAAAAGGTTGTTGGTTAAAAGAGAGTTATAGAATGCGCATATTGAAATGTCTTCCTGAAAAACAAGTGCTAGCTACAAATGTATTTTCTATCATAGATGGCTTTTAAATCAATAAAATTCAAGTTTTTTTTTTACAATAACACACAAGTAATGAGAAAAACCAAGAAATATAATAATAATAATATAAATAAAAGCCATTTGAACATCTACTATTTACCTCACTAAGACAGCTTTATCATACTTCACAAGTAGTTTCTAACCCATCCTTAATAATCTCTGGCTTAAACACCTTGAAACTCCCCAATAATTAAAAGCTATCCTTATACTTATCATTGTCCTTACTCTGTCACAATATATTTTGTAATATATTGTTCATTAGTTCTTATTCAGCTTCCACTTAAAAATAATATCTTCTTTTTTCTCTGAAAAACTCTCACCTGTCCCTTTATTACCTGACTGTTTTCTTTTCAATAAAATAGGTATTTTAAGAATATGAAGACATTTTCTTTCTTACACAAGTGTTATTCTTGCTGTTTATGAATGAAATTTTATAACCTTCTCCTTCAGGTCCCTGACAGTAATTCTTAGCTTAGCATCCATTCACTTTTTACAAAGACAGTGTCATCTCATCATCAAAGTTTTCAACAGAAATACTAAGGCATGCTAGGTTTAGGAATGTATAAAGTAATGGAGACTCGTAATTATTATAAATAAGTTCTTACAACTACTTTTGTACTCTTTTGTAAACTCTATAATACTTCATTATTTTGTTCATGAAAAGTACTATGACTCAGTTAAAAGCCGTAACAGTAGGCAAGATGCTTGAGTTACATTGCTTTTCCTATCACGGGAAGAATGTTAATATTATACTTGACAAAGTCATATACACTTGCTGCTCATCATCTTGCAATCCATAAGATGGGTACAGACTTTTGATTTGTTCTAGTTGTTTCTCTGGAATTGGAAATTGACAAGTCAGTAATTGTAGTGTAAAAACTCCATATTTTTTATTCTTCTTACCTTTTTCCCATAGATTCTCAAGATTATGTAGTAGCATTGCCTTTTTCAGATAATTCTACTTTAAAGAAATATGGACAACAGGGAAAGTGAGAATGTTTTCATGTTTATTTTTTAGTCCCTTTTGAAAGTCTTATTGAAGAAGTGTATTAAAAGAGCTCTATATTTTATTTGGGGAGATTTAACACTATTGCTGCTCATCTTTGCTATCTTTGTTCATTGTTATAATTTCATCAAGGCTTATAGCTTCTCAAAGACTAGAACACCAAGGAAATATGGATGACAAATTTGTTTCTCCTCCCACAGAATTTGCAATGTAAGTTGATCTACTCTTACCTAGGCTGATGGATAAATGAGTCCATGACACCCGTAGATGAGCATTGGCTTTGTGATCTGTGGCTATGTCACAAGCAGTAAGGCAAAATCAGAATGAATTTGTGGAGAAGCTCATGTTGTAGATCTGACATACATTATGGGCATTTTAAAAATTTGACTTCAGATTAATTCAATTATCGCCCTAATGACCAAGCATGCCCTGTCACTGGCATGATAAGTTGCACTGTGGTTTAGTTTCACCTGGAATGAGTTTAATTCACAATCTCTGGGCTTCCACTGTCCTATGAAACAAAGCATGGTAAAGGGGAATTAGGTGATTTCCTTCTACAATGTAGTCCTTATTCACACTAAAACACCATGCATTTTCTAGGGATACTCCTCTAATTTTGGATAATGAGCTGTCTGGTATCTACTTTTGCATCTAGACACCATTATTCTTGTATTTGAAATATACCATGGAGGTCACTTTTGTGGGAGCATGTAGATTCTGCATCTCCCTTCAAAGCAAGAAAGCTGAAATAGAGTTTCTTCCTCTACTTCTGACTTGTTTTGCCAAAACCCACTGTGTTACAGGTAAATCTCAGGAGTCTACAGTGTGACAAAAAATTAAGCACTTTCAAGAACCATAAATTTTTTGTAATACTTGTAATACTTTTCATCATACAAGCTGTAGTACAAGGAAACTCGTAGCCCAGAAAAAAGACCAGAAAGAAATACATGTGCAGACGTTAAAACAAAGAAGTAGGAGTGGTCATTTCATCTGTGCTTGACTTAAAATAGCATATCCTAACTAATAATAATTTATTCTTTTTCAATGTTGAGTCATTGTCCAAATTTTAAAAGAGAAAAGTCTTTGTTAAACTCAATGAAGATGGCTTAAAAAGGAATTATTTCAGCATTTGTCTTTTGAGTATTTCATTATTCTCTTTGCAATATTTTGGAGAGGGGCAGGAAAGAAAGAAGGCTTTATGCTATGTTAAAAAATACTTGCTCAACTAGTTAGCATTCTTTTAAAGTGAAATGAAAAAGAATGGCTCTGCTTCACATTCTTTCTGAATAAAGAAAATATCCAGTCACTCTTTAATATTAAGCAAAACTAGCACCACTGTTTCCACAGTGGTTTTAAATGGACTGTAGCAGTTTATCACTGATTGTAGTCAGGTTACACAGTATTTTAATAAGGAGTGTTCTTTGTAATTCAGTAAAATGTGAAAAGACTTAAAGAAAGATTGAGAACAGCATCTCCTCTGGTTGTGTTACTCCTGCTTTTGCAAGGTTCATGAACAAAAAGTCTGTCTTTAGACCACCATTGATTTTTCACAGCATTTTACTTTCTATCTTCAACACTTATTGTATAAACCGTCTGTCTTCATCTCCTGCATTAAACTCCACTAACTACTTATAATTATGCACATCTTCCTGGTTGTTTCTCAGGCAGTGATTGTGGTATGAAGTGGTCTGGGAAAATAAGTTAATTTTTTCTGATTCTTTTGATGCCTACTCTGATCTGTTTTACAAACCCTTTCTGTACCTTTAATTCACATGTACACTGAACTTAAATAGTAATGTCAGAAGCTTATGAATTAAAGCAATATGCACATGAAATTTCATTTGTATAGCTCCATACATGACTTTGTATATTCACTATGTATTCAATTTAGCTGATGAGGAAGAAATCATCATCATGGTCTAAAAATACAGGATGTTCAACCTAGAGTTTGACGCTCTGAGTGCAACATCTGCTGTTGGGAATATGGGCAAGGTATACACACACAGAGAGGTTATCACTCCATCCATCCATCCATCCATCCATCCATCCATCCATCCATCCATCCATCCCTCCACTTCCTCTGATATGTATCCTATTATGTTTATACTGGATATTAGGTGGCTTGTGGAACCCATCTGCTGAGGTTCAGTGTAATCAAGCCTTCATAGCCACTTCATCAGGGAATAGTTAAGTAGTATAGCAACACAGCCCAGCTACATTTTCTGGTGCTTTTCCACCATACAGGTTTCTTTCAGTATTAATCTTGTCAAATACAATGAGATGTAGGACATTCCTAAGATGAAGCAATGGGATTTTAAAATTTTTATTTATTTGTATACATCAAAGCTGACTGCGATGCTAAGAGTGATACTTTTTAGCATCATTCCTTTGAGTGTCTCATTAGGTACTCGCTGCTACTTATTGTTGAGCTCCTTCAGAATCTCAGGGGGTCCATCAGTTTTAAGATGGGACTTTTATAATGTCCCAAGGAAAACATATTTTCATTAGATTATTGCTACTTTCAACTGAATGGCTTTGACATCTCTGATTGACTACCAGGATGCTAAAGCATCTCAGAGAATTCACTGGATGTATTTGTGTGGTTTTGTAAGAATAAGAAAAAAAGGAGGGGAAATGAAGAATGAGTTAAGGTATATTCTTAGGTTCTTAATTTCCTTAGTCAATGAAAAAGATTGCTTTGAATTGTAATTCTTTCCCTGGTGCCTCATTTGAAAAATTCCTGCAATTGTTCTCCAATTTTTCTGATTTTCCATTTCATTACTGAGTTAGGTATAAGCTGCATTCATTGAACATTACTTGCTGCTCTGGAAGACGAAAGGATTTTGTCCATAAAATCCAGATTATATGCTTTGAAGTTGCTTTGAATTAGCTTAAATTATCAGTGCTACTTTACAATTAAGAAAATTATATTAGACAGGGTTGTGATAAACATTTTTAAATTTGAGGAGTTTTTTAATAACAAAATCCAGTATCAGCCAAAGGGCATATCTCTTACTGCTAGCTGTCAAGGGGATCAAAGCAGGCTCTATCTCTAATTAAGAGATCTCATTTAGATGAGTGAACAAAAGTGGGGCAATTTCATTCTGGAGAGTCTTGAAGGTACAGAGGAATGGATGGTTAGTAAAGAGGTAGAGACTCTGCATCAATGAGGTTTAATTAAGCATTTCTTAAAATCCCCCCTAAAATTAAGAATAATTTTTTAGATATGTGTCTCCACTAGCTTTTCTTATGTTTTGCTTTTCTTCCTAAAGCATTAGAGGAGTAATATTGAAAGACACCAGCCGTTTAAAGGTCTGCTGGGTAGATGCTGACATGAGAATGTTGTTTCTTGATTGAAGTCCTGCTGGTTATTTAAGAAATACATAGCTTAAAATACCAAGATTATGGAATCTTAAGAGCTGATAAAGTAGAAAGATATTACTTCATCTTTAATTTTCCTGATATATGTTGCTTTTAGACCTTTCTTTCTCACAATTTAAAAATGAATGAAAGCACTGAGAAATCGACTTACTTTTTAGAGACAAGATTGTGATTCTCTAATTCATACTGGTGAGAATTTTCTTCAGCAAAAATGCTAAAAATGCATTCATCAGGCAAAAGAATTATTTATTAGTCATTATTATGTTGTTGAGATGTAAAAAAAGTAGTTCATGGCATATTTATACTCACAGAACTGCCCAGAGATAACCAGCTAGCTCATTTCACTCAAAAGTGTGGCAAAGTTATGGACTCCTCTACCTATCTGTGTTTAGTTGATTAGTGTTGTGTATCATGCTGGAACAGCTCAGTATCATAAGAAATACGAGTACAGTTAAAAAAAAAAATACTATATAAGAATTTTACTACATTTTCACCAAAACAGTCAAAAAAAGTAGAATTTAGTAGAATTAGTTACAACTGAATATTTCACCACAAATCTGTACTATGGGATTGGCAGACAGAAGGCTTAGTCTTATGTGTTTTGTATGTATGATCCCTTACAAGACCTTCATATTGCTTTTTTCAACTCTGTCAATTAGTAATTGTTGAACATGGTGTTGGGTCTCAGTGGATCTTTTTTATCTTATTTATGAAATTGCCATACATGGATTTATTCAGACAAGATGGAGATACTCCATGTTTTTGTGGGTGAAATTTTAGAGTCAGACACTTCACACTGCTCCTACATATTTTAAAAGCATTTCAGCCAGTGCAGATTCCCTGGAGAGCAGAAGGGGCTGAGGAAAAATCTCATTTTGCTGGTCTTATTCCATCATATATTTTCTGCTCTGATACTGGTGCTCATCACAGTTATTCAACTTTAAAATGAAGATGCTCCTCAGAGGTTTTAGGGATGGAGATTGAGCTCCAGTGAATATTGGCTGCTATTGGCTGCAGCTTTACATTGTCTAAATTGTATGAATAATCATCCAATTTTATTCTTTAACATTATCTTTGGAAACTACTCAGTTGTTTTTTAAATCTCTCTGGGGACATCACTATGCAGTGGAGATGCCATCTGTCATTCTGAGACCAGCTCTGCAAATGTAATACCATCATTGTGTTGCTGTCAAAATCAGAGCACATAATATGTTGATGGTATAACTGCCTTTAATGCCACCCGCTTCCAATTTGAAGGTAACAGATTCCAGACCTAAATTAGGATTCCAACTCAAAAATTGGATTCTCAGTTCTCTTGTCTCTTGTATTACTTTTTCTTCTGTCCTTCATAAAAAGGACCCAAATACAAACAACTCAACAGTTGCCAGTTTCGTAGATGGTGTGAGGTACATAATTTCCAGCTCTGTGAAGGTTTAGAAAGGCATGAAATGGTGGAGGCAACTATTGAACCTATATGCCTGTATGAGGCAGTTTCTAAGATTACTCATGGTTTTGGAGGGAAAGACCTCTCCTGAAGATGATTCAGCTCATCTAAAATGTGAATTACCAGAACATCACATTTTACCACTAATTGCAGAGGAAACGAATGAATATTCCTAATTTAAATGCCAGAACCTAGGTGGAGCAAATTCAGATTGAAGTGTCTAGCCCATGGAGCTCCCTCTTATTCTGTGACTTTTGTAACTGTGAAATCATGTTTTGGAGCAGTCTTTCTTCGTCACTCTTTCCTCCCTTTTATATCTGTGAAAATTTAAAAAGAAATATTTTCATAACAGCAGACAGAATATAATAAATTCATGAATTAATAGCAAAATTTTATCTGTTTTTACAAAACTCAAATTCATGTTAATTTAGTTTCAGATAGTTGGTGTTTCAGGGAAAGATACTTGAGTGATTAGCAGAAGTTTTTTCAGATGATACTGCTGTAAGGAATTTGCTTTTCACATTTAGAATCAGTAATATATGTGAATGCATGGCAGATGCAACAGGTCAGTTTTATGTATTCCTAGCACAAAATGCTAAAACTGCTTGACAATAGGTGGCTGTTTCTGATCAGTACTTCACTTCTATACCCATTCTCTGTAGATTCTGTAGATTCTTTAGGTTAAGACCTCTCTAGATCCTAGAGATGTTGTGAGGCAACCCATGGAACAGGGATGGTAACACTGGTAAATTAATGCATAGCCATAGATCAACACAGAAGGAAGTGTTTCCCCCTTTGGATTTACACATATAAAGAGTGGGGAAAATTCACTGTAATGGCTCAAAAAGATCCTTAGAAATCCAAAATTATTTTCTTTGTGAGAAGGCTTCCTTACTCCTCTCTGGTGTCTTGAAAGCCAGCTCTGATTTAAAAATTTTGGGATTGTCTTTAAGAGTCACAGAGGACAAGCAAATAAATTTGATATTGGGACAATATTTTCGTTTTTAGTCTTGGCATTGTGCTCTGTGCAAAAATACATTTGTTTTCCATTGTGGCCAAAGTGGAGTGTCTTCAAATTTGTCTGTGTTCTGCCATGAAGAATCTCAATGAGAATTGTAAGGAAATTCCATAACTTTTGAGCACCAAGTTGGAAGCTTAGACAAGGTTCAACTTTCTGCAAATAAACTGCATTTTTCTGAAATATTTTGCCCCACGAAGCATCTTCAACCAGACATTCAACCTTTCTCAAAGAAAGTTTTCTTAAATATTTGAGAGAGAAAATACGCCTGGAAAGAAACACAAGCTACAGTTTAAATTATTCTATTTTTGAAGTTCAATAGATTTCTCCTATATGAACTCTGTTGGTGTGTCACCAGTAAATTGATGAAGGTATGGAAATTGTCAGCACATTCCTTCTTCCTGTAGGGAAACAACTCTGTGGGTATCTGTCTTCACAGTGTCTCTATTCCTTTGCAAATTCATTGGATAATGCAAGTATAAATGAATATTTTATATTTTGTTAGCTATATCATCATTACAAAATTACACCAAAACAGGTCAAGTAAACAGAATTAAAGTAAATATGTCAATTTATCTTCATTATTTTGGGGGGATTTCACAACTAAAACATATCTAATTCAGTTACAAGCAAATTTGATTCTATGTTTGATTTTATTCAAATACGGGGAAATAATCTATGTTTATCCCACATATATAATTCCAATTTTTTTTTATACTTGCCCATGGGACACTGAAAAAAAGTACAAAAACTTGTATATAATGTCAGAAATTACTGCAAAGATGCTTCTGCTGTAGGTACATGTAACTTGTAATATGTAAAGAAAATGTTTTGTCATGTTTTACTTTTCCATAGCAGTACCTTATTAGCAAAAAAATGTGTTCACATTTACATACATAAAAAAATAGGACACCACATTTAAATGTGAAAAGATATTCCAGCAGTCTCCAAAGAGTCAGGGAGCCCATTCTAACCAATACAATGTCAGGAATGTTGTGCAAAAATATTATATATATTGACGTAATGCCAACAGAGATTTTAGAGTCTTCAAAAATATTACTCTTTACAATTGTGATTATGTTCTTTCAATGTACTGTAAGATGCATGCTTGCTTGTATACAATTTTTGTTGTATACAATTTTCTACAATGCAAAAAAGCAACGCAACACTACACTTTCTCCATTACATATTGATGATGAGTTCTTTCTTCATGGTTCTTCAGAAGACTTGGCACCTTAAACTGAATAAAAATATTTTTACTACTTGACTTCAGTATAAAGTGTTTATCACTAGCTAATAAAAATACTCTATAGGGACCAACAATAAATGGCGCACTTTGCCAGTGGTTTCAGAGAGATTTGTGGATAGAAGTACGAATTTATGATTTTCTGTGTACACTGAAGAGGGAATAATGAATTCTGTATATATTTTTTAAGGATAGAATTTGTTGTTCTGATAATTCTTGCCAAAGACTTTTCTGCCTCAGTCTTTCCTCTGTCATGCTACTGGCCTCCTCATCCCTCATTTACCTTTCAAAGTCAACTTTTTTGTTAGGCTTGGTGTATTATTCTTATTCTTCTTTTTAGTTGTCATTCAGGGCTTTGGTAATTCTCCTTCTCTTTTAAAAATGTCAGTTCCTCATAACTGGCTTGCAGTATGATTTGTCTTGCCCTCTTAGTGTCTGACCCCTGGCAGCAGTGACCTCCTCCCCATCCTTTTACTAGCAGCTTCCTCTTAATGATCCTTTTTTTACCACCAGCCTGTCTGTACAACATGGTTTATCCTTTTCTAGTGTCAGAAATACATGGCTTCGTTCTGTGGATCTGTCTGGGCACCAGAGGAGGTAATTCTTTTGCAGCCAGAAGCAGTCAGGTGCATCATCACAGAGAAAGGCCCAGACTTCCCTCAGCAGTAATCATGAGTTGGGGGAAGTTTTGCACAGACGTCAGGGAAAAGGTTTTTCATCCCAGAGCGTGGTTGGGCACTGGAACAGGCTCCCCAGGAAAGTGGTCACAGCTCCAGCCATAATAGAGTTCAGGAAGCTTTTGGACAGTACTCTTAGGCACACAGTTTGACTCTTGGGGTGTCCTGTGCCTGGCCACAAGTTGGACTTGATGATCCTGATGATTGCCTTCCATCAGCATGTTTAATGATTCTACATTTTCTTTTCCTCAATATAATCTTTACAGTCCTCTCTACATTCCCCCTAATACTTTCTTTTCTGGTGATAAAGTCTTCTCTCCTGATGATTCAACATTTGAATTTTGACTATGTATTCTACTGTCATTATTTACAGAGGGAAATATCTGACTACTTGCTGAAACTATGAAGACTCCTCCTAAGGGTGAGCTACTCAGAAGCAGGAAAATAATTGTAGACGCTTAGGTAATTCCTTATATTGTAAGGATCATCAGTAAGTTTAGACACTTATATAATCCCTTTATTACCAGTGTTTCAGGTAATAAATAAAGACGAGAACGATTCTTGGTAAGAAGCAAGGGAGGTTAGAGAAACTACAACCTTTAAGAAATGCTATAAAAAGCTAAAATCCCTTTTCTAATCACTGGTAAAGAGCTTGCTGAATGCTTTTCTCAGTGGTGACTTACTTTTTTTTTCATATCTCAAAAACACTGACTAATAAATAGTTCCTTTGTCTGATGGTCTTTCACCCTGAAAAGGGTAAAAAAGAATCCTCTGTGCCATGACAGAATGAGAAAACACAGCAGAAAATCTTGGGGCCAGGAATTGGAATGGGATGTGTTTGGTTCAGAAGGTATAAAAATCAAAGAAAAATAATTGAATCTTTGCCACTGAGTAGCATTAAGTTTCCAAAATATTTGAGTTACATTTGTAATTTTATATTTTATTTATGCAATTGTATGTTTTAATAAAGTGAACAGCTGGGTGCTGTTGCTTTTAGTTTCTGACAGATGCCAAATGAGGTCAGTTACAGAGTTCGAGTTGATTCATGAGGGGTGAGCACTAGAACTAAGTCCTCTGTACAGTACACTTAGATTAAAGGGCCATATGCAACTTTAAGAGGATTTGATCTGCTTTACAGTAGGAGCTGCTGTCTTAATTGTCCAGAGTTCAGAATGGCAGTATGATCAATGTGCAACAAAAAGTTTGCAGTTTGCTGGTGGTAGGGTATGTATTTGAGTAGTTAGTTGGATTTTCATTTGTGGTGGGGTTTTTATCATTAGTAGTATCATTTTTTTAACTACTAATATATGGAATTGCCTGACTTAGGATTTCACAAGTTGCTGGAATCAAACTTGTGATAAAGAAATCTTCAGCGAGATATTTACCAATAATCATGAAAATGCATGGGTTTTCCTATCAATATGAAGCTTTTATTGTTTCTTTTTGAGGACGAGGGGTAATTTTAGAGGAAGAAAAAGGAGTCTTTTTCCATGGTTATATTTGAAGAAATATTACCTTCAAACTTTTTTTGTTTTGGTAGATACTACCAACTAAGCTGAGATAATTCTAATAATAAATGCTAGCATCTAACCCCTTGGAATCTAGACAAACAATGACCCAAAAGTGGTTTTTTCTCTGTGGACAATAATTGCCAGTATTCCTTTCTTATATGGAAATGTTTTGGAAGAGACAACTAAGTGACTTCTTGTTATTTCTTTTTGTTCTAGTAGGAGAAACAAGAAAAAATATCATAGGTATGCCATTAACTGGAAAAAGAATTGCTCTACAGCTTCTTTTTGTCTTTGTACTTAGAATCCTCTTCCCTGTGGTAGTCTCCAAAATGTAGTGAGTACCAAAAAGTAAAATACGTGATACAAAATACTACTTTTAGTAGTCTTGAGTCATGACAGTATTTTTCCGTAAGCTAAATTAAGTCAACTCAGTTTCAGAATTAATTTCTGTGGGATTTTTTCTCGTGACAGTCCTGAATGGTATGTCTTGGAAATTGTCTGTCTCCACTGCCAGAAGGTATAAGCAAATATATTTGAGGTGTAGGTGGGAAGCAAACTTTGTAAAGACTATGAATGGAATGCATGTAGGAGTAGGAAATACAAATGAATATATATTGATGGGTATGTCTGTCTCCTTTCTTTCCACTTCTGTTTAAAGCTACTCTTCACTGAATGCACTTTGGGATCACTCTGAACCAAGGATTGTGACTCTCAAAATCTTGGCTGCACCATTTCTCTGCTGGCTGATGCTGAACAAGTAATTTTTTTATGCCTCAGTCTGCAAAATAAAGATGGTAGTTCTGTCATTCAGCATAAAATGTTTTGGGCCTAGAGAGAAAAAATAATTGCAAGAGAGGTGCTAGTGTTGCTTTTATGCTTCTGATAAGATCATCATGCTCCTTTAATTACACAGTATATCTTTCTCATTCTCTAAAGGGCTTTACTCAAACTGCTCTGGTCAGATCTGTTAGACTTCACAATGTTACAGTTCCTCCTCATCTAACACATCTCAAGACACCTCAGATACCCTTGGAAATTGGTGGCACAGTAATAATGGTTGTGGTGAGAGCTGGAAAATGCTGCTTCTGTAGATGAGTATGAGTTCTTTGAAAGTAACCACATGTAAAAGTCTATAAAAATGTAGGCTTAGAGCCAGTGCAACCAGGCTCTCAGCAGATATAGATGTGTGTAATCCTAGTTAAAGAAAGTTGTGCCAGAGCCTTCTGAAATGGTTTATTGAATGAAAAAGATATATAGCTGGATATAGAGAGCACCACTCTCCCTTTTTCCAATAATATCAAACTTATATATTTTTTTAATCCTTTACTCAAATTCTTGTGCTTTTGAACTGTTATGACCCTGAGAAAGTCTGCAAGGCTAACTGTCTCTGCATAACCAACCTTTAAGTTTTCTGGTTTCCTTTTAGTTTACTATTCTAACACTGGTTCATATTAATGAATCATTCATTTAGGCTGTGGCATAAGCCAGTTAGCAACTACAGAAGAATTATTGTAGGAAATGTAGCTCTCTCAATATATTCACTTGTGACCATTGTTGGCAAATATGATTGAAATTTCCATTTCTGGCATCTGCTCATTCTAGTATCTGTTGCAGTAAAAACACATCTATTTTATGCTCAGCAACTGTACTTCACAAAATGAGAGCATTTTTACTTGATTCCTACAGACTAATAGTCATTAACAAGGAAGTTTGAGAAAGACATTACTTACAAGAGAGTTTGGTTTGAGTGCTGTTTGGTTAAACATGACATTGATATTTTAAAATTTGTTGGGAAAGGCTTGTCTCTTCTTGTCACTATCTGAATTTTTTTTCCCTTGTATTTGTTTTGCTTCTTTGTTCCCATTTAATGCCATCCTGCTGCTTCACCTAATGATACAAACTAACAACATTGCAATAGAACTTTCTAATCTAATTTACATCAACATATTTTTCAAATTTCAAAGGTTATACAGACAAGGGCACGAGATACCTAGAATTCATTCATTATTCAAATCTATTGATTATGTGGTCTAGGAACAAATTTGATCAAAACTGGAGGACAGGGGGAAATGTTAGATTAAATATGATGATTTTTCAGAAAGATGACCTCCTCAGAAGCAAATTTGCATACTTCAACAGGAAGTATTAACCTCTTCCCTCCTTGCTGTCAATAAGTTTCAGTATATAATATGTATGGTGGTTCTGAAGAATACATTAATTTTTGTGATCCATAAAAACAAAAAAAAAAATGATAGAGTAAGAAAAGAAATGCACTGAACAGATAAGAATCCAATACTGTATTATTTCTCATTGTCTTTTAGAACTTTGGTCCTCTTACGGAATCCATAGCAACAATTACCAAGTTGTGGAAGGTTTCCTCACCTAGCTTCTAAAAGGAGACAGCTGTAATCTCTATCAGCTGTTGGCCAATTAGCCAAAGTAAAAAGTGAAATATATTTTCACAATGATCTGTTTAATGTTAAGTAGCTTCTTTTTAGACTCCTCTTGTAATGGATATTTGGACGCAATTAGGTCTTTGTTTCTAGTGGGGTGCAAAATATTGAGTGGAGACAATAGTAGTTGATTGATTGAAGTGCAATATGAATTGGAAAAGGAACATCTTTTTCTAGGTGAAATTTTTGTACTTGGTTAGATATTTACTTATTTAATTATTTATTTATGGGATGGGAGAATGTCCCATGTTTTGTAAAAAACATGTTTCCACATTATTATTAATTTTATGCTCACACATTTGTAAAATACTGGATTATTTTCTTCACAGTACTGAACAGTAACCCACTGACAAAGTTATTCCAGCTAACATGGAAGCAAGTACAGAATATGCTTTTAAGAGTGATTTGGAAGTGAGGGATAGGTAAGCATGTCAGTAGAACTAGGTGTTGGCAAGAGAATTATGAGGGACACATGGAACAATAAATTGAAGTTTTGGGGCTTGGACAGCTGCAATAAGCAGGAGACGTTGGATATGGCTTGAAAAAATTTTTTTAAAAAAAACTTTCTTTATAATAAGTTACTACAATCACAAGTTAGGGTAAGATATTTACAGTAGAAAACTAGTTTTCTCACACTTGTCTGAATTTGATATTGAACTTATGGCTTGTTTTTTTGTTCACATCAAGGAGAATTATATCAAGACTGATGATCCTTATCATCATTATGTGACATACAAAGAATAGAAATATGTTTGTATGTATAACTATATAAATACTAAAAAAAAAAAAAAAAATATATATATATATATATATATATATATCCCCGTCTTAGGTCTGTGAGAGAAAAATTGGAAAGATATTCTAGGGTAGTTATTTTAAACATTTCAGGAACCATTGCTACTGAAACCATTATCTCAAAACACATCATAGTCATAGAGTCATAGCACCATTATGGTTATAAAAGGACCTCTTGTATCATCACGTCCAACAGCTGATCCAGCACCAACATGTTCAGCACTAAACTATGTCCCCAAGTATCACATCCACATATTTTTAAAATATTTCCAGGGTGATACATTCTCTAGTCAAAATTGTCTGTTCAGCCTGGTTGGTCTTCCCTATCAGTTGATTTTTAGACACATGGGGACATCCTGTTCCTGGACATTTAAGATTTCCTTCTGGAAGCATGTCCAGCCTTCTGGGACTCCTTTGCGGTACGAAATTGCCTCCCAAGGGACTGTCTTGGCCAATGCTCCAGAAAGGCAAATGTCTACTCTCCAGAAGTCCCTGCTGGCAGATCTGCTTTTCCCCTCTCCTTTTCTGCTCTTCTGGAGGAGAAAACTTTATAATTTTTGTGATTGCTGTGCCCAAGATGGCCTCCACCCATCAGATAATGAGATCTCACGCTCGTCCTTTTTTGTTTACAAACAGCAGGTTCACAGGGACACCTTCCTTAGTCAGCTCCCTTATCAGCTATGTCAAGAAGTTATCTTCCACACTCTAGGAACTTCATGGAACTGTATCCTTTCGGCCATGTTGTTTTTCTAATAGACATCTGGCGAGCTGGAACAAGAGCTTGCAAATATGAGGCTTCTCCCAACCGCTTATGGAATATTTAATCTCTCTCTTCTTCATAGTTAAGTGGTCTATAACACAATTCCACCAGGATATTTGCCCTGTTGGTCTTATCCCCTGATTTTATCAGTAAATATCACCATCAAGCTCCAGAAAATTAGGCACTCACTAACATACAGGGCTACTCCGCCACCTCCCCTTCCCACTAACCCCTTCTGAAAAGTTTACAGCAATCCATTGCAGCACTTTAGCTGGGCAAGTAGTACCACCACTTCTCCATGATGGCAATTACTCATATTTTATCTGCTGCACCATGGGTTTTAGCTCCTCCTGTTTGCTGCCCATGGTGGATGCATGGTGTTGATGCTCTTCAGCTGGGTTATCAATCCTGGCACTTTTTGTTCATGAAGAAGCTCTAATTCCTGCATGACAATTCTCCGGTGTGTCTGTGGTTTCTGACATCAATAACTCCTGCATCCTTGCTGCCATACAGATCTCCATTGCCTGCATCTATTGAGACAGCAGAAGTATGTTGTTTGCACACTGTCCCTCAAAGAGTGACATCCCACAAATGGGCTTATGTCTTGTGATCTTGTTTTTATCCTCTTCCCCCTTCAATCTAGTTTAAAACTCTCTTAATGAGACCTGTGAACTCCTGAGCAAATATCCTTTTTTTCCCCTTTGAGATGTGTACCTCACCTGTTGCCAGCAGGCTCAGTGTCATGTAAACAAACCTGCAATCATCTTTTGCTCAACCTTCTCATCTTTTATAAGAATTTTTTTTTTTTGCTATTCTAATCAACTGATTAAGAACAAAAGTATGTTTTGTGATGATAGAAGAATGCAGTGAAGAATTTCTAATGTCTCAGCATTCATGACTCATCTGTCAGAAAATGTGAGATTTACATCATATTTAATTTGGAGAACCAGGTCTACTGTGCATGTCTATGGATTAGGTTCTATTCATTTACCTTGTTCATTCAGTTCTACTTAGTTTCAATACAGAATTTTATTGTCAGGTGATCTAGTCTAGCTCTGATAAAAACAACATAAAAGAGAAATTGTCAAATCCAATAATTCTGTGTGCTCTTGGAGAGATTTCTTCCTGTTCTACATGTTCTAGCACTCTGAAATAAAACTATGGATGATGTCTCAACATATCACTACTGCTAAGAATGAGCTTTTTTCTGTCACTGCTTGATACCCCCTTAGTCTACTTATTTAATCTTATAGCAGCTTAACATAGTTTTGGTTTAGGCAACTTCTAGCATAGATCAGATTAAAAAATGATAGCCTAATGCACTAAAATTTACTTTATTCATTGGCAAGATTGCAGCAAGTATAGTGAATATAGACCAGCAAAAAATAGAGCAACTATCTCTCATAAGACTATGACAGATAAATATGAATATCAAGGGCTTATTACAGATATAGAAAGATATTTTTAAAATGCTTAAACCAAGTCCAAATCAAAAAGTTTTTGCTACTGAAAAGTGACTATCATAACACTAGGCAGATGTATGGATTTTAATGGCATTAAATAACACTAGTAACTCAATTTTGGAATTATTTTCATATTTTGGGGTGTAAAGAACATTTGAAATCATATTATCCTTGGTTATTCACATAACAGTTATTAGTGTTTTCTCTGCAGAGCACAATAACAGAGCTCTGCGACAGCTGTTATGATGCAACCCTCCAGTATGGTTTTCTCATGTTAAAACCTTCTATGTGCTAAGCTCCAAATTGAGAGGAGCATTTTTCCACAACCAAAGTCTTTTCTATTTATGTCCCTTTTAAGCTCTTTAACCTGCTACTGCCTTAATTCCAACCAATAAAAATAATCTTGATTGATGTGACCAACTTTAATTTGGTGAGGGGGCAGGGTAGGGAAAGGGAGCAATTTCTAGATAATCTGCAAACTCACTGTAGTAAATTGCCAGTTACTGTGACAAGAAAAAAAGGAGAAATACTGCAGTGTGATCTCACTCAAGTCATTTGTTCACCTTTATCTAGGAAGAAAACAGATTAAGGGTAATAAATGTTTTTCTTAGTCAGGTAGGTTAACTGATGTACCCCCAGACATGCATTTGTTTATTGACTCTAAAGTATCAAGAGATGGACCAATTTCAAATATCAGAAAAAACAGCAGAAAGCTAAGCTTAATAACTATGATTTAAATAATACCACTCTGCAGTTGGATGGTACTTATTTTAATTTGTTCAGAGCTTTAAACCTTTAACTGCTCAAGACTCTGCTAGCTCCTGCTTAAAGTAAGCTAGTGATTTTGATTTTCTTAGAGCTGGAGACTTCAACCAGACCTTGTTTAAAAACATAATCCTATTTTGAAATTAGAACCAAATCTGAAAAGCTCTGACTTGTTTTCAGAAGCTTTTCTATGTGTTCTACTTTAAACTTCAAATTTATCAGGGGGCCATGAGGGAGAAATTAAGAAAATTTTAAAAAGAAGAAATCATTAAATTGCCTTTATCTTTTTGGTTTAACCAATCAGTTTTAGTTTCAATATGTATTAACATATTCAAAGACAGCTATATTGTATAAATATGTGTGTTTATGTGGAGAGGCAAAATTCTGCTGAAAATTAATTGTGAAGAAATTGGAAGTATAATTGCATATAGATATGGAACTGCTTTATCAGGGATTTAAACATGAGCAAAATAAATTTTCAAAGTGTTAAAATTACTCTTCATGCTAAAGAATTAACTAATTTATACTCCAAATGATTTTAGAATAATAAAAAATATAATAAGGGTATGCAGGCAACATAAAAAGAAGATGCTTATTTACAGCAAACATACATTTTTATTTTCCCTCCCTTCTCACATAACAACAATATTATTAGTCATTTCTATGAATCTTGTCTGCATGAAATTGGACCTGGGAGTCCAGTCATGGAGCAGAATCTAGTAGTTTAAGTCTAGAAGCCTTTTTGACTCCCAAAGATTTTACTTTGCCTCATTATCTCCAGTGAAAGTCAATGGAAGCACATCAGTTGAAACTTGGCTTTGTGTGATGCCAGACACTGTGTAATTATAGTCCTAGAATCACAGAACAGTCCAGGCTGGATAGGACCCCAAAAGATCATGTGGTCCAACCTTTCAAGGGAAAAGGAGTTTAGCTAAGAGGCTTATTTACTAGCTTTCATTTCCCAGCATAATTCTTGATGTTTTGCATTGCATCTTGGTGCAGTCATGACTCCTGCTAATTATTATTCAAAGCATTGATAATAGCAGGATGGAAAACTACAGAAACAGGATGCAAAACAGCAAGATGCCACAGAGAATTGAAATATGTTTTTAATGATTAATTTGAACAGAAGAATCAAGCAAGTTTAATGGGAGATGCATGTTTTTAACATCTGGTACTTCCAATATCCATTTCAGCCATATGTATGTGGAAGAACGTAGAGGCAAATATTTCCTTTAGAGAATCAAACCATTCAAGCTAAAGGAGAATGCAAGGCATGTTTGCTTTTAACTGAAAAACTTTGTCTGGCAACTTGATGTTGCCTATCAAAGAATAAGTACAATAAATATCTAGCAATTATGAATAATGTTTGGAAATTTAACATGGAATATTTATCTTTCAGAATGTTAGCAAATCTACAAAGATCAAGAGAGCATGATGGTGGCACACAAATCACAGAATAACTACTGAACACAGAAGGGAAGAAGAAACTAAAAATTAAAAAGTCCATATTGATAATCAGATTTACACCATTGAAACTATTCTCAAGTCCAGGATCTTCCAATAGGAATCTAATTAAATAACTGGAATAGCAAAAATTTGTGGGAAAAGAATTAAAAAAAAATTTGGTAATGTGAAAAAATTACTTTTATCGTACTTATAAATGTTCTTAAAAATTGTCATTTGAATAATTTTTACTTGCACTAATAATATTGTTTTAAAATTAAAATTTTTTCAAATAAATTTATTTTTAATGGATAATCATTCTTAAAAACATCTCACAAAATCTTTAATTTTATTAAGAGAAGCACACTTAGAAAGAAAATTAAGCAAAAATTTATTCATATTAAGAATTTTCCAAAGGATGGTCAGATAAAGAGAAAATCTTTAATTCTTGGCTCCTTGGCTCTCACATATTCACAGTGGTCCCACTCACCAGTTCAGCTGGTGTATTGAAGGAATGCATTTGATCTCCTCAGTAGTTAGCTCTTCATGGAGATGGACAATGGAATATGTGCTGCATTCAGGCATGATCAGGGCAACAGTGACTTTGTTATCAACAGCTGCAAGATGTACCAATTAAGCACCCCTGCTACCATAAACTAAGTGTTGTACAAGAACTTAAACCTTCTTCTTAATTCTAGTGCTTTCCTGATGTTTCTTGATGATATGCTGCTTCTTGAGGAAGGTAAGATATATTACTATTGTCTTCTCTTCCCTCCTCCATCTCACCGTCTCTTGTAATGGTCTCTCAGATGCTACGAAGTTTAACTCATTTCTTCTGTATTATTCAGGCTTTATTGGATCTGACATAGACTGTTGACTGCCAGTTTGCCATTCTCTCCTACTTATTACGATTTTAAGAATATCCTTGTGCTAGTTTTTATAATTATTTTGTCTTCCATCGTGTATTATATGTTATATGAAAGTACAGGTTTGATACTAGTGTTCCCTTGTATCCTCCTTCTGGACTTCCTAAGTGGGTTGCATCACTTAGGGTACGACTTCTTTGTGGTTTTTGGTTTAAGGAACAGTAAGAAGCAGATGAAGTCCTAGGTAAGACCTAGGTAGAGCAGTAAGTTTTTGTAAAGATACAGAACTTCAAAAGCTATTTTTCTTCATGGATATTTTTTTTTATACATTTTCTTTGTTCTTCATGTATTGTGAGGGTACCCAGACGATCTTGAGATGTATTGTTAGGAATGAAGCTCTAGAAAGTCCTCTCATTTGGTTTATAATCTAACCATAGATTGAATTCTATATACTCAGTTTTTCAGTGTCACAAGTTCCATTTTCTGCTGAAAATTTCTGTTATGATTTTTTTTTTTTTTTTTTTTGATCTACTGAAAAAGTAGAAGAGTTGTGGATATTCATTAAAATTTTGGCTGGAGAATTCATTAAGAGAGTGTTATATAGGAGGCAAATGAATGCAAAATCTAACAATCTCCTACCTCTGATTCCTCTGGGTCCTTAGTGAAGGAATCTCAAATTAATCTATTTTGCCTCCCAATTACTGTTTTTGATTTTGCTTATGCTAATGTATCTTCAGTTATTGCAGCTTCCAAATGAATACTACTGGTGTACAACTACAAATTTCATAGGTGATAGATATTAACTCCCTTGGTTAATGTGTTACTGTTCAGTGGCACACCACTGAAGAACGGAGGTTTTTAGGGTTTCAGAGAAGCTGAAGTGGAAGGACTGTTTTGTTCAGTTACACTCTGCTATTTCTAGCACTTTGGTAAATATTTCTCTAGCTCAGCAATAATGCTAGGTTTTCAACAGAGGGATTGGTGACCCTTGTGATAAAAATAAAATCATCTTACTTTGAAGACGTATCTAGAGATTATTTCTAGCTGAACAAAATGATCTGTGAAGCTGCTATGATGCCTGATGCCAACGTGGAACTCCAAGAATTTAAAAGAGTCTATCTCATAACCACCATGAATATTCATCCCCTGGAATTAGTCAGGCATGCAACACAATATGTCATGAAATTACTTTTGCGAACTAAAATGGGTATTAGTGATGAATTTGCCCCAAGGATACATGTTTTCATCAAGATTTACTGCAAAATCTATCTAAATGATCAGATTTTAAATACCAGAGTCAAATATCTTTTACATGCATAACTTGTGTGTTAGTGTTCCCAGACAAACACCAAGGCAAAAGTCAAGTTATATTTTTAATATATTTTGAAAGATAGGGTTTTCAATGAGTTTGGCTCTTTTTTGCTTCTCTGCTGTCTTTTATTAGATGAGATTTTTCTTTATTTTCCCACTGTAAATATACGAATGTTTTACTGCCTTTAAACAAGGTTTCCTATTGTTGTCCTATTCCTATAGGACAACAATCCTATAGGATTGTTCTCTGATTACCTCCTTGAACTCTCTAGAAAATCTCTATGGCCTTTCCCTATTTATAAACTTGTCTCCACCCAGCTTTCTTTCATGAACTGCAATATTTCTAAATATAAATACATATTTATGCGGGTATGCATATTTGGATGGAGAAGTGTGAAGATAACTGTGAAAGAATGTAAAAATATTAGGCTTACAAGAAATCCCTAAAACAAAGTGAGACTAACCTTTTTGATATAAAGCAGAATCCTACCCAATCCCAGCACTGCTGAGGCCCCAAGTCAATCAATTAATCTATTATAAATGACAGTGTTATTGCAATAAATAATTAGTTAGTGTTTCAATAGAGTGTATGCCTTCAGATTTGTCAAGGTAAGTTTTTAAAATATCCCCTTTTTTTTTTTTTTTTTCCTCTGAGGTTTGGTGTATTTTTACAGGTAGAAAATATATGCAGTGCAAAAGTCGCCTTCTTACTTCATAGATGTGACATTCAGGTGATGTATAGAAAATATTTCTCTTGTTGTTTTAGAAAATAAATGGGTGATACCACAGTGAAATTCGCATTCTGTAACAAAAGTTTCTTGTTAAAAAACATCTGTGAAATTGGTTCCCCAATAGTTCTGGAGGGGAAGAAAAAATCCAACCTTTTTTACCTCTGGCATTAAGGATGACATAATATATGTTCTTGAATATATTCAGCACACAGAAAAGCTGTGAGGAAGCTGTTAGCAGTAATGGACTACACAAAGTTTGTTGAAAATGACAGTTTGTGTAGATTTCCTCACAATAATTTGCTACTTTGCTTGTAAATCATGATAAAATAATTATTTCTTTTAGTTGCAGGATTTGTGCTTACAGACTTGATCAAAAGAATTAGAGTAAGCCATTTTACTTTCTGTTAACCTCTGCAAGACGTACAAAAGATCAAAAACTATTACCTGAAATACTCCTGAATATAAGGTATTTATGTCAATATGTAGTTTATTTGTGAAACTAGAGAAATTTTTCTGCGGTAAATGCAGAAACTAGTAACAATTATTCCTTTTCTTTAAATTAATCACTATTTTCTTTACCCTGTAATATTGAAATAGTAAAATACTCTGATTTCCTATCCCACAAAAACCTTCATGTAGAGGTCCCCAGAGATATTGATTTTAGCATAACCATGCAATGTAGGTATGTGGTATGAGAGTTGAAGACTTGGAAGTTAGACATACAAGCTGTAGGGCACAGATGGAATTATAAGAAATGAGACATAGGCTGACATCAGGAACTTTATGGCTATAAACAAATCTTCAGTAGTCTGTGAAAGAAATGCAGACTTGGAGCTGAGCAAAACCAGTTTCAAGGGTACCAAACAGAACACAATAGAAGCATTTAAAAGATATAAAATACATAACAAATTGGAAATATGTGTGTGATGTGAGCTTACAAACTGAAAAAGACAGTGCAAGGTGTAAGAGCATGCTGCCAAACATTTCAAAGCAACCCTAAGCAGGCTCTATGTTGAGGTATAAGAAGCCATCGGCATTCCCAGCAAAGGACTTGACATGCTGTCGACTTGAGGAACATTTCACCTGCTCAGACAGAAAAAAACAGTGCTTCTAACTCTGCTCAGACCAGTGTCCTTGACTTTGCAAGCAGATGACAGGGAAAGGAAGTCTTTGCTATGTTCAGATTATTAATTTAAGTGGTATTAAATAAAAGGAAAAACACTATATGTGGATATGAAACTTTATGATTAAAAATGCTAATAATTTTAATGAATAGTGATATTGTTAATAGTTCTCATGGTTTCACACTGGCCAAATGTCAGGCACCCACTAAAGTCACTCACTCACCCTCCTCTGCCACAGCTGGACAGAGGAGAGAAAAATTTAGACAAAGGGTTCATGAGTTGAGATAAGGACCTGGAGAAAACACTCCAAGGGCAAAACAGGCTCAACTTAAAGGTACAAAATGAGTTAGTTACTAACAAAATCAGAGAAGGATAATGAGAACTAAAAATAAGAAGCAAAATAAGCTTTTAAAACCATCTTTTCTTCCCCCAACACCTCTGTCCTTCCCATCAAGAGCAAAAGGAGAGAGGGCATGGGGGTTTTGGTCAGTTCATCACCTGAGATCTTCTGCTGTTCTGGGAGAGGAGTCCTTCTTTTGCTACACTGTGAGGTCTCTTCCCGTGGGAGGCGGTTCTCTGTAAACTTCTCCAATGTGGGTCCACTCTCATGAGCAGCAGTCCTCCCAAAACTGCTGTAAAGTATTTTTAGTCCCTCCCACAGGCAGAGATTCCTCCCAAAACTGCTGCAGTGTGGTTCACTCTTCAATAGGGTGTAGTTGTCCAAGGATAAGATTTTCCAGGCTGGAAACAAGGGTCATCTTTCTCCACCGGGTCTCCCACTGGATCACAGCCTCTCCAAGGAAACGTGGGCACCTCCCCCACTATAAGTGGATGTCTGTATCTCCTGTGGATCCCCATGGGTCGCAGGGGCACAGCTCCTTCACCATGGTCATCAATCACCACAGCCTGCAGAGGCATCTTGGCTCCAGCACCTGGAGCACCTCTTCCCCCTTCTTCTTCCCTGACCTTGGTGTCTCCATGTTGTTTCCTTCGCATGTTCTTACCACCTTCTCTTCTCTGACTAGAAAAAAACTATGCTTGTTTTCATTTTCTTCTTAAATATGTTACCACAGAGGTATCACCAACATCTTTAGTTGACCCACCAGGGATTGACTCTACTGGACAAGGTGGAACCTTCTAAGAGCTTCTCACAGGAGTCACCTCTGTGACCCCCACCCACTAAAAACCAGGCTGTGCAAAGACAACACAACTGTCTATATTCACTTCCAGCAATAACTATACCTGCAATACTGTTACTACCATCAGTACTAGTGATTTTATTGGACTGCTAAGGATGCAAACCCACCAGAAGCATGTTCTTGCCTTTATATATGAGGTATGTTTCTTTTTCATCCATAGAATGTAGGAAAAACACACATAACTCTTCCTTTGTCATTTTTGATCTTTTTCAGCTGATGGTGAGTGCAGATTCCATATAGAACAATCTTGGTGCAAGACATAAAACCATTCTTCCTAAAATGTTCATCGCTTATTTCACATTGTATGACTAATTGTACAGATGGATGACCAGCTGTACCAAGCAATCTTCCTTGGTTCAGCCAAAGAAAACATTTTAAATTATATTCTTGGTAGCTGTCTCGCCTTTTAGTAAGAGAAAATGTGGATGCACAGTTTAAATTGAAAATAAGAGATAACAAGTGGCTCTTGAGAGCTTAATTTATATAATAAGAAAGAAAATCCAAATAAAGTGAGCCAGGTCCATCTACTATAGACCTAGAAATGTACAAGACTCCCTTAAAGTAGTGTTTTCTGCTGCTTCAGACAAAATTGTATATAAGAGGATCTTTTATGTGTATATTTTTGTGAGATAGAGAGGAATACCAATGAACAAAGATACACTCCTGGCATCTTAATTAAGGCCTTTAATTAGCAATCCAGTTTGCAATATCAGGTAAGTGATTGAATAGGGATGGACAAGGCATAGATGCAAATATTATGACATAAAACAGAGCTTTATATCCCATCAGTGGCATTAAAGCTGCTGCGCTAGTGTTGCATTATTTTAGAAAGAGGGCATGTGTCATTCATGCCCAATAAATTAGACATTTGATCTAGATGCCTCTTCATTTCATTCCACATTTATTATTCCCTCTTCTTTACAACTGATGAGTCTTAAGTAGGTCGGGTTTCTGAGGAAGCCAGCTGCAGCACTCTGTATACTCTGATTTACTTAAATTAATAATCTGAACATAGCAAGCCCACTAAGGCACTCTTGCATGAAGCAGTGCAGGAAAAAAAGATTGAAAAAAGGAAATTGTTATACTGAAGAAGAGGGTATCAGAGGTCAGGTCATACAGAGAATTGTGCAGGATCTGTGAATAAGCAGACTCCGCACTGCTTTCTGCCATGGCTTTTATAATTGTGAATTGTGATACGGTATCTACTGCATTTACAGCCACAGATATCTGTAGCCATGATTCCTCCAATTTATGTTGATTGGTTTCTCACCAATTTCATTATATTTACTTCTGCGTTAAATATAACCTTAACTAATTGTACTCTTCCTAAATAAATTCTAAATCATAGAAATTTCTCAGTCTACAAAAACATCAGTGACAGTTTAGAAGCAGTCAGCTATCATCTTCACAAAATATCTGGAGATGGCCTGAGAACAACTCTGACGATTGGTTAATTTCAGTGATATTTTGGTTGACTTTGCAAACTTTCAGCTTCAGGTTTACTGGTAACTTACAAACTTCATCACTGGTCATTTTCCTAAATGCATGCCTGTATGATCATGGTATGTGTCTCAAGCTTTTCCTCGCTGAAAACTTTTCTGCAAGCTTTCCTGCAGTGATGGAAATTCTCCCTACAGTGAGCTTATTCTTTTGCTTCATTGTGTGCACCGTTATAAACTGTCTTTGTAAGTCAGAACGCCCTGTACTTTAACTCACCATGGTCATATAAGCAGAGAAAAATGACACTTTTCTCTGTTGCTTTGAAGGAGTGTTAAAAGTACTACAGTTCCTTAAGGCATGAATTCAAGAACTTATCAGACCTCTTCCAGGCTAAACAGTTCCAGTTTCCTAGCATTTTCTCATACACAACCATGTACCTGTCAAACACAGCTCTTCCTGCTCACTCTAGACTCATTGTGGTTGATGTACGTATTTTCCGAGACATAAAATCCATATGAAAACTTTTGCTATGTGTTCTGCACAGGATGTGCTATATGTCCTGCAGAGGACAGAATTTTGTCCTTACTGAATTGTGATACATTTTTTTCCATGCAGTTTTTCTAGCATGGTAAGATTTCAGTCTTTTTCTCATTCTCATTGCACAATTAGTCCATGACCCTGGCACTGTGACCCCTGCATGGGAGGCTGAGATTTTTTTTTGTGATTGAAAATCCTTGGGGTTTTAGACTAATAAAGACCCAGAAAAGAGCTTTAACCTGCAGTGATTATGTATACATTAATTCTTTCATAAATTTGTAGCAGCACAACTTTACCTGGAAATTTGTGAGATTTCAAGGGGAGTCTTCTCTTTCATGGGGAAAGGTGGCTCAGGTAACTCCCACATTATTAATGAAATATGATTTTTAAAAATTTATTCCAATATTAGAATTGCAACCCAAATTACTCCATTTGTTGGAGGGAAACTTGAGATAAATTTATGTTTTAACATGCTTAAAATCTGTTATGTAAAAAGGAATTGTTGTTGCATATTAGTATGATTGATTAACGTTAGCCTGATTAATGATTTTTAATAGTTGCCATTTCCAGATGTTTAGCTATTTCCAACCTCAAATAAAATTCAGACCAACAAAGCATAACAACTCTCTCAATACTCTCCTAAGGCTCTGCCTTCTCTGTACTGCACCCACTTTTTCTCAACCCATCGATCCAGTGTGTCCAGATCCCTTATCCACTAAATGGATTACTTTGCCATCGATTAACATCAAGCTAGTCAGGCAGGACCCGTCTTTCCCAAACCCATGCTAGCAGGGCCTGATCACCTGACTGTTCTGCATGTGTCTTATGATGGCACTCAAGATGATCTGCTCCATAACCTTCACTGGCACCCAGGTCAGGCTGAGAGACCTGCAGTTGCCTGCATCTTCCTTCCAGGACTTCTTGTAGATGGGTGTCACATTTGCTGACCTCCAGGCCACTGGGACCTCCCCAGTCAGCCAAGTGTGCTGATAAATGAGGCAAAGTGGCTTGGTGAGCTCTTCTCAGTACCCTTGGGTGGACTCCATCCAGCCCTGCAGACCTGTGCATGTCCGAGTGGTGTGACAAGTTGATGACCATTTGCCCTTGGATTTTGGTTCCTCATTTTGCTCCCTGTTCCTGTCTTCTAGCTCAGGAGACTGGATGCCATGAGGACAACCAGTCTTGCTGTGAAAGGCTTTGGCAATGAAAACATTAAGTACATCAGGCTTTTTCTCATCATTCGTTACTACTTTTCCTCACACTTCCATTAAAGGGTGGACATTCTTCTTTGCCGCCTTTCTTTTGCTGATAATATATTTATAATTTTTTTGTTTGTTTATTTGTTTGGGTTTTTTTTTGTTTTAGCTGCAACAGCAGCAGCAGTTCTCCCTGCATAGCTCACAGATCCTTGTAGTCCTGAGTGGCTTCTCTCTTCTCCTTCTTTCCCTGCGTTCTAGTCAAATTTCTCTGTTCTGTTCAGCCAGGTTGGTCTTCTTCCCTGACAGCTCATCTTTCATCTTCCATGTTATTATCTTTCCATATTTCCTTCTGGAAGCATATCCATCTTTTCTGGACTCCCTTGTCCATCTGGATTGTCTCTTGGATGTTCAGACAAGAGATTTTTCCAAAAGAAGTTTTTATTACACAATTTTACTATTTCCTCCGTTTTTGTATTAATGTAAAATTAAATTGAGTTGCAATTGCACATGCAGTCAAGCATACAGTCTACAAATTAGTCTTCTTGTTAGGCAACTCTCCATCTGCACCACTTTCTGGGGATGCCACTCCTCACACAAAGCAAATATAAAGTGCCCCTACTCCTGATCTGGGCAAATCAGCCGGAAGATAGAGCTGCCTGGTACAATACAGAGGCTTACAGAAACAGATATGAATAATTGCAAATGCTCTAAAAATATCAAGCAGTAATGTCCAAGAAAGGCTAGTTTGTTTTGGAGTTGTTTTGGCGCTTTTTTGGGGGGTTTTTTTGTGTTTTTTTTGTTTTGTTTTGTTTTGGTTGGGGTTTTTTTTGTTTGTTTGTTTGGTTGGTTTTTTGGTTTTTTTTTGGTTTTTTGCGGGTTTTTTTTGTATTTGTTTTTGTTTTTGTCTTTTTTTAATGCATTTTCTAGCCTTTAGCATAAACATGATGGATTTTGAGCTACAAAAATGTCAGAGAGTCTTAATGTGAATTTTGTTTTTCTGTGTTTCATACAGGTCAGTGTATCACACTCATAATAAAAATATCCCACAACAAACCTTGATTCAGTTTCCAGTGAAACACCAGTACTCTATTCCAGATGAAAGGAAACTTCATGTTTGTTTATGAGAAATTTTTACTCTCAACAAAAAAAGAACAACTGAAAGGTTAAAAATTTTAACATATTTTCTTTTACAAAATTACCAAGCTGCTAGATTTAGTCAACCATCATCTAACACCAAAATCTGTACCAAATTCAGAGTACAGAACATTTGCAATTAGAAGTTTTTTTTTTAATTGAGGCACGCTAAAAATACACTTTGTAGAGGGGATTAACAGAAGGAGTCTTAAGCGCGAAGAACAAATTTAGCTTTCCATCAGTGACCTAAAATAGTCTCTCATAATTTAAATAATTTCTCTAAAAAAGGATACAGAGAGACAAAGAAACAGAGATCACATTGTTTGACTTTGCTTTCCTTGTGTCTCTAAGGACACAGATCTAGTTTAGGTTACTAGGGAAATTAATTAGGCAATCTAACATGCTCCCCAGTGGACGATAACTCTCCTGTACTATTTAGCAAATACTTAGTTCAAAGCAAGGAAGATATCAATGATTTTGGAAGCTGAATCACTTTCCAAAATTCCCAGAAGTCTTAACCTCAAAATTGGCCTGATTGCTTATTCAAAAGAGTAAACTTCTTTTCATCCTTTTTTTGCAATCTGACAATTTTGAATAATCACAGTGGAAAATTATTTTTTGTCATATTCTATTTGGAGTCAGAGCTCATTAAAAGTGCATTTCTGCCTTCTAGGAGGGCACAATCTTTTGTACTGAGGTCCAACAGGTGCATTTCAGAGTCTGTGTACACCCTCTAAACACTCTACCTGAGCTGTGTAGGGAAAAAAGCTGCATGTCTCTGCAAGGTCTGTGGAAAATACATTGGCAGAAACTTATGAGCCATTTAAACCTAGGATATGCTGTAAAGTTCATGAAGGAAATGCAGTATCAATCTGGTTTCTGGATCAGAATTTTCAGCATCTGAATTGGTATGAACAAAATTCCTAACTTCTTTGAGGTTCATCTATGATAAACTATCATGTGGAATTACACTGCAACTGCAGCCTGCTGGAGGGAGGAGGTCCCAGACTAGGGGATGGAAAATACAAGGATGAGGTCTGGTTTTAGAAACTGTTCTGTATTTATTGCATTGTCAAAGAAGGAAGGACCCTGAAAATAATTCTGGGTTTTCAATTAATTTATCTTAAGTTTTCCCACATGGCTGGCTAGGCCAAAACACAACATATTCTAGCAACTAATTTCTACCTAACAGCATTTACTCTACAGTAAGTTTGTTTTGAAAGAAGTTTCCAAAAGAAATTACTTTTTTTCATGCTAAAATCTTCTTAATATTAATACTTCTGCATTGAAAAAGTACATATTTTTGTAGGGAAAAAATCCAAGTAATGTCCAATGTCTGTAATTTTTTTTTCATTATACATACATGGGAAAAGATTTTACATTTTATTTTTCATCAAAAAATTAGAATACAGACAAAACTAGATTCTTACAGATTTATAATTTTGCAGAAGAAAATTTGGAAAGGCTTTTCCAGGTATACAGATTTTGTGAGTACTGGGGAAAAAATAATGAAGGAGGAGTATATGGTTATTTCAAGTCATCACCTGTTATGACTATGAAGTGATGCTCGTGCATAGCCGTCATAACATTACCTTATAAACAATGTTGCTAAAACAGGTAATGTGCTTACAAATTGATCAGCACATGTTTAGATTTTTATGCTTTCTGGATCACATATTAATCACTGTTATGTTAAGACAGTGCTTAAACAGAGCTTTTTATGAAAGCTTATAAATGCGCAGCAAGAACACATAACATGAAAGAGATATTAATTTAGTTTCTATTATCCTCATGCTACAGCAATCACTTCTGGTTATGTTTCTATGAATAGCTGTATGTCTATATCAAATATAAGTTTTTTTTCTTTCTTTTTTTTCTTGATTGCATCCTGGAGTTAACATGTAGATATTAAGCAATCAATTACTATACTCAGACTCTTACTGTCTCCAGTCTTGCTCTGCTTGTGGGCTCCTGTTTTATCACTGCTGGTCTTGTGCCTATAATCACTGCATTACTGTGTAGACTTGATCTGCTTCTCTGCTCAATTCTTTTTTAACTTAAATAAGAATTATACTGCATATAATCTTTGAGAGTTCGTGACATGATGGATATTATCTATGTGACCTACTTGTAGCACTTACGTGCTGTTGATGATATTAGTGAAGTCATAATTAATTGTAAATTTTTGATTCCTGACAGATGGTTGACTTTTTCAGGTCCTTGTTAACATGAATTGGAGGAACTCTGACAGGTTTTAGCAGTGTTAGTATCCTGGCATTGCAGATAGGGAAACTGAGCATAAACAACATAATTTACTGTTCCCAGCTTATATCCTAAATTAATGATCAAGGCAGACTTCTCACCCTCTAGAATTCTAGTTCAGTTTTGACCTTCAATGTGAACTATCATATAATGACCAAACATACATGGTTCATGTCTTCTTAGCCAGTTGATCATCTTAGTAAACAATAATATCTAGAGGGGACAGAGTACTTATGATGAATTAATTAGTCACTTAGTGACACGATGTCAAAAGCAATTTTTTAAGGAAAAGTAAAACAAAGACATGAATAATTATGTAAGTGGTATGACTGTGTGGATATGCATGGGCATTTAAATATATGTAGACATATTTTTTGAGAAAAGATGTTACTAGTAGTGTACTGCTATGACTATTGCTACCCAGTAACAATTTCCTCTTTCTGTCATTTGAAGTTGACTTCTTGCAGTGCATTTTCTGAAAAGAAAAAACATCTGTCAAAAGAGAAATAAACAACAAATTTCAGTTTCTGACCAAAATAGAACAGAGAAACTCTTGGTAATTTTTGATAGTACATACACTAGGATGCTATCCCCATAGTAGTACATCTGGTGTAACTGTACATAATTAATGAAAATTCTAAGTGAATTGAGATACTGTGGGCTGGAATTTTCTAACTAGCATTTTCAAATGAACTTGGAAGTGTTAGGTATAAACCCTTAAGTGCAGAAGTTGCCAATATTTCCTCATAATTTTGCAGCTGCCTACCTTTTATTCAGCAAGGTTCCTCCTTGGTTAACCACCAAGGTTCCTCCTAATACTCACTCATTGTGACTGTCCTCAGAAGCTGTGTTGGTCTTCCTCATTCCTAGCTCTTCCTTGTACCCATTCTTGATCTGGAAATAAGACAGTACTGTACTTAAAGGGTTCCAGTTTTCACATCAGTTTGGAGGAATACTATAGGATTTGTCCAAGTTTGGAGTTGGTGTAAAATAGCACTTTCATAAAAAAGCAGGGCCAAAGACAAGCAATGCATCAAATTTTTTGGAGAGGAGGTTGCATTTTCATGCAGCATGGTGAGTTTTGGGTCTAGCTTAACTAGGTAGACTTTTGTTCTACCAAGGCTGTGAAAGAAGGGAAGTAGAAAGCTGTTGAGCCAGGTAGCTGGGTTGTTTTTTTTTTTTTTTGGCAAGTGGTTTCCTACAGAAAAAGGAATAGGTTTCTGCTTGCTTTTCCACTAAGTCATTATGTATTCATTCAACAACCCTTTCATCTAAAATGCATGAAGATGATATCTACCTTTGCATTTCTGTAATGTGTTTATTAAGTTATACAGGTGGGATTTATCCTACCAACAGATAGGAAGACAGGAAAGCCTTAGTCTTCATCTTCTATTTCTCCTTACAGAACTGAAGTCATTGGTAATCCCAGCACTTTTTGAGAAGACTTTTCTATGTTGGAAACACCAGTGGTACAGATTTTTTTAGAAATACACTGGTTTAAGGCCTCTCACAAACTGAAATGCTATGGCCTGGTCAACATCCTCTCATCTCTGCAAGGAGATGTTCCAGCTATGGTATGCAAACACTGTGACTGCATTTTAACAATATAATGCAAATTACATTATATTGCTATTTAGAAGGCGCTATTGGTCTTCCCTTTAAGAGTCACTTATAACAAGACTGATAACAAGAGTAAAAAATCTGTGGTGTGTTAACTTCAGTGTTAAAACTGAAGTTTAAACTTATAATTGACAAAATTTCATTGTGTTTTAGCTCTTAAATAATTCCATTAACTTGGTCGGATTTCTTTTAAAACTATACTTCTGTTTCATTTAGCAGCTGCTTGCTAACCTGGGCCTGAATATATCTTTACATGAGATTGTAGATGAATATTTCTCAGCCTCATATTTTTTGAAAAGTTGTGTTTTCTGAAAAAGATACCATGAAACACTCATAATTTGCTTTTCACTCTCTGCAGTAGTAGATTATCTGCACTCTGTGAGATATACTCTCACTTTCTAGATACAGTACGTTTATTGGAAGCTCAGAAAGTTACAGAGGTGTCTCCAGATGACACGGCTTCTCTCTTGCTGAAGCTAAATATGATACTTGGGTCTTGTACAGCAATTGATGACCAGTAGCAAAATTATTAACCCATTAAAATATTAATTGAGAATTTTCAATCTCATAGTGTTAAATACTGCTGTAATTACAACCTTTGCCTTTCTCCTGCTCATTTCTGACAGATTGCTTCACAAATTGCTACACAAAAGGTTACTGTCTGCCTTGTTTACATGGATGTCCAGCTCAGGTATCATATTGAAAAAATTGCTTGAGAAAATTATGCTAGAAATTATGCTATGTTGAGAAAATTATGCCAGTCCCCATTGACAGAGTGTTTAAAATAAACTGAAGTAAAGGTGTTCCATTATTCTAAGGGAAGAGACTTGTAGTTCAGTACTGTAAGAAGAAAAAAGAAAGAAGTTGTCACAAACAACATGTGAGTCTGAGCTTTTTTTCAGAAGTATAAGGAAGGTCCTAGTGAAATACAAGGGAAAGTATTGTAGCCAAGTCAAAGGTACCCAAATAATGGGCTGCTAAGGTATGTTGACAGAGAAAACATTTCAGGAATTTCACTGCAGAATGCCAGAGTACTGCTATGCAACAAGCCTGAGTTTACCTAATAGGACAACAGAAGTCACTTTCTGGCTCATTGTGCACAGAAATTACAGCAATCTATATAGAGCAAAGAAGGGCCTATGGCAAGAACTTGTTTTTAAGCCATGTAAAGTCTTTTTCAAAAGCTAGGAATGCATTGGAGTGCAAAACTTTAAAACAACATCTGTGCAGTCAATACTGTTCGATGCATGGGCTATTTTTTCAGCTATATAAAATGTTTCAACCTTCAAATAGTTTTGAAAATGTTTAGTGTATTTTCCCAGATGGATTGATAGGTGCATGGTGTGGCAGACTGCAGACAAAGTGATGTCTGCAATACTGTCCAAGTAAAAGATTTTTATTCTGGTGAAAGATGATCCTGCTTATGACAGGTGCGGCAGGAGCAGATGATCTTTAAAGATCCCTTCTAACCCAAACCATGATATGTTTCTATGATTTTCCTCTGGTGTAAAACCCAGTTCATTATGAATAGCACTATGTTGTCTAATGTAGGCATATTCATGCAATTTCTTCCTCAGGGCTTTATTTAAACAGCCCTTTTTCAAGTTTTTCAACTCTCATTAGTTTCATCTCAATTTATGGATTACAAGTGCTTCTCTTGCCTTGACTGGTGCCAGCTTCAGCTGGAAAAAATAAAAAGAAATTAAAGACTTACAGATTTACCCCTTAAGGAATTTAATATTTAATCACAAGCAGTTTGTTTTGATGTTGACTAGATGCTACATATGCCATGGAGTCAGGATGAAAATAAAACCTTTAAGCGCATCAAAGATGAAAGACAAAATTGATAAAATTATAAGCTTCATTTTTATGCATCTCATAATGTTCAGCTTTAGTTAGCTGTTCCCCTGTTAGCTGCTGTGTGTCTGACACAGATATTTTTTTCTGGAGTCATGTATTGTCAATCTTTTCAGAACACATGTTTAAGAGTAACATACTATCACTGTCTTTGTTCCAGAATAATCTGCTATGAAGGCTCATAATGTTATATGATGCCCATGATACCACTGACCAGAAGGCTACCTTAGGAGCAGTCAAAGTTTGGTCCTTAAATAAAATTATAATATATACGAATCCATCCTCCAAACTGTACGTGAATTTTGAAGAATTTGGTGAAACAGTAAGATCAGGAAGCTGTCCTTTCCAGAATGCCTGGAGATTTCTAAGAAGAAGGTAGCACTCTCTTCATATCCTTTTACTATGTTTAAACCCTTTCTGGACTGTAAAGAAAGGGGTGGGGTTGGATAGGACTAAGAACTGCATGGAGGAAATAAGTAATTAAGAATCATGAAAGTAAAACTGAAATTCAGATGTTATGATTACACTTTCAATGCTCTCCATTTCTGACAGGCATCTTCTCCATTCACAGTGCATTCAACATAGAATAACCTATAAGATCATCTTTATGCAATTATTCAAGCTATTGAGGAAATCACAGTAGTCTTTATGCTTCTTTAAAAAAAAAAAAACCAGAATTGGAAAAATGCTCTATAAATTCAAAAACTTTAATATTAAAAATTTTAATCTGCTCCATTTTAAAGATATGATATTTATTTCACTTAAAGCAATGAACCATATAAGTTACAATTCTACTTTCTTATATGCAAATGAAAAAGCATTTTATCCTAATTACAGAGCATGTAATTATGTACAGGTGACCAGTGATACAAAAGACAAAAGCTATGTAATCAGACAATACAGTGAAAATTACATCCTTGTTATTACGCCATTTTATAAGTGGAATTTTTACCACAAAATTGAGCAGAGATTTGCTTGACTAGTAAGAAACTATTCAGGGAATATTTAGAGCATTCAGGCAAAAGCCCAGTCCTCCAGGACTGATTTAGAAGAGCACTTGTGAAGTAAGCAGTCTATTGACTGCAGAGAAGATGGCCACACATTTGAAGTGAAGTGGGTGTTTTGCTGCATCAGGCACACAGTGCAATAGAATGGAGTCTGCAAGATGCTGATGAGAAATAGGTCAAGCAGTTTGGGATCCGGACCTTTGTCTCTACAGTCCTAGTGCTAGATACTTCAAATTAAATTCCTATCCTGACTGACATATTATAATTTGAAAACTGCTCACATATCACTATTTTCTGATATGACAGAACCATAGCTTAATTGTGTTGACAACAGTTTTTGATTTCTCTTTCATAATGGCTGCAGTTTTGCATAATAGAACACTTAAATTGGCTTAGATTGCTGCATTGGTTTAGCTGTTGTTACAATACTATCCTTAATTTAGCTGTAATTTTGAAATTTTATCTCCTTGTTCTTGTGGAAGTGTGCATTGGTTTCTCTTATTTTTCTCAGATAATTTTCTTAAGATACACTCAAAGGCATGAATCTTCTAGTGACTAAATGATGATTTTAACTAAATTGTTAAAATAATCCAGTAAAACAAACATTGAGGAGAAAAGATACCTGCATTAGAGAAACTTTTTCTGAAAAATGTTTTTTTTTTTACAAAATTCTGGTGTGTGAACAATTGCCTGATACATAGAAGTATTTGACAATTATTATTGACAATTTTTTTGTCAATAATAGGAAAGCATGCTATGTATTTAATGACTGGGGAGATAATGCAATACCTGTGGTCAGTGTATTATTATAATATTTTTGTGTCCCCAACCTCTGCTTTATGAGGCTAGGCAAATCTGAGTATTTTGTATCAGTATTGCTGCAGCATGAGCTCCATTGCATGCTTCTACAATAGACAAGCAAGGCTGTTGGTAATATTTGATGCAACATTTATGATGAATTGTCCCTCTTGTGCATGTGTACAGGAAAACTTAATGTGTATTGCTCTTGAAGAAAGATGCAGTTAAATAATTTTAAGAAATGCATTTGTTTTCACAGGAAGGGGCATGACTATGCTCAGTGGCTCAGTTAGACAGAAGTCATGGGTCAAGGTGATTTTTTTTAAAAAACAATCGATATATTATTTCTTTTCTAGTCCGTTTTACTTATTCAATTTTATATAATTTGTCAGCATCATGTTTTTTGTGCTTGTTGAACTTTGATGTTGGAGGTTGGGACCACAGTCAGTGACAAAATGGAAGGGCTCCTGGAAGAATGGACAGCATTTTCCTCTGCTTTTCACAAAAAAGCTTGGAGTTGAGTCAATCTAAACTAGCTGATTAACACCTTATTAATGAAATACCCCAAAATTAGTAATAAAACATATTTATTAGACTTAGTATTTCAATTAGAGGCCACTCTTCTACATTGCCCCAGGATTCATATTATTCTGCAGATTAGTCTGGACTTTTGTCCTGACTGAGGAGTACTAAGTTATGCCTGTGATTTTTTTCTGTACTGCAGTGTTTTACCTAAGGATTAAAGGTCAATATTTAAGGCCATGATTTACCTTTTTCTGGAGAACATTTTGTTTCTGTAGCTTACTTTATCTTATAGCTGAAATCTGAGTATTTTATTCAAGGAATTAAGGTCACTTTGAGAAAATTCATTATTTTAATAAGGGATATATTGAAGTAAAATAACATTTACATAGTTAAGATTTATAATGTTTTTCATATAAAACAGGAGGATCCATGAGAAGAAAATACTCTGTAGCCATGATAGAAAAAGCAGAACTATCTTCTTTTCAAGTAGTAATTAATTTCATGGATGGAAAACAATAAGCTCTATTTGACAAAATTTGTTTTCAAATAAGCAAATAGAAGCAGTCATGTAATTTCATTTTTTTCTTTCTAATGTGTCTGTTATTCCACCAGTTTCCCAGCATTCCTACACAACCTGGTCTTGGAATTCCATATTGATGAACCACTTCTGTCATTTCAGTCCATTTCTGAGGAGCTACATCCCAGACTGTTGTAGCATTTTTTAAAGACTATGATTTAACTTTTAAATTGCTTAGATACAATCCAAATAGTATGATCCTGATATTGATAGGCAAAATAAGACAAAATATTTGTGACTTTGGAGAACTAAATTTCAATCAAAGGACACCACATCAGACTTAATTCTAGTCCAAAACCAGTGGCTCTTTGGGAAATCTGAATCAACAACTGACTCAGGATTATCACAGTGGTTCTTGACCTCCTGATCTGCCCTACACTTTCATCGATTTTAGAAAAGCTTTTCTTACGTGTTCTGATACAATACAAACAAAGGAAACCGCATGATCTTCTCACCCCACTACCATATCCTCCTTTATCACATTCCCAAACACATTTTTTCTCTATTTTTATTACTGTGCATTTAGAGATATTTAATGAATAAGCAACAGAGAGCAATAAGTATTTGTCAGCATGCATTTTGAGATTATTTTTGTCCCACTGAATACTCCTTAAAAATCTCACCCCTAATGTCATGCAACAGATTCCTAATTACATAGAATAACATCACTATTGTATCACTTAACTATGAAAATGAAAAAAACAAGAGGACATTTAAGGTCAGCCTTCAGTCCTATAACCACTTATGTTCTCTGGTTATAATGTTTGTTTACTTTGGAAGCATGCTTGATTTACATGAACTTAAATGGAAAACCTAAGCATTGTTTTTTTCCACAACTTTTATTTGCAATTTACACAATCAAACAATAAATACTTTTAATGCTCTGCAAGTGCAATGAGATTTCATGCCCCCTAGATCTAGCTGCATTCTGTAGGCCCTTTCCCAAGCCATTGCCACCTCCTGCTACATCAGACAACCAGAAGCTTCTCCAAAATTAGACATATTGTAGTGCCTTTTGGAGAGGCTCAGCCCATCTTTGCTTCCTTAGGTGTAGGCACCTTGCTCACGGTTGACTGGATTCCTCTCTTCCCTGATATTGGGCTTTTGTCCCCATTCTGTGCTTACTTAAAAGCAAGAGCTGCAAGGGAATATGTCCTTCCTGCATGCGGGCCCCACCTGAGACCATTAAGGTCTCATGATGTACATGTATGATGCAGAATAGCTTTTGTCCATGTGAAAAAACCAGCATTAGAGCATGTGTTAAAACATTAATACCTTGTATATTTAAAATATTTATAATGTTGGGTATTTCAAATTTTCTTTTCCCCCAGGATGCTTTGTGGGTAAAACTTGTACTGAGGAGTGTGGTTAATAATGTTTAGGCCAAGTACTCTAGAATGACACTACAATTAATATTTTAACAATTCTGCTAATAACAACTACTGAGATGCTTTATGCATCACAACACCCCCCTTCCCGCAAAAGTGTGCTGGCCTATGAAAAAAGAAATATCACTAAAATCTGTTTGAGTTTCATATATGCATGGATTATGATGGATTGTTGAAAGGAAGAATTTCCAGGGAGCCCTTCAGGTAAGAGAAAGTAGCTGAAGGTGACTCAGTGTGCTGTTGCTTTTCTCAAAGCCACTACACTTGCAGAAAATTTTCTTCAACGACTCATCTGAGACTCCCATAAATTCTATTATGTTGATAGGACTCATTTATCCTGACAAAAGTATTCATTGGTGCTATGAAACTGTGAAAATTCAAGGTTTTTAAATGGTCAGGATAAGAAAAGGCAGAAGATATTTCATTTGGAAGTAGGAATTGCACTTTCTTCATTTTTTGAAACTTGTTATATATTTAATAAGTGAACTTCTCTAGAGGCTGATTTTATTCAGGAATTTCTTCAAAATACATTAAATTCTACAATTATAAATCCCAACAAGAATCAGCTGTTCATTGGGAAGGATTCTTTTCAACCCCATAAGACCACTCAAACAATTTTGTGGCTGAGTATGATCCCAGCAAAACTAAGCACTTTCTGAATTTTTTATAGCCCATTTAACTTCTCTGATTAATTATTAAATTTAGGGATTGTTTAATATATTAGAGGTGATTTTGGCCATGTTGAGAATTTGCAGGAAATTTAATAACAATAGGCACTTCTTTCAGATTAAATGAGTACACTTAATTTTTCTGTTTTTTAAATAGCCCCAAGGACTATCTAGGACTGTGCCTGTAAAAAGAATAGTCCTGTCAGAACAGTGGAAACAGTGTGAAATAGCAAGTTTGTCTTCTATTTACCTCAGAATCATATTGGGTCACTTTAAAACATTGGTTTGCTATTTTGCATTTGCAAAAGTGCGCAATCTACAACAGTGGTCTTCACACCTTTTTGATTGTACACCCATCCTTATGAGTAACTCCACAAGACGTATTTTTTTTTAGAATCAGAGACTTGTTAGAGTTAGAAGGGACCTCTAGAGATTTTCCAGTCCAGCCTCCCTGCCAAGGCAGGGTCACCTAGAGCAGGTTACATAGGAATGCGACCAGGTGGGCTTTAAATGTCTCCAAGAGGAAGACTCCACAATCTCCCTGGGCAGCCTGTGCCAGTGCTTTGACAGCCTCAATGTAAAGAGGTTCTTCCTCATGTTGAGGTGAAACTTCTTGTGTTTAACTTTATGGCCATTACTCCTTGTCCTGCCTCGGCACCACTGAAAAGAATCTGGCACCATCCTCTTGGTACTCACCTTTGAAATATTTCTATACATTAATGAGATGCTCTCTCAGTCTTCTCTTCCCTAGACTAAACAGGGTCCCCTCCCATATTCTCTTCTCATAAGAGAGATGCTCCTGACCCCTCATCATCTTTGTGGCCCTCTGCTGAACTGTCTCCAGTAGCTCCTTATTTTTCTTGTATGGAGAAGCCCAGAACTGGATAGAACATCTGGGATGCTGTCTCACTGGAGCTGTGTAGAGGGGAAAGACCACCTCCCTCGACCTGCTGGGCACAATATTCCTGATGTATCTAGGATACCCTTGGCTCTCCTGGCCACAAGGGCACTGCTGGCTTATGGTCAGCTTCTCAACAGATCTGCTCTCTAGCAGGTCATCCTCCAACCTGTAATGGTAATTGGGGTTATTTCCCTGCTGGAGCAGGACCATACACTTGCCCTTGTTAGAGAAACTTCATTAGGTTTCTCTCCACCAGCCTATCAATGTCCCACTGAATGGCAGAACAGCCTTCAGATGTACCAACTATGCCCACCAGTCTCATATAATCAGCAAATTCCTGGGGGTACACTCTATCCCTTTATCCAGCTCATTGATAAATTTGCATAAGTATCCAGTATTGATCCCTGGGGAACATCACTGTCTACTGGCCTCCAATTGGATTCTACTCCACTGATCATGACCCTCTGAACTCAGCCACCACTTGATCCATCTCACTGCCTATTCATCTAACCCACATCTCTTGAGCTTACCTAGGATGAGGATGTTATAGGAGATAGTGTCAGTAGTCTTGCTGAAGTTGAGGTATACATCCACCACTCTCCACTCATCAACCCATCCTCCCATGTCTTCACAGAAAGTTATCACATTGATCAAGCATGACTTCCTCTTGGTGATTCCATGCTTATTACTCTTGATGGCCTGCTTTTCTTCTACGTGCTTGTTGATGACCTGCAGAATGACCTATTCCATCACTTTTCCAGGGATGGACGTGAAGTTGACTGGCTGTAGTTTCCCAGGTCCCCCTTCTTGCCCTTTTGAAGATGAGAGTATCACTGACGTTCCTTCAATCGTCAGACACCTCTCCCATTCTCCATGCTTTTTCAAAGATGATGGAGACTGGCGGACACCGAATGGAAAATGGAGACACATTTGCCAGCTGCCTCAGCACCCATGTGTGCAGTCCATCATGGCCCATGGATTTATGGGTGTTTAAACTGCCTAGCCAATTGCTAACTCAAATCTCTGAGCAACTGGAAGTCTTCCTTTCTCTTGCCTTCTCTTATGTCCAAGGTCTGGGACTCCTGAGGGCTGCCTTTGACTCAGCAGGTCAGCCTTTGTCTCAGACAAAGAAGGCATTCATTGATTCTACCTCCTCAGAGTCTTCCATTATCAGGACAACCATCTGATTCAGCAGTGACCCCACATTTTTCCTATTCTTCCTTTTGCTGCTGAACTACTTGAATAAGCCCTTCTTGTTGTCCTTGATGTCCTTTGCCAGACCCAGTTCCAAGTGAGCCTTGGCCTTTCTCATCATATCCCTGCATACCTTGATGATGTTCCTTTAGTCTTCCCATGTGGCCTGTCCCTTTTCCCATATCTCATAAATTTCTTTCTTGCATTTGAGATTTATTGGGAGTGCGCTCCATCTGTGAAGGTTTCCTACCTTCTCAAAACATCATGAATCCTATCCCCCAGTAGGCAGCATATTTTTTGAGACTGTCTATCAGGCCAGAAGATGGGTCCTTCAATGGCCCATAAAAGAGAGTCTCCCATTATGATCATTCAGTGTTTGTTTTGACAGTGACCACCATGCACTGCTAGTGCAGATTCTCCTTGTTGGTCTTGCTCATAAACATCTAAAGCTTTTAAAGCAGAGTACCTTATTTTGGTCTGGATGTTGGAGGGTGGAGGTTGAATTGGAGCCCTGCTTTTTGGGTCATCATGTTCCAAGGTGCCTCTCACTCAGTGGTATCCATTGGAGGTATATGGTTCTGAAGCCACATGTGCATCTCTGTTTCAGCCTCTCTAGCATTGTACAGCTTATTAATGGTCTCCTGTAATCTGGCTGTGTGCTGTAGCAGGTCAGCAACCTGTGTATGCTGTGCAGGTACTGCCTTTTCTCCAGGAGGAGTAATTGGACATCTATTGCAAGCTACTAGCTGCACAAGCATCTCCATCCTTACCAGTTCTATCTGAGTGGAAGCATCAGATTTCTCAGGGGCTGTCTCAGTAAACAGAATGGTTTTGGCTCTAAGTCGAGTGTCCACCACTATGGTAGACACCTAGAGCACTAAGAAATTATCTGAGGTGTGAACCTACCTGCAGATTTTAGCATCCTCCCTGCATGCCTGGGCAAATTGCCACGTCATGTGTTTCTGATGTGTCATATGCTGTTAGCCCCTCCTGTTCACTGGGGTGTTAAAGGTTTGTGACCTTTTGTTGCTCCCAGCTTTTCCACTCCCACTAATGACTCTATAATAGCTTCTCCTTGCTGATGTTGTGTTAGGGAAGCAGTACAGACAGAGTTTTAAATCATCTTGATGTGGTATTTCACTTTGCTAAATATCTTTAGTGCTCAATGGAAATAAGAATATTCACTTAGGGAATTATTGTGGAATTGCTACAGCATTTTAAATTCAGAACTTCACCAATTTCCCAGTAGTTTCCCCTCTTGAAAAGCATCTTGTTCTTCCAGAAGGAGCTCCTAATTCCCTTATGCTTCTGAGAAAATGCCAACTTGATGAAATACTGTCATTTGCTCCTGATCCTTTCCATATTTTTCATCAATACTCCACTATAATCTGTAATACTGAAGTGAACATTAAAAATAAAAATTTAGTCTCTGAATGTCATACAGTTGACATACCAAGTTACACTTTGTTTTTTTAAGTTCTGATAGGCTCTCAGTCCAGGTTTTCGCTGAATTTCATTGTGAGCACACAATATCATAAAGTGTTTTTAGAGCACAATAAGCAGTTGCTCTCACGTCTTCTAAAAGAGATGCTCCTTTAAAAAACTAAAATAAAATTCTTCGAACACAAGGACAGCTAGACAGTTGAAAAGATTACCTGCCAATGTCTAGAATGAACGCAGAATGCATTATTTTAGACAAATTTCTTTACATATTGTGTGCGGAGGATTATTATTACTATAGCAACAAAATGTGCTTTGATGACTTAAATATTGTGTGCTATAAATCCTCATTCAGAATTTTCTTATTACAAGATTATTTCCTACATTTCACTGAGCTAAGATGGAGAGAAAGAGGTGCTTCAATGAGCATTTGAACATGCTGATCCAAGACAAATACTGTCTCATTCTCCTGCTGTCATCATTCAATGCTTCATCTAAAGCAAAAGATAAATTATCAAAGTTATTGAAATGAAATTACTTGAAAGAGCTGGAAAAAATCAGCCATAACTCCTTTTTTACAGATATAGATAAAACTTTATTTTTTTAGTAATATTGTCCTCCTTTATAATTTCTTAGTGGATTTGTGAATTTGGATATAGTTGGTTTATTTCACAACACCAAATTAAAGTATGAATTATTTAAATATGCAATTGGATGTTGTTCTAATACTGTACACATAATTATACTATGAGTTCATAATCATGTGGAAATCAGTGAGTTTGCTGTCTTGTTCTGTATAATATTTTTCTCTAATTTTTCTTTCTGGATAGATGTCACTTCCTGAAAAACAGGTCCAGGTCTTTTTTAATTTGGAAAAAAAAGTTGTTCCAACAAAATGGGGTTTTTTTCTGCTGTAATGATTATTCTGGTCAGTTTTCAGGTCATATAGAGCCCTGATCTAACAGATGAGGAAAATTTATGGATCAATATCTCCGATATGGCCAATGTTCCTTGCAGGAATCTGGACTCTGCAGAATCTCCAAAAAGGTTGACAAAAGCATTCCTGCCTATGCAAATCTGTGTGCTTTTGTATGATAAATCTGTAACTCACTATCAATGTAATAATGTCACATTCCAAATCTTATTGGTATGAGACTGTCAGTGTTTGCAGCTGCTGATTTCTTAATGCTTTAATTAACTGCAAAACAGTATATGTGCTGGTTTTGTAATCTGTCCCATAAAAACAAATATTATGATGTTTGTGAGTGTGAATTTGCTAGAATTAACAAAAAAAGGAAACTATTTACTGTTCTTTTTTTTTTTTTTTTTTTTTTTACATAGAATTGAAATGCTTCAGTAGGTTAGATGATCCTTGCATAATCTGAGAGAGTACTCTGCTCATATTAGTATTGAAACAAATTACTTTCCTGCAGGTAAGATGTGCCTAAAAGCTTGTTCATGGCTTGAGAGTCGTCTACCATATAGCTGTGGTGATCTCATAAGGCCATTGTGTGTCTGATAAACCTGCCAAAAAGCAAGGCTTTGGAAATTGGAGTCTGTTGAATGAATGGACAATTTCGTATTTTAGAAACTGGATCCTTCAGTGCTGACAAATTTAAATATTGCTTTAAGGTTAAAATCTCCATGAACATGAATTGAATGTGCATTTTTTTGAGGGCAATTGAAGTCCTTTTAAATTGAGCTGGAAGACAAAACAAGAATCTGCATTTGAGTGTATGCATTGAAAATTGGATAGAAGGGAAAGGTGTTAAATAGACCAGGATATTTCTAGAGTACGTGAAGAGAGGGAAGAAGGATGAAAGGAACAGTTATGGAATCTTCCATTTTTGAGGTGATTTAGGGATGCAGGAACACTTGATTTTTAAAAAAACTATGTGCAGATATTGATTTTCACTTGTTCCTCAGACCCATGCATTGTGTGGATGCAACTTGGCCTGAAAATTCAGGTGCACTGAGGTTCTACTAAATGCTGTTTCAATATAGCCTTAGGGAATCTGAGGTTTGTAAGGATGACAGACTGGAAAAAACCTTCTGCTACTCAGTTTGCATGGAGGGAACTGATCCTGCTTCTTCTTACCCATCCTCATGTTCCATTTGTTTGTTTCTCTGGAGCTGAAGGTTGAGGTCCAGACATACTTTTCTGTCTTTCTGCTTCAGATAAATCTTTCACTGAGGGCACAGTTTGCTTCTTGTTGCTAAAGTTTTTGCCCCCAAAGAAGTCCCAAGAATTCCCCCAAAAAATCTCAAACAAGGAAACAACCAAAACAACACTTCAGTGTTTGATTTCTGGTGTTTTCTAAACTTTTTATTACAGTTATGCTAAAATACTCTTGATTGGGTGCTTAAAGTGATCTGACATACTCTATGAAAAATGCACAAAAAGGAAAAAAGCTTTCAGATACTTCAGATGTCTCATCCTGTTTGTTTCAAACTTAATTTTGATTTGGCAGCCTATTCTACCTATTCACTGATGAAGGATTGTGTATGAAATCAGGATGTACTATATTTAATGCATCTCACATGGATACATGCACATTCATGCAGAGGTTTAGTTGCACCTACGTAGCATATCTCACACAGCCATAAGGGCTGTATCTCATTTTACAGGTATAATACACAGTGCATGCGCTTATAAATTAACAGAGACAAGGAGGAAAAAAAGTCAGGAAAAAGAACTCCAAACCTCTGTGCTGATTTAGGCAACTCAGATACAGATTTAAAAATGATATTTCCTATCCAAAAATGCTAGTTATATGGGAAAGGATTACTTTTTTGCATTTGAATATTTCCAACAATGTGTGATGAAGAAGGCTGGTATCTGCAGAGGAAGTAGATCTAGGAGGTCACATCACACTTCTTGTTTCACATATATTGTCAATGGAAAAGGTTTCCCCAATAATGCCAGTTCCTTGTAAAGGGGTCTCAGTTACCATGCATAAGGTGAAAATGCCACTCTATGAGTTCATCAACAAGATGGCTTACATTTTGCATTTATTATATATAGTGTACAATAATGAATTAAACACTGTGCATTTATGTTTTATGCGAATATAATATTTACAACTTTGGTGCTTCTTTTTTTTTTAATACATGATAAACAGGGGGAGAAGTCAAATGTACAAAACTATAAAAGATGTTATGTCACCTCAAGATGTAATCTGAGACCCACAGATTACACTTAGTGCCTCTACACAAAGAACCAATTAGTGCCTCTACACAAAGAGTTTCCATCACTTTGGAGTGTGGGAGGACTAAATCTGTGGGTGACATTTGGCATTGGTGGAAAAAGCACAGTAGTTATGTGTTTTAAAGCTCACACGCCACTACTTGCTCCCTGGCATCCATAAATTCTACTATCTACAGTACTACATTTTATAAACAGAAGCAGGTCATTATCCACTCATCTGTTGACCATGATTTTCAAACTAGTTTCTCACTACCCCCATTTAGAAGGATGCAGTCATGCCAAGGATCTTCCAAGACTGCTCAGTGCAGAATCCACTCAGGATTATTGTGAATTGCCTGCTGGATCTGTATTTTTCTCTCCAACAGTGCACAAAAGGAGTTAAAATGATTAACCAAATTGCTAATCTCTCTTATACTTAGACCCAAAGGTGAGGCATAATTTAAGATATATGGTTAAATGTTATTATCCAATGCCTTTTTGCCTTCTTTTTTTTCTTTTTTTTCTTTTTTTTAAGGAGCATAAAACTTAGCAATTGCCTTTATTTTAAATATCAAATCCTCTTTGAATAAAATTGTCCAGTGAAATGGCCAAGTTTCTACACAGGTGTAATCTGTAATAAGTACTCTGATACAAAACAAAACCATTACAGCTTTCAACTTTTGAAGTGTTTGGAGCATTTATTACAAATCAGACAGCATAAATATTTAGGAAATCAGCTTTTCCATTTTTTGCAGTCTTTTTGAAATACTTAGGAATAACTACCTTAAAATATGTATTTTGCTGCCTGATACCGTCAGTTCCCTAAATTTAGTTCATGCTGTTACTATTGAAATCTCTGTAGTTATCCCACAAACCCACTAGTTCCTATTGCTTACTGCTGGAGTCTAGCATCCACTGAAAACTTGTCCAGCAGTTTGATGGCTCTCTGGAGTTTCAAAGAATATTTTAAATCCTCCAGGAGTGAGTAACACAGTCAGCAGTCATCATTTAGGGATGAGATGGATACTGAACTTCAGGTTGAGAATACAAAGAAGTACTTTTATGCCTCTGAGCCATCGGGATTGTCACAGTGTTTAGTAGTGCAAAAGAAAATATTTCTATAGTTTCCCAAGTGTTTGTTGCTAGTGTGATTAGGCAGCAAACTCAAAAACTAGACAGAAGAGCTGAGCTATAAAGGAAGAGTTGTAAGATTTCTAAAACTGTTCTGTAACAATCTGTGAGCCTCTCTAGAAATTCTGGGTCTTCTGTAGGATTTAAACTTCTGGGTACATTTTTAAATAGCGACCAGAATACAAAAGCAGAGGAACAGTTAGCTGAGGAATTATCTTAGATTCTCAGTATATCTAAAACTGATTTGGTGGCCTTCATTTTGCACTGTTCACTTCCATCCATTTAAATCTTTTGGATTTCTATTTGAAAAATAGAGTCAGGAGGGAAAAAGACAACTGATGCACTAAAGGTCCTCTATACTCTTCGGGGAGTAGTCTCCGTTTCACACAGCCTCTACAATTGCATGCATTATAAATTCTATTCCTGCATTTAGCTTTAACTGAGTGCATTGTATTACGCAAGTTAAATTCCTAATTTAGGCTGTTAATGAATCCTTTACAGTGAACAATTATAAAAGTTCAAATGTTCAAATATATTGTTCAGAATCTGAAAGTGATTCCTAGAATATAGTTATTCCTGTCATTTTGCCTTTTGATAAAACTCTAACAGCATTTCATAAAGCAAAAAGAAGACATTCCTTCTGCAATATTTCAACAGCTACTGCAAATAATGAATGTGTGAAAAAAATAGAAAAAACACACTCAGAAAGAATCCTGTGTACGGCAAAATTTTGCCACCTTAGTCTATATTTCAGAGTCCCTTCTCTCTTGTGACAATGATGGCCTTTTTGCAAGTGATTTTGGGGAATTTTTTCATATAATGTGGCATACACTTAATGTAGCATATGGTACCTATAAGAACATACAGGAATATATATACATATGCTTCCTGCAATATTTATTTATACAGTACAGAATATGACCCAATATAATTTTATAGTACTGACTATGACTATTTATAAAACTGACTATAGTACTGACTGTGATGGATGCTTTCAGGAGTGCTCAGTAGGCAAAAAACAAACAAGTTCACATATTACATGCATCTGCATGAAAGCTAACATTTTGCAGCAGGGATACAGAAAGACTTGGGACAAAGTGCTTGATGTGTTACTAATTCACAGTAACCATCTTTAGATTGGTATAAGATTGCAGAAGATTTGCAGTAGCTGCTGTGTTCTATAGTCACATTTTCACAGCTCAACTTGTTGCATTTAATATCCCTCTTATTTCCTCTGAAGTATAACATGCAAGAAAAAGTTGTGACAATCAATACTGACAGACCGGAAAAAGTTCACGTCATCAGGATTAGAATTTCCAGGGCAGGATTTTACAGTGACTGAGCTATTGAAAGGAAATTGGGAACACAAATAATCATGTTTTAAAGTAAAAAACTGTCTGAGAAACTAGGTAAGCTCTCTAAATAGTATTTCAAGTAAATGTCTGTTTTGGTAGTACCTGTCTATGTGGGCAGTCATAGGAGTTCTGTTCTCTGCTAAACCAAGACATTGGCACTTTGAAGTAAGCACCCTGAAAAAAAGCTAATAATTACCTGGAACACCAATGAAATGGACCCCTTCAAAAATTAGCTAGGATCAGATTTAGAAAAACTGTGAACTTTTACCAGATATAAATGAAGTGAATGATTCAATTGGGGTTCAGTTAGAATTTTAGTGTAAGACCTCTTGAAATGCTGACACACGAGCATGACAGCAATGCCTTACATGAAATATTCCTTGTATTGCTCTTGATGCATCAAAATGTATTATGCATAACACTTCTTTGATCTATTCTCTTGTTTGAGCAAACTACTGGTTAGATAAGTTCCACCAGGCTGTTGTTATACAGAGTATTCTTTGGTTCCTTGAAGGCTGATTCACCAGCTGAGTAAAGAAAGAAGTTTAATATTCCAGCTAAGATGAAGAGCAACAAACACTGACTGGTACATTGAACAAAGATATAGAGGGGAAAAATTATATTCACGGGATCTGGCTATCCCTTAATGTTGGTTCACGAGTGATGATGTTTAATATGCAACTGTCATGATAATGCATGAGACTTGGGAGATAACTGCATTAACAAGCTACTTGTCTGTAAAAGTAAAAAAAAAAAAAAAAAAAAAAGAGGAAAACTGAGAGAAACAGAACAATTATATTGTGACTGCAGAGGGAGAGGATGACAGATTTTATATGAAGTTGCCTTTTTTCCCATAATTAAGTCATCATGAAAACTTGTCTTTTAAATCTTCTCATTTACATATAAACACACATATATCACACTTTTAATGAGGGATGGGAAGCTATCTCTTGTGACAAACTGAAGAAATTTGTTTTGATTTTCAAAACCACTTAAGAGACTCAGATGTGCAATTAAAATGAATAGAAATAAAGCATACAAGCCCATGTGTGGCTAAAAAAACTCACTCAAATTTTGATATTCTTTTCTAAAAAAACATGGATTCCACTAGTTCAGAACCTGACCTAAGTCAAGAGTACTTTGTCACTCTAGGCAGTATACATGAGTCAAAAAAGTCTATGTCTCTGCTTATTAACTAAACCAAACTGCAACATATTTTTGAACACTGTCAAGCAGTTGTCCAACACTTTTATATTGCTGGCATACGCCCCAGCCTGGTTCTGGTCCAGGCCAGCCAGAGTTTCCAAATGCGCTGTCTGGAGAATGACATGGGCCCTGTCAGTAAAGGTTCTGCCTGTTTGATGGGCTTCTTCTTGCCAAATCATTCTAGCATTATCTTGTTAAACTGTTTGCCTACATACACATCAGCAAGCCCTGCCACAGCATCGTCTTCCACTTTCCTATGCACATAGTTTAAATCCTGGCCATTTTTGTTTTTTTTTCCCTTTGCGGGGGTTTGACATGGAAGATTTACAATCAAATGTTTTAAGTTGACCATGTCATAAGCAGTTGTATAATGTGTTAGCATGCTTGTGTTGCACTCTATTAACTCTGGGCTAAAGGTAGGTTCAGAGGATGTCAAAGAATGGCACCAAAATTAGCAGTGAGAGTGGGAGCAGGAATGGTGCCAGGAGCCACTGGATTTTGGACTGTGCAGAAGCTGGGGGAGACATGCTGAAGTGCCTAACACTCTCCATGGTGACTGAAGGGTTTAGGCAGATGGGATAGCATGTATCAATCTGTTTTGCTGTAGGTATGTGAAGTATTACACTTGGAGCAGAAGTGAGGAGACTGTGTCATATGTGTTTGTTTAGAAAAGCAGTGAGGAGATAGATGCAAAGGTCTGTAGGAGTCAGGCCCAGCACCTTGCTGTCAGTATATTCTGTATTCCAAAATACAGTCACCACTGTATTTTGGAAGAAGGAGAGTTTAAGTGCATAAACACAGGCTGTGTCATACCATGTGGCCTCAGGCTAAAGAGACCCATTTCTATTACTCAGGTGTAGGGAATACTATTTAAGAGAATAAATCAAGAATGATGACATAATTTTGGTGAAGCAAGGAAGTCAGTGTTGCTGGCAGAAAGGGCACAGCAATTTGAAAACTATGCATGGAAAGAAGGAACAATTTTCCTTTCCTGTATGAAAGGAAAATTAAGACTGAGACAAGATGAAGAAAAGAATGACTAGTGCAATTAAGAAGAGGGAAGGAAAGAAATAAAGAGACAGAGAAAGGAACAAAAGGCAAATGCATATTCCCAGTTTAATCAGCTTTAGTTTATTTATTCACATGTATTTATTATATTGCATTTCCTTGGTACATGGCCCACATTCTTATTTAGAGAGAAAGAAATGACAGAATAATGGACTGCAGGGATTCACACATTACTTCATCCATTACTGGGCATGTTACTGTTTTTTCAGAAGTTTATGAATTTTTTAAAATACCATGCCCCAGCAGCATGAAATTCAGTATTTAAATTTTAAACAGAAGGTTCGAGTGAATTTAGCCCTGCAGTCTTGACAGTTTCTTGTTCCTCTCTGTGTACAAGTTCAGCCTGCCATGGCTGAATTAGGAACTGAACAGGATATTTTCAGAAAAGCATCAAGGCAGAGTGAAGTTATTAAAGGATATTGTCATGCTGTTGGAGAATATTTTCATGATTTTCTTTTAGAATAGATTTTCTAAATCTATTTCTGATAGTGCTTGCAGTACTATCTATCAGTGATCATTGTGCTGTCATTATGATTAAAAAGCTTGACTCCAATTCTCTCACAGATGTCTGTTATTCAGGAGAATGAGTTTCTATTCCAGTTGGTTTGACCATGGTCTTGCCAAGCTGTCGAGAAATTTCTTGGGGAAGTGGAACTTCAATCCATTACATTTAAACTGGTTTAATTCAGGAGAGAGAAAAAGTCTGAAGGGTGATCACAGGCCACCAGGAGACTACCTGAAGATCAGCACAAAGAAATCCCTCACCAGAGGCCCAGCTTTAATGCCTCTATGCAGCTGCACACATATATCACAATTCTAAAAAGGTTTTTGAACATGTAGGGATTAAGTCAAACAGTGGATAAAAAGGAAACCAAACAGGAAGATCATCTTAGAATGAAAATTGTAATAAAAGAAGTAGTCTTCCACTAGCTACTAGTTTCCTTGTCCACACAGCAAGACTCTACCTCTGTGCCTTAGGTGAAGAGAGATGTCATAGTCTATAAAAATGTTCTGCAAGGCTTTGTGCATACTTTGAATTTCCTGTTTTAAGCTATATCATTGCCAGTAAATAATTTAGTTGCTTCTCTCTTCTTTTTGTCCTTTTTCTATAGAGCAGTTCTGAGACCCTTTAGTAAAACTGAGTCTGTAATTTTCACTGTAGTGTTTCCAGGAGGTAGAATCTAGCAGGAGTATGATGCTACTAAAAATTGTACTGTGTACTTCTTACTTATGTCTTCTTGCTATCCAATTACAGTAGGAAAATGAGAATTAGTTGATGAAGTTTTACTAAGCCTGTGAGATGGAAACATCTCCCACTCCACAAACTCTTACAGATACACTTTTATTTCTCATTGAATTTCTTGAAATGTGATTTAAAAAGTGTTTACAGAAGAGAGACCTGAGAAAAGGGCACAAGCAAGTATAATAAAGAACTTGAACTCTTACTAAGTATTTGTACATTAGATCTACTCTTTCTGAGTTTTTTACAGCAAAAATATTTTTAACTGAAATGTATTGATATCAGGATAAAACTAGAGTTAAGATTTTATATGAGTAGATTTGCCAGATAGCATGTTTGTGGGTCAGTACAGATGGATTACAGCATATGTAGAGAAAAAAAAATTAAAACATAAAAGAAAAAATCTAAAATTAGTGTTCATTAGTGTTTTCTACAACATATTTGGTTTTTGAAGTGTTTTCTGATTTCTCCAAATTGACAGGGTGGGCACAGACTTCCAAACATGTGAAACTACAATTCCTTCTAATGGCTATAACAAGGTTTTTGTTCTGCTGCTGTGATTACCATTCATTTAATAAAGAATACAAATGCATCATTAAAAAGATGCATGAAGATGAAGGAGCAGAACTTACTATACCCTCTTGCAGAGCTCATTCTCCTGTACCAGGCCCCAGTCTTTCCACTTCAACTCTTTTCATGGCAGATGTACTGGAGAAGAAGATGGCAATTCCAAGGTACAAACTTATTCCAGGAGTAGGTCACAGAACCAATCACCAAGAAAACAACTTCTCCCTTTCTCCATCATCTGGCAAACTCTGAGACTTCTGCGTCCTTTTCTGGGGAAGAGTATTATTCTTTGATTTACTACCAGGCCCCTAGAAAGCTCATCCAGAATTAATGGATATTGGTTGAGATTTCTTAGAGTATGTAACAAGATGTAGTGGTATTTTTCAAGACCCTATTGAGTTGACTTGGTGTTTTCTCAGAATAATGATTATTTCTTAGAGATATATAACATGTGAGACTGGGCACTCTGAAGAGAGACTGATTTATGAGAACTGGAATATCTTTTACTTGTGTGCATCCACAGCCCAGCCCCCACGCCATCTGTACTAGTGTATCATTACTAAATGCATTGATACTGAGAGCAGAGAGAGAAAATATCCTTCTGCTGACAGCTGGCTTCACAAAGCTGTAGAACATGGGAAAAAATAGAAAACGTGATCTTGTAGTTAAGCACCTGCCCATGAGTTCAGAAGTGCTGTTCAAACACTATTATGTAGTCACAATAAGTATTTCCGATGCAGAAAATTTTCTGTGCATGTTAAACTGAACTGCTACAGGGAATAAATAAAAATTTAATTAATTTGATCATATCAAGATATCACTTCTAGAAAGCATTTTTTTCCTCACTGTAGTTATACCTTAGGCATTTGAGACGATTTTTTTCAAAACATCACACCTACAACAATTTCTCAATGTGGTATAGAACCAGGCTCAGTTTTAACTATGGAATGGAAAAATTAGGTGATAAATTGTGAAATATTTTCAGATGAACCACTGATCTAGTTTAAGGATGAGTTTAATTACAGTATTTTCATACAAAATATTTCCACATACACAATAGCCAAAGTAGGTGACTTCTTAATAATAAAATTAATGTTCTTGGTAACATTTTCATTTGGAAAAGCATTTTTAAAATGTGTGAGCAACATTAAATTGTATTTTTACTCATAAACATAAAACACTGGCCTAGACTTTTTTTTTTACCAGCAGCTTCTATTTTTTATGAACATGTTAAGAAAAACACTCAGACACTGTAAATTATTGCTTAAAATGCCATTTTTAGTGCTAAAACTATGAAGGGAATCCAGGACTGAGTGGCAATGCCTAGGCATCCAATGTTGGCACAGTACCCCACAAAGGTATCTCATTTTGATGTCTCAAGACCCTACAGGATTTTCTTAAAACAGCTCTTGTAATAATTTTAAGTAAAAAGGGATGTTTTTATGAGAAATTTTGATTGAGTTTTAGATAAAGGCAAAGATGTGCAGGTGAGATAGTGACTGATGCCATGGGGGAGCTGTCTGCAACCTCTCTGCTGTGGTGAGCCTCAATCTGCAATGATTTGGATGAGGTAATTCCACAGCCATGGGACACAGAAAGCACAGCACTGTTCAAGCGTCAGCCTGTCCATGAGAACTGCAACTACCTATTTCAGGTGCAGCAGTCTTCAACTAACAACAGTATGTCTAGAATCCACTATAATATTGCTGATAGTCTCTATGAAAATTAAACCAGTCCATATTTACAAAATTGACAGTAGGTGAGCATCATGGTACATGATAAGTTTGTCTAAGTTGCAAATACAAGAATGGATCTTGAGAGTGCCTTTGGGTTATCCAAAGCTGCTGTAAATAAACAGCATTTTTCTGATATAATTAGAGCTGCAATGATGGCCGCCAATAAAAGATCTAGCCACGGTGACTCTGACTACTTTATCCCATACACACACTAATGAAAAACTGATCCAAGAAACAGGAGTCCTTTGGAATTAGCATCATCTATTTTTTTGCAAAAACTTAAATTTCAAACTATGAGTGAGAAGTGGAATATTAACTGTCAGAATGTATTATAATCTAATTTGTTATTGCTAGTTCAACTCCTTTTTGGTAAACTTCATACCAGGAATGGAGGGGGAGAGAGAGAGGATGTGAGAATTGGATGCAAGGATCTACATAGAAGAGACAAAGGTTCATATGGAAGAGATAAAATTTTCTTCTTGGACATGAGTACTTTTGCTGCAGTATGGTAGGTTTTTGCTTCTCTGATGTTTCGCCTTTCTGGGAAGAAAGACATTTTCTCTTTGCTTAGGCTTGACCCAAAGAACTTTTCTGTGGTCTGGAAGAGGTGAGGCTTTGAAAGGGTTATAAGCTGTTTCCTCTCATAAGGTCCAGGAAGATAAAGCAGACAATCAGCATGGCTGCTGACAGAGCAAGGAAATGATCCGATAATAATTTTCTTTTTTGTGACCTCCTCTGTCACACTTATCCTAAGCAGGCTCTGGTGGAGGCTATGTGCTGAACGCAATCCTTAGGATTTCCCTATGGCAGCACTTGCTACAGCCTTCCAAGACAGTTGCAGAAAGCACTTTAAATAGCACTGCAGAAATTTAAAACCTTTTGGGAAAAGATTCTCCTCTTTGAGAGTTTTGTTTATCTTAGTCTAGAAAAACTGCTCCAGTACTTGTAGGTGTAAAGCAGTGACTGAGAGCAGATTTGCCACATACTGAAAAACTATGTATGGGACAAGAAACTGTGTTCACATCCTGAGCAGGCATGTCTGACCTTAGGTTGTCAGTAGCAAACTGACATATTATGCCAGAAAAATCTGAGGATTTACTGCTGCTATAACTTCCTCCAAGAGAGAAATTGTCTTTTTCCCAGCAGTTTCTGGTGGATCAGTAATGTCTCTCCTCAGATATCCTATTTTCTAGTGGCTACTGCAGAGAAATCAAATTTACTTACTCCCTAGTAAAACTAAACTATTCACTGTTGCAATAAAAAGCACTTTTGAAATGCAAAATCTCAAGCTTTGATCCTCACTGATGAAAAGAATATTAGGTACACAAATTTCTTTCATTAATTTTACACTGATGAATAGACACAAACTGACGTGGAAAAGACAGGTGGTTCAGTGCAGAGTACTATGAACAGTGGTTTTTCTTGGTTCAAAAAGATAAAAAAAAGTGCAATTTATCCCTCCATAATATGCTGTCTTAATTATGTGGTGCATATCCTGACCTAAGACTCTAGAAAACACACTTCCCTTTAGAAATCTGCAGCTTTTTAGTTACGCAAAAGTATGCTTAGGTCATTGCTTATGGATGTGGTTAAGAACAAACCTCTGCAGAGATTTCACAGAAAGGTAATGAAAGATAATGATACTTCCATTTGAGTTTTGTGCTCAATATTACCATAAGTGAAATGCATCTTTTGCTTTTACCATGTGGATACAAAAATATATAGCAAATTTCAGGAATAGTTACTTGTACACTTCCAATAATTAATTTGTTCCATGACTCAGGCAGATGAAAAAAGTTATATTGCTTTTCTTTACAGATACACTACTAATATTGTCACAAATATCTAGATTTTTTCCTCTCATTTTTACCAGAGAAATTATAAGAAACATGGCTAAATCTACACAATAGCAATAAGACTGCTTTGAAAAATCAGACATGTATTTCCCAGGTGTCCAGGCTCAGCTAAAGCTTCCAGGCCTTTGTACCCAGCCACTGGTTACCCTGCATGATCTCCACTGGTAGCACAAGAGAACTCTCATCAGCCTACATGACTAATGAAAAAAGATGGAGCATGTGCAAGGCTTACAGCAGCTCCTGCTAGTAATGATGTAAATCATGGAAGAGACTTTGATGAAGGTCTTTTTGTATTTATTTGGTTCAGACAAAGAGAATAATTGAAGAAAACATATTAAACACTGCTGAAAACATATTAAAAACAATTCAAAAACCTCCTCACATAAACTCAAAGAAAACACGCAAAATCTAGATTTTGACAAGCTGCACACAAAAGCATCCTTTTGTACAAGGATCAGGAATCCCTATACTCCAGTGTGACAGATGTTCTTGGTAAAACACAAAGTAAAACACAAACTTTTGTGCTACCTTTAGCTCTTGGTAACAGCATTAATAGTAGCTGCTGGGTGCTCCCCCCAATTTCATCACTTTGGTATTTTTCATATGAATTCACTAATTACCCTCTGTGGGAATAACATTGCTGCTTGATTCACAAGCTAATGCAGTCTGTGAAAATGTTGCAAAGGCTGGTGAGTGCCCTGGAAAGTAAATTTCTTAGGATAATACAAATGTCTGAGTCTGTGTGTGAAGCCATGCAGCTAAGAAGCTTAAAATGAATAGCCACTTCTTTAACACTTTCTCACCTGCCTACATGAAGTTAAATATGTCAGGATGAGAGGTAAAAATACATGTGCTGTTTCACGTTTCCTTCCCCTGCAGTAAAATATGTGTTTTCGGGCACCTGGGAAGATGCCTGACTACTTTATGCTCTCATCAAGAAAGAGCACTCTATAAAAAGAGAAGTGATTGTGCCAGCTGAGATGATGTGTGTTGTCACACATCTACAGAGCTGGGCATCCTTCACTGTGGTTGGAGCAGCGAGCAAAGTGAAAGACCAGGACTCACAGAAAATTGAATGCTTTCTGTTTACCCAGAGTTTATACTGGTCTACTGAAAAAGGCCAGGGCATGATCTGCAGTATCGTCACATAAGCAACAATGCTGCTTAAGTGCTATTGCCCTTTCTGGCATGATTTGATCTATGCCATCTAGGACGCTCTCAAGTAACATTTCAAGGGTACTGTTGGTTCAAAGACTGTGCTCCTAATAAATGAATGAGACTTCCCTTTTCAAGGTAGGGCAAGAAAAAAGTTTATTTCCCACATGGAAGAGTAAGATGTAGGGTGTCCTAGTTTATTGATGAAGGCCTAACAATACCATCAGCTCCTGGGGAATGCTGGGGACCAGAAGCGATTCTAATTGCCAAAGATAGAAAAGTGAGTTCTCTTGTAGCTCAAATATTCAAAAGCATCTGCCTAACCCAACACATATGGCCCTAAAATTTCTGATTAATAATCAAGTAGGCAAGGAAATTTGATGCAGTAATATTAGACCTTTCTGAATTAAAAAAAAAAAAATAGTATTTGGGATTATTAATGGAAATCTTTATTAGATGCTATAATTATTTTGGATTAGTGCACAGTTTGATCTAGACCCATGTGTTGCATCCAGTTGCCAGAAGGAAAATGAAATTGCTTTGGTATTTCTTCTGTTATAGCTGAGAATGTTTTGGCAAGCACTTGGGAAAGGTTTTTGATTTAGAAGTTCTCATTACAGCCATTTAATCCAAGTTCTTGCAGCCTCACAACCTAAAATACCATACGTGATATGCTTTGCTTTTTTCAGGACCTGAGTTCACCAGTATCTGGCCCTGACCAACCTCACCTAGGCCTCTGCCCAGGTGCACCCATGGGCCAAAGATCCCGTTTCAGCATTTCTCAGCCTGGGGCTGTAGTCTCTGCCCCATTGAGACTGCAGAAGTGCTGGTCTCAGCTGTGGCCTGTCAGAAACTTGCATAGTCATACAGATTTTTGGTCATCCTTGGCTGCCACCCTTGGGGCTTCTTTGCTTGTTTCTTGTTTCTTGCTTCTTTGCTTGAACCCTGGGGACTGTGGGATGGAGCCATGGAAGGTGAGACATGTGTCTTGTTGTTCATGTTTTCATGCTTTGTCTTCAGGTGCCTGTCCCTTAATGAGCAGACAGCCATTATCCTGATAATTTTCAGTCGTATGCTTACAAATCACAATACAGATTAAATTTTCCTTGCAGTTATTGCAGCATAAATCAGGAGTAATACAAAGAAAATTATGTCATCATCTCTATAAAACCAGTATGTGCTCTACATGAAGTCCCAAATGTCCAACATTTTATTGCTTGTGTAACTTTCTTGTCTAGTTACCACAGAACCTGTTTCTCCCTTGATACAAACACATGAATGAGAGGATATGCATTATGTTTTATTAAGTAACATTTAAAGGCTTTGAGTTCTTTAATGCTGCATGGCACAGAAAAACAGAAAAGAGGAAAAATGAAAACTTTGCATAAAATTCAAAAGTTGAGTAGAATTTTGAATCTTGCCTTCAGGAGGTAAAAGCTGGTTGAGGAGTTCTGTGGCCAAGTTGAGAAATTGTGGGAGAACTGTGGGGAAGTGAGCAGACCACACAGGGTTAGGGAAGATGAAAGAGATGTTGACAAGACGATCAGCACAATCATGCAGAGACAAGCCCAAGTCAGTCTCCTACCACTGACACTTCTATTCCAGTAGCTCACTTGCACAATTCATCTTTAGAGGTCCTTTCCAACCCAAACTGTTTTATGATTCTGTGATCATGAGGAAAAAACAGCAACTGCCTTTACCAAAGCAACCATGATTGTACCTCTCTAGCATTTAAGCACTTTATTTCATGGGGAGGGTTAGACTAGACATTAGTAAAAAATTTCTTCATGGAATGGGTTGTAAAACATTGGAACACACTGACCAGGGGAGTGGAAGAGTCATGATTCCTGGAAGTGCTCAAAAGCCATGTGAATGCGGCAACTAAGTACATGGTTTAGAGGCAAACATTGTGGTAGTGCCACCTTGAAGGCAGATGATCTTAAAGGTCTTTTCTGAACTTAACAACTCCATGATTCTATGGTACTTAATTTGATATTAACCACCTGCTGCTCCTAAATTTTAAAGGCTTGTTGTATTGAATATAGGTAAGCTACTTTTTGTGCATAGAGAGACTAATTATACCACTAGCAAATCCCAAATCCCACTAAAGCGATTTGATAGACTTATTACTGATCAAATGGTAAATATTTAGCAGTATTTCATAACAACTCTCCCAAACTTTACCATTATATAGGTACTTATCTTCTATATCAACAAGAATATTTTCTGTACGCCATTCTTATTTGCATTGAGACAGGTAATAATCCCAAAACTCTAAGTTGCCTGATTTAAACTATGAAAGTGTGTACCTGTTCCTGCCAATATAGTAGGATAAATACATTCTTTCTACACCTTCTAAAATGTCTCTTCAGCTGTTTCATCTTGCACTATAGTTTTACATTTTAATGAGCCATTAAAATAAATGGGCCATTAGAACAACTCTACAGACAGATGAATTGGTCTGTTCCAAATAAGCGCATCAGAGAATTTGCTTGTCTTTTAAGCTGCATGCCATTCTTTATAAAAGGCTAAAAAAGCCTTCTTCAGTTATTGATGGAACTTTTCTGTGTGAAAGGCAACTAGATTATTTGATGTTTTTCAGCTCTCATGAGCTCTTTGCCTTCTGGTCACCTTCAACCTTCTCTCTGTTGGAATGCCAGATACTAGCAAGTGGTCACTTTTAACTTTTAATCCTTGTTCTCAGGATAGTTTGCAATTCATGGGGTAGTTTCTTCAAAAAAATCCAGGTTACACTAGCTATTTCAGTTCTGATGGAAATTAACACTCTGTCATCATTCCATGTCAAATAATAAGCATATTTTTAAGTGGCCTTGATAACATTTGGTGTTTTTTATTCAGAATTGCAGGTATGAGGCTGAGATTTGTATGACTGCTCCTTTAGTATAACAGGAGTATCCTTATGAGTTACCAGAAGTTATCTGTCTCCTGAAGATGAGGTATAGATCAGTAATATAAACTATGGGGTACCTCATTAGAGACTGGAGCTTGCTAGAAAAACCAATGGCAAAGTATCCTTCAGAAAGAAAAGCTGTAGAAGGTTCTCTCTTCTCGTATTTTGCAGCAGCAAACAGATGACTGGAAAATTATAGGCATAAATACTCACTGCCCTTTCAAACTGATACCCCATTAACATGCACCGGTGGTGGTATATGCAGTTAAGAACAGCAGCTCCAAGGATTTAGACTGAATGCTGGATGAGTTGCCTAACAAGCTACCAATACTGCAGCAGAGCAAATGCAGAACTGGTATCGGTGTGCCACCTTTCACAACCAGATTTTGCTGAACTTAGCTCAATTCTTATTCTAAACGAGAAGTCTGCTGCCTCTTTTTACACCACACAGTAAAATCTAAGCATACAATTTTTATGAAGGACACAGCACAAATACTTGAAACTAGCCACTTAGGAAAAAAAAGACATTTCCATTGTACATATCAGAAAAGTTGTGCAAAGATGAAAAGAATGAAGTGATATGCATTCCACTGCATCTAGAAAACTATATAAAAACTGAAAACATGACAATAAAATAACATGAGATTTTTAATTTTTCAGTCTGAGACGTGATGTACAGTGTGATGAAAAGAAGTTTAACAATTTAAATGTATTTTTCTTTCACCAATTGAGTTGTAAACTATGTTGAAGAGGATTAGTTAAGAATTAACTAATTCTACTCAAATTATAATTTGAATATGTAAATAACATATTTTTCTGTACTATTCACCATATCCATTTGCTCCAACTTGTGTTTATCTGTGAGTCCTACCACCTTTTCTCCTAGCTCCACCTTTTTTCCCTATCCTTTTTCTTCCTTAATTTTATTTTTCTTTTTCCGTTTTGCTATTTATAAAGACCTGTATGAAGCCATATTTTTTGCTTTAGCAAAAAAAGCGAACTTATGCCTGCTGGTATGCATAAGTTTTTTGATTAATGAGAACATCTGTTAGATTAGACACAGCAAAAACTAGACACTGTCTGCATTTGCTTTTCATTTTTCCTGTTTCATGTATATTATAAGTATATATTAATAAAATATACATTTATGTAGAATATATACACATTTAATTTCTATATATTATATGTCTTCCTTTTCAACCCAAATAATTTTTATGGCAAAACATTATAAATGTGATCAGAATTGAACTGATGATTCAACTAATTAGAGAACAAATACCACATACTTTTTCTAGAAAAACTACCTTTTTCTGTTTCTGATTTATTTCAAATAATGGCAAAAATTGAAGCAAAGGCCCATCCCTTTTTGCCAGCTGGAGTGGTTGGCTGACAGGTCAGCTGTGAGCTTTCCAGGCACAAAGACTCAAGGAAATCTGAAAAATCACTGTCACAAATGGGATTTGTAAGTTAGCTCCTCAAGAGCAGTTTTCCCACTGGAAACATTTTATGCATCACACATCACCCAGAACAAAAGTTCTGGGTTTTGCTATTCTTTTTTTTAAAGAAGAAAACTATCAGTTCATCTTCTAATTCTCAAAAGTCCAGGGTTTTTGCCTTTGTCAGAACTTGCTAGACTTACTTGGATGAGTAGTAGAATCGCTATTATTTTGTAATTTGGCAAAAGAAATAGCTTGATTTTTTAAAAACTGAGATATCAAGGAGTTTCTCCTCTGTAGAAAATATTTTGATTATATATTTGCCAATTACCTATGTCAACAATACAGGACTGATTATTTTCTTTCAGTTTTATCATTATCCCTCTAGAAAGTAACTTTGGACCTTGTCATGTATCCTTTTGCCTCTGTGATCGACATCTCTGCAGTTCTAATTGACTCTTGGCTTTGATCTTAAAAGGCACATTGGTTCAATAATTTATTTCTTCTTTGTGTGTACTCTCTAAATATCTGTCTGGCTTTGGATTAATTTTGATAAATATTTAAAAGAGTAAAGTTTACTTGAAAAGAAGATTCTGAAATTAAAACTCACATACCAAAAGATAAACAAAATGAGTTTTTAATGTATTCAAACTGAGTGTAAGGATACGTTTAATATAAAAAATCTGAGAGAAATAGTAGCTAGGATAGATATCTAGTACCAAATAATTTTGGTAATTCTAATTTCAGTCACAGCAAAACAAGGGTTTTATACTTGCCAGCTGATTATAATATATGTATTTTGGTAGGACTGATGGCTCAGTTTTGATTACAAGGTAAAGAAAAACACATGGAAGATATTTTTGCTCTTCTGAGTATTGGGAAATACATTTCAAATCAATGTAAGAAGAAAGGAGGAATTCAGACTTTTAATTCTAAGCGGTTTATTATAAGCGTTTTATTAGTATGCAGAAGAAAACTTCATCATACTAATAGTAGCATTTCATCTTGGCCTCAAGAAAATAACAGTTAATTGGGTAAAAGAATATTAAATCAATAGGAAGGAGAAAAAAAATTAAGAAAACAACCAGAATTATTCAAGACAGATTATTCTAAAGTGCTTGGAAATGAGCCATGTGAGCCAGGCATTCCTGAGTTCTACTCTTATTTCTTCTTTGATGACTAGATTCCAATAGTCAGAAAAGATAAACAGGCAACTTCATGTACATATATATAAATAATTACAAATTATAAAGGTATTTTATGTTTATAAATATACATTAAATAGTAGAATCATAGATTAACTCAAGTTGGAGGGGACCATAAGGGACATCCAGTCCTGCTCACTGCTCCTTGCAGGACAACCTACAAACAAATTAAGAGGGTCATCCAGATGCTGGTTGAACTTTGACAGGCTTAAGTGCCATGACCACTTCTCTGGGGAGTTTTTTTCCAGTGACAGACCACTCCCTCACTGATGAACCTTTTCCTAATGTCCAATCTGATCTTCCTGATGCAGCTTCATTTCCATTTCCTTCAGTTCTATAGCTGGTCACCAGAGAGAGGAGATCAGCACCTTCCTTTCCACTGTCCCCTACTGAGAAAGTTGTAGACTGTGAAAAGGTCACCCCTTAGCCTTCTCTTTCCTAAGCTGAAGAAGCCAAGTCACCTCAGATACACCTCTTAAGTCCTGGTCTTGAAATCTTTCATCATCTTGGTCACCCTTCTCTGGACACACTCTAATAATTTGATTAGATTCTTTCACCGGGCCACTCAAAACCGCACAGAGCAGTGGCTGAGACTGCACCAGTGTGGAGTGGGAGAATTGTGGTTGGGCTCAAGGGTTTCAGGACAAGGGAAGAAATGAGAATCTTGACTCCATGTTTCAGAAGGCTGATTTATTATATTATGATATTATGTTACATTAAAATGCTATACTAAAAATATACAAAAAAAAGAATAGAGAGAAAGGATCCATCAGAAGGCTGGAAAGGAAAAGAAAGGAATGATAATAAAATCTTGTGACTGCTCACAGCCTTGACACAGGTGGCTGTCATTGGTCATCAAGTAAAAACAATTTCACATGCTGGGTAAACAATTTTCCAAATCACATTCCAAAAGCAGCAAAACATGGAGACGCTGAAGCTTCCCAGCTTCTCAGGAGAAAAGATCCTGGTAAAAGGATTTTTCATAAAATATGTCTGTGACAGAGAATGCTCTTCCATGCTGTTTTTGATGCACCCAAGTCACAGCTAGCCTACCCAGATGCCAAGTGACGCTGCCAGCTAACATTCAACTTGCCATCAACCACTGCTCTCCAGTTTCTCATCCCCCAATCTTCATGAAGGACCTGTATTATCTTATCTTTAGTGGAGAATCTGGCACTTGCTTTTGTTAGATTTCATGGTGATTGGTGATTTCCTAGCTCTCTAGTCTATTCAGATCTCTCTGAATACTCTCTCTAAACTCAAGAGAGTTGATAGCTCCTCCTGATTTAGTATCCCTGGCAAACTTTCTAAAAAGGCATTCCCCTCCTGCATAAAGATAATTTAAAAAAATTAAAAATCACTGGCTCTAAAATTGAATCCTGGTGAAGTCCATTAATGATTGGCTGTCAGCCTGATGTACTCTCATTTGCTATAGCTCTTTTAGCCAAGCCCTTCAGTCAATTGCTCATTTGGTATATTAGAGTTGTCTAGCTGTATGCTGAACCTTTTGTCTAAAAGAATATAGAGTTACTGGAGGTTTCCAGCATATAAAGAGTTTTTTATATACATGTATATATATAAATATATATACACACGCACACACATGCACACACATACAAAAAGACTTACTGGGAATCTCCTTTTATTAAAGATAATTAGATTTTCCTGTTTATTTTATGCATTTGTGATGATTTTTTATTACTTATGCTTATTTTCAGTTACAAGTACAGATCAGTTTCCACTGAACCAGTCCACTCATATTTTCCCAGGTAAACTAAAGCAAACTTTGACCAGAAGCAAACTTTGACCATCTATTTTGCTATGACCTTAGGGATTTGCTCAGCACTGAGATTAAAATGAAAATTCGAAAATTCTTTTCTTTATGTATTGTGTATAGTCCATCTGTTAAGACTTATTGAAAAACTACAGTTTTCATTTGAATCTCTCTGTAACTGTTCTGGGCTAGTTAAAGTAAGCAGCAGTTTAGCCTGGTAGGTGTCCTAGAAGTGGCAAAACGGACTAGGTCCCATTGACTGTTCTGTCCAGCAGAGCCCCATAAAATCAGATTTGTTGCTGAGGGAGGTGTTGGGCAGCCACAGTGAGCAGTAGGTAATTCTGGGGCCACAGCCAGCAGGACTAATTGTGTCTCCTGGCTCAAGCTGCCCCAGGAGCTGCTGAAATCTAGCTCTCCATCCCTTTTGCTGATCCCTGGAGCAATTAATTTAAAACATGCCATTGCTGCTGAAAATTTATGCCAGCTCTGATTCTCTCTTCTATGACAGGATAATGTAGCAAGGGATTCAGAAATTCATCCCCTAAAAATAGTGTCCTAATTAAATTTTCATGAAATATTTTGGCTTGTCTGAACAATGTTGTTGGATAGAAGGGAAGTATTGCCAAACTTCAATCTAACAGAAAAAAAAAACTTCTCTGATGCAATCGTTTCATAAAAGTTGAGTGAATCATTCCTACGTTGTGTACTTTAAAAAAAGTAACTTAGTTTCATTCATTTCCTCAGTATCTTGTGATTGATACAGGAATTTGCCAGGTGAAGCAATACATTGAATTTTTTATATATTCCAGCATTAGGTTCATAGCATCGATTCAGTCCTTCAAAATTAATGAGATAACTACTTAAAAATTAACTTCAGAGACATTTGGCTTAGATTCATCTGAATGAACTTTGAGTTGTAAGAACATGTATGTCATTATCATATAACCTTGTAGGGAACCCCAATCTGAGTCCCTAATTATTTTATTAACTTTAGGATTATCCTAGTTCAAAGACCAAAGCAATCTTTAATATATTGTATGTCTATTTATTATTATGTTAGCTCAGGAACCAGATAAATGATTTCAGGATTCTGGTAGGTTATATGTTATTGAAATTTAAGCTTAATTGTAGTATTAAGTATTGACTTAACTATTATTATTTCTCAGAAAGTTAGTACTTATTCCATGCCTCTGAGTAATCTGGATGGCCAGAATGTGGGTTACAAATACATAAGAGTCAGAATGTGTCTGCAGTGCATACATAATGGATGTGCCATGTGTGTTTTATATATATAATCATAGAATCCATTAGGTTGGACAAGATCTTTAAAGCCATAGAATCCAACCTCTAACCCAACACTGCCAAGTACATCACGAAACTATGTACCTAAGTGACTCATCTATGTGTCTTTTAAATATCTCCAGGTAATTCAACCACTCCTCTGGGCAGCTTGCTTCAGTGATGGATAACCTGTTTGGTGAAGTCTCCATAATGTCCAATCTAAATCTCTCCTGACACAACTGAAGGCTGGCTTGTCTTGTCATAATCCTTTGCTCCCCACTGCAATAAATAAAGGCTGGAGATTTGCATAACCATCTTTTTTTTTTTTTTTCTCTTTTTTTTCTTTTTTTTTCGGTAGCAATCATATTAAGTTCCTGTTTGTCTTTGGTCCTTGTGATTTTCTCCCTACAGAATCTCATGACATCTTTTTAGTCCTCTTCAGTGGTTTTGCCCTTCTTCCAATGGTCATAAACTTTCTTTTATTCACCTGAATTTCAGAAAAAGCTCTCAGCTGGCCTTCTTCCCCACCATTTCATCTTTCAACACACGAGGATTATCTGCTTCTGCACCTTTAAGAATTCCTTCCTGAAAAATTTCCAGGCTTTCTGGACTCCTTTGCCCCTTCAGGACTGGCTCCCAAGGGACTCTCTCAGCCAGGGTCCTAAACAGGCCAAAGTCTTCCCTCCAGAAGTCCACATTAGCAGTTCTCATTATTCCCCTTGTGACTTCTATAAGAATTGAAAACTATAATTTCATGACCTCTGTGCTCAAAGTGGCCTCCAGCCTCCCACAAATCCTTCTCTGTTTGCAAATAGCAGGTCCATATTAGGAAAATATCTTCTGCACAGGTGTTGCATTCTCTCTGTACAGATTGAGAGGACTTGTCTGGACTTTCAGCATACCAGTTTGCTAGAGTCCAAGCAGATTTTTTAATATCTTTGGCAAAATACTCAAATTTCTCTCTTTCCAAATGAAGAAAAATAGCCAGCAGTGGTAAAGAGTAAAGAAAGCCACATCTCATGATCAGATGGGTTGTGACCCTGTTCTATTTGGGACTTTCTAAGTGCAAACCTAGAAAGAAAAAGTTCATCCCTTATTCCCTGCACTGTATTTGAGGATTGGTTAGTGTCTTTCATTTTGATGTGTTGTACTTCAGTGCAGTTTTGTCCACACATTTTACTTTTTAAAATATCAAAGCAGGTTTTAAATTTGAAGTTACTGAAAGTTAAGACACTTTGACGGCTTGAAGATTGAGCTTATATGTAGGCAAAAAATAAAGCTGCTTTTCACTTTTTCATGTTTAACACCATAGCTTGCTTAAAAATGTACTGCCACTGAGAATTTTTCTCAAGCAGTCTTTGTTCTGTCAAAGCTTAGCATCAGAAAGCTGGTATAAAGAATATTCTTCTACATTGGAATATTCAGTTCTTTGAAAAAAGATTGTACCTGTATCGGCCTCACCATAATCTCAAAGCACATTAGAGATAAAGGTTTTTTACAATCATTGATAGACTATCTCAAAGAGAATAGGTTACTGGATTGCTTATAATTGCATAATCCTGTGTGCATTGATATAATATATTTTGATAAGGCACTTCATGATATCTGAAGATTCTTTTTTTAAGATGCAGTAAATCTTACTTTCCAAAGAGGACTTAGACTAGTTGGTTTAAAGCAAGTCATTAAGAGTGACAAAGTATGCCCATATCTATAAGAAAGTAAGAACTGTTCTGTGTGAATTTACAACTAAGTCAGTTAAGAGCATTTATTTTCTTGGCATATCAGTGACTTCCTATGACCAATTAATTCTGGCTGCCACAAACACAACTAGAATGAAGTGTGACAATCTGAGCAAAATCAAAATTCATTTGTCTTCAATAATGCAGGATATAAGCTTAATTGCTGTCAGATTTTTGCATATGTAGCAACTGAGAAGCAGAATCTCCCTAATTAGAAAAGTTACAGAATGGGTATCTGATTGCTTTTATTACTGTAAAATTAATTATTTTTCTGTAAATACTCATGGGTTTCATCCACTATAAATAAACCTATTTTTCAACTTGATTTTACTGCTAGATAGCAGCTAAAACATGATCTTGCCAACTCCTTTGACTTTAACATGCATTTTGTTGCATTTTATGTTTTTTCCTAAAGCCTTAGCTCCTGAAGATATAAGATTGCTGAGCAACCTTAGCTTTCATTATTAAAGATGTGAACACTTAGATGTCATAACTGTAGAGGGAAAGCACAAAAATGAGAAGATAAAGGCTTATACACCATCCAGTTAACAAAAAAAAAAAAATCTAAAATACATTTTTTAAAAAATCTCATTTAAATGAACCTCATTACTTCAGGTTGGGGTGGAAGGGGAGGAAAAAAGGAAGTATGGTTTTGAATGTAAGAGGTTTATAATACTGAAACTATAGGCACAATTTTAAAATATGGTTTCATACTTGGCTATCTTCCCTGATGTTTCTGATACATTGCTGATATATTCACTGTTTTTGAAGTGAGCTTCAACAGCTAAAAAAATGCGGGCAAAAGCATAATGGATTTTTGATCACAGAAAGCCTTTAACTGCTGAAGAATTGTTTTCTAAAGTATTTCTAATAGCCTGAACAGATTTTAAGAGCTTTCTGCATAAGAAAGCCCTGGTGAGGACTTAGCTGGACCACTGTGTCCAATGCTGGGCTCCTCAGTAGGAGAGAGACATGAAGTTCCTGGAGTGGGTCCAGCAGAGGTCAAAGATGATGTGGGAACAGGAGCACTTCACTTATGAGTAAAGGCTTAGGGAGCTGGACCTGTTTAGCCTTGAGAAGATACAGCTGAGAGGGGACCACATTGATAAATATCTGAAGGGAGGGTGTCTAGAGGATGGAACCAGGCTCTTCTCACCAGTGCTGAGTAACAGGAGAAGAGGCAAATGCAGAAACTGCAACATGGGAGTTCCACCTGAACATGAGGAATCACTTCTTTACTGTTGGGGCGACTGAGCACTGGGACACATTGCCCAGAAAGACGGTGGGATCTCTTTCTCTGGAGAGATCCAAAAGTTGTCTGAACACAATTGTGAATAATATGCTTGAGCAGGGAGATTGGACTAGATGACCTCCATTGGTTCCTTCCATCCATTCTGTGAGTCTCTGAAAATCTCTGGGCTTGAGATCTAAAACAGAAAAAACACAGTTCTTTTTCATTACGTCCATTGTAAAATGAAAGTCTACACTGAAGTACAAGAATGGTTACAGCACATTGAGTAACAAGGGATGAAAGGGATAGCTTTCTCTTTTATTTACCTTGGTTGTTCATACTGAATGCAGTGCTCATGAAACCCCCAGATTTTCCCACAGTGACATCACATATTACTATTTATTGAGGTTCTAGTCCTGAAAAGTGTGAAGCAGTGGCACTGAGGATGCTCAGTTACATTCGTTGGTACTTTGCATTTTAAGAAATAAGTATCAGCAAGGTAAACTTTTCCATATTCTCATTTCACCAAGCTGGTACTTTCAGCTTTTGAACAGACAAAGCCATTCTGGGATGATTTTAGATACAGCATCTGTTTCTTCTCTTGTTTATTACTCTCGTCTGCCAGCAGGTGTTCTGTGACAATCTAGTCTTGGCTATTGAAGATGAAGAGTATTTATGTTAGAAATTAAGCCAAGTGTAGCATTACATTTTATATATTCTTTGCTGGCAGTGGAATCATGTAAACAGAGAAAAAAAAAAAAACAGCCAGAAGTTGTTTAATACTTTCAGGAGATTCTTGAAAAAGCAAAACTTTTTCAACACATTAATTTATTTTAAAAGAAAAAGCCACAGAACCCTGCAAGAAACAAACAAGAAAGCAGCACACTGAGACACAAAGAGGAAACAATACTCTGTCAAAAATCTGGCCAGAGAGACCACAGCTCTGGGGTGTTCTTTTTTTGGATCATGTTAAGAGCTATTCCAGGGCCTTGCCCAGTTGCTTAATTTCAATATGGTTCAGTACTCTGAATATTATTATTACTGTAAAATTACTGTAAAATTAGTACTGTAATTATTACTCTAATTAATTAGTACTATAAAAATATTGATAAAACACTCTGTCTTTTTAAATACATTTTTCATCAGAGATATTATTCACTATTTTTGATTTATTCCATTTCAGAATACTACAGTGATTCTGCATATTAATTGTGAATAATGGCTGCCATAATATCTTGAATGACTTCTTACTATGTATTTGCTACAATCTAGCCCACCTACTGAAGGTAATGATCAAATTCATGAGAAAATGAGCAATAAATTTTGGTGTCATTTCTAAATCACAAAACTGTTAAGGAAATTGGGCCAAATCTGGCAGACCAGAGAGGCAATGCTGCATGCCCCTCATTACAGCTGCTTGCAGGGTTGAGTATGTATTGCCAGTAGGTACACATACAGAGCACCACATACAACACAAACTAACATGTAGGATTAGAGAATCACAGCATGTTTTGAGCTTGAAAAGCCCTCTAAAGATCACCTTGGTACAACCTCTCTGACATGGGCAAGGACATCTTTCACTGGATCAGATTGCCTAAAGCCTTGTCCAACCTAATTTTGAACAGTTCTTATGCTGGGGCATCCACAGCTTCTATGGGCAACCTGTCCCAGTGCCTCAACATCTTCATGGTAAAGAATTTCTTCTTATATCCAATCTAAATCTATCCTCTTTCTGTTTAACACCACTGACTCTTGTCCTAGAGGCCTTGGTAAAATGTCTCTCTCTGTCATTTTTATAAGTTCCCTTTAAGTATTAAAAGGCCACAATCCCTGGTCTCTCAGACTTTCCTCATAAGAGAGGTGTTTCAACCCTCTGATCATCTTCATTTCCCTATTCTGGACTTGCTCCAGTAGGTCTTGGTTGTTGATGTGCTGAAGATGCTGGATGCTATTCTCCAAATGGGGTCTCATGAGAGAAAAGAGAGGAAGAATCACTTTCATGCTGCTGGCCATGCTTCTTTTTGCACAGTCCAGGGTACATTGTCTGCAACAAACCAGATTCAAGGACTGAAAATTTACCCAGAATTATAAACTGGAAAAAGAACAAGATCAAAAATGCATGTTTTATCATTTGTCTCCTTGTATAATGTTTCAGTTTCCTCCTGTCTGTATACCATGCACTAGTTAATCAATTAGTTGGTTCAGTAATGTGAAGCAAATCAGAAAGCCTTGGTACATTCACAACAAAAAGAAAATTATTTACCCTAAAAATCTTTGATCAGTGGTATGACTTTGGAGGAATTAATCTCTGGTTTGATTGAATATTAATTTTATTAAATTTTCTTGTAGATTTTCTTAAAATTTAGCACACCTTAGCATTTAGGTGACTGGAGCTGTATAACATTTGTCTTTGGGAAAGACATTTTATATGGTAAAGTTTACTAAATGCATTACTATATATACTGATGGATAAATATAAATAAACTCCACCAATATAGTCAAGGGATACATTGCTTATTTATGTAAGTGAAAAAACAAACTCACAGGGTAACTGGCTCTACTTGATTATTCCTGGGAAGTCTTATGATTGATTCACTGAATATGAGTGGCTGTGGGGAAAAAAGCAGCATCTCACCAGAAATTTCATCAAAATCTGCCATATAAGAATGCAAGGATGAGAAGCAATTTTTGATGTTTTCACATCCCAACCCAGGGTACCTTAGTTCTATCTCAGCTGTGTTAAAATAAAATAATTATGTGTGTCTGTGTGTCTGTGTGTGTGTGTAGAGAGGACATATCCAGACACTAAAATCTGAAAACTGTTGTGGAGATGGGAGAAAAATTCTGCTCTCAAATTCAGGCCCATACTCTCTGTTTTATGATGAGAGCCATAAGACTATTTGCACATTTTTCAGGCAGATGCACATTTCCAAAAAATCTCCAAATAATCTACTTAATCTCTAAGGAATTTTACTTTTTCCACACAAAAGTTTCGTGTATTTAAGCATTGCTATTCTATGTGTGCAAAGAACTCCCAGGTGTTTGCAACTTTGTGGGGCCCGCATAGTTTCATGTACCCTACCTCCTGCATGCAGGGGTAATTGCCGACTTGCTTTTGTGACTTCCTTCACTGCTATCTGGGTGGCCAGACCAGAAAGGTGCTAGCTGCCAGTTCAGAGTGGCATGTCTGTCATGTTTTCACTTTGATGTCTGGAGGGAGCCTCCATTCTAGAAATTTTCCCAGGGATAACTCCCTTACAGGTCCAATAAAATGTTATTATTGTTTTGTGGTTCGTCTCTGTATACAGCAATGCAGCTTAATCTTTAAAAAAAAACCTAGCTATGTCGAGGTAATCTAGAAAATAGAGAATTGCTAAAGTAACGACAACTATGTGCTGAGATATAGAAGGGGTTTGGAAGATACATAACATTTTTCCCCTGAGGCATTTCAGATGATTTATTGAAAGAATTGCAGAATTGGAGCTACAATGACTTTACCTCTGTTGTTCATCAAACATAATATTGTTTAGGCACAGAACCTAAATTGGATTATTTTAGTAATTTTTCTTTTATTTACTATCTGTACTGTGGTAGCACTTGACAGTCACCAAACACAGAGTTGGGAGCTGCTGGAAGGCAAAGGCACTTTGAAAAAGAAACAGCAGGTGACTCCTCTTCCACAAGAGTGCAAGGAGCACAACAGTTTGGCAATCTACTTTGCGTGAAGCTGCACATTCCCACAGCAAGCACTTATTTTAGTAGAAGACAGAGTATAACAGTTAAGGAACTGAGGCACATATTGTCTTGCTGATTGAGGTAACATTTTACGGAAAGTCTCTGTTAGAAACTAACCCACTAGCTTCCTGAAATTAAGTCAACACTACAGTTTCAAGAGCATGGGATATTTTAAGGCAACTTCCTTCCTAAAGCAGAAAAATCATCAGATTTCATGGAAAGTGACAGATAAGATGAACGAGCAAATATCTAAAATTTTTCAAAAGTAATTTATATGTTGGAATGTTCAAAAGATAGGTGGCATTACAACTGCACTCATGGCTTTCCTTTAGGAGATTTTTTGTATTGCCACCATCTCAGCAACACTTTTCAAGGTGATGAATAAGCTAAGTCTGAAATAAATCTGAAAGGAGTGTAAATGAACAAAAATGAGCAAAAAGAATGACTTCCATATTTTACAGTAAAACCACAAATATCATCATCCTTGTGAGGAAGTTTATATTAATTTTCCACAGCTTAGGAAAAACACACTGTTCAGAAAATGAGCCGACATTTAATCTGGCACTTTCAGTTATTTTCTATGTAATTAAACTTAAATCAAATAAACAGTTATGCTTGAATTATATTACTACTTAAATATTTATTTTTAATCATGGACACAGTATATTTTCAACAAATTAACAAAGATGCAAACTACATCAGCATATGAATAGTTAACATGATGGTAATCAAAAATAATTTCTTTCCAGGATATGGCAGATGAAGTAGAAAAACCACATTTTTCCATTACTGGGATTACTTTTTATACTGAAAACTGATATTTTGAAGATAAATTATAGAAATAATGCTGTGAAATAGAAATGTCTGGGTAAAGTCATAAGGGAATAAAGTATCAATAGAAGTATTTTCTTGTTCACAACTGAAAATATAAACTTCACTGAAACAATGTAGTGTGATTTCAGCTGGAACACTAAATTAATAAATAAAGAAGACTTTTCCCCACCAGTAAATTCTTTGAAATGCTACATCTAACACAAGCATAGGATTAGGAATCCATAACTTTGAGTCAAGTGATGAATGTTGTAATAAACCTGCAGAAAATTTTCCTTCCAAAAATAATAATTATACATATATATAAAACTTCAAAAGCCTATAAAATATACATGAGAAATATATGTAGTGAGTAAAAATGCCTTATGTAGGGAATGAAAATTCAGAGAGGACAGATAGAAAGGTTTGATAATGAAGAGAAAAATTATGCTGGGACAAAACAACTTTCAGTCTGCTACAGGTTTATGAAGTTTTACCTTAAAGCATTAGTGTTTTGGCTGGGTCGTGGCACGGTGGAAAAACATTTCCCCTGTCCTTTCTGTCTCATTGTTCATCCTCCCTTGGGGAAAATAGTCCAAATGATAAATAATTCTTCTGTGGCTTCCTTGCTACTACTGATCCTCAGGACTGCATATAATGCTTTGATTGAAAAGAAATAACACCTAATTACAAATCTGGGGTTTGGCACCAAATTTGTTATTCAGTATTTATCAGTCCTCAGTCAGAGAGAAATACATATATTACAAAGCTTGCAAAATTGAGGCACAGTGTTGCTTTCCAAGGCCCAGACCAGATATCAAAATGGATATTATCCTATGGCAGTAACTACCTCAGAGCAGGAAGTACAACTGCTGGAAATTGAAGAGCTAGTGTAAATGCACTGTCTGGAATAGGAGTACCTTATTCCATTTCAGGTTCATCCCAAGATGATAAGAAGTTAATTTCCTAGGGCCTCAGGCCAAACATCCATGCCAAGAAGTCTTAGAAAAATAAAACCCAGTCCTGGACCTACAATGATATTACTGATTTCAAAGCTGGTCCCAAGGACCAGTGAGCAGTGAGTCAGAAGAATGATTGCTTTTTGACAAGAGAATTCTTGCCAGAAATCTGATCTACTGGTAATCTAGGATTACAGCCAGATTAAAGCAGCCATTTGGGAAAGTTCACATTACTGTTCTAGAGACTGACCACCTAATGGTGGATTTTGGAAGCTTTCAAAGCCTTCAGAATGGAAAGTCTGAAAAAAATGAAAAACTAATCAAACTGGCTTGGTGAACTAGTTCAATAGTTCATTTAGAAAAAAAAACAAACCAGGAATGCTGAATCAGTTTTTCCATCAAAGAGCAGTCTGTCAGAGAACTAAGTCTTAGTAGAAGCAGTCAGTCTGGTATTTTTGTCGCTATCTCTGATTTCCTTAACAATTGCGCTTAAGTATGAGGGATAGCCTAGAGAGCAGGAAGATGAGCACAAAGCTGTTCCTCACTAAAGCAGTTATTTTCTTATTTCTTCCTTATACATTTTTTGTTATTTATTTATTTATTTTTCTTTCTTTCTTATACATTTAGAATTGATAGATATCATTAACTCATAATAAGGCAACAAAATGTTTTGAGTATAATTTTCAGGGTCCAAAACATACAGCATCCAAAAAGACATGCTTTTAGCTTACACATGAGAAGGAAGATTAATTTGTGGCATACAGCATAAATAGTAGACTCTGCTATTGTCTCCTTAGTATTGTATGGTGCTTAACTGAGGTATGCAAAAGAAAAATACGACTAAAATTACAGCCATTGTTGAGACGAATGCCCCATGTGTGGAGACTCCATTTTTCTCAGAAGGTTGATTTATTATCTTATATATTATATTAAAATTATACTAAAAGAACAGAGAGAAGAGAAAGATCAGAAGGCTACAAAGAACAAGAAATAGAATAGAATGCATAACAAATTCCTGTGACTCACAGGAATTTGTTATGCATTCTATTCTATTTCTTGTTCACCTCGGCATAGGTGGCTGTGATTGGTCATCAATTGAAAACAATCCACATGGACCAATGGAAGATGCACCTGTTGCATTCCACAGCAGCAGATACTTATTGTTTACATTTCTTTCCTGAGGCTCTCAGCTTCTCAGGAGGAAAAATCCTAGGAAAGGTTTTTTAATAAAATGTCATAACTACAGCCATCTGAAAAAAAAAAAAGGGCTTTGTTGCAGAGACAATAGGTAAGAAAATACACTGGATCATGAACTAATAATCACAGGGAATGGGAGCAGTTCTTGACTGCAAGATCTTTAATATGCTGCAGTACTTTAAGCCAAATTTGATGCTCCACTCAGGCTGCAGCTTGAGGGAGCTTAAAAATGTGGAGCTGATGGCAGATGTGATGAGTGGGTGTGTGAACAGATCTTAAAACTTGGCTGGAGTGAGTCTAAGAGTTTTCATTTTAGAGCTACTTTGAAGGAAGACAAATCAGACTAATGCTTGTCATTTATCTTTCATGAAATGCTTTCTCTTACTGTTGTTGGTCCAGATGACCAGTTTGGAGAAGTAAATTTATTTGGCTAAGAGAAAATGAAAAAAATCTTCTGTTGTTCGTCCTTTTTTAAGCAATTTTATGATAACTTGTCATAAGCTCAGGAGTAAAAGAATTTCCATGGCAAAGGAATTTGGTTGCAAATTGAGCTTTCATTTATATTTAAGTAAGTCAGACACAAACTACATTTAGTGGCGTGACCTGTTTGTACTTATAATTTATGTAATATTTTAATAGAAATTCATATAAATTTAGACATTTATACAAATATTCCAGTCATAAGTACGCACAAAATACTAACTTATTATGAACTTGAAATTTCACTTTTACAGTCTGTCCTGTATTATGGAATGTCATTTAAACCTAAGAAATTAATGATGTGGTCTTTACTGGCTTTTTTTTTCCCCTGGAAATAAACAGAACATACTCATAATCACAGATAAGAGATAAGAGAACAGGTCTTACCTTCTAAATGTTGCAGTCATTAATAAATTTATTTTTCAATGCTGTGTTTCACTGCTTTCATTCCAAGCTGTACTTGTGAGTTCATAATGTGAATACTAAAGAACTTTGTCTTTTTAATACACACAACCCTTCTTTTGTGCTTTCAGTCAACAAAAAGGGAAGTAATCTGTTTTTCTTCTGGTATTTTAAAATGCACTTGACATATGCCTACAAGCACATTGCAAGATTTAAAGTTTGTTCTTGTACTGTGAGAGTACAGGTATAAAATATAGATACACTTTTAAGAAAAAAGTCCCCATGAGAATAGCATTTCAGATGCTTAGAAAATATCAGCAATGTAACGTATGTAACATGCGTGCTTAAGAACTCTTTAACTACTCTGTGCAGTTCTGCCCTACCTTTCTGCCCCAGACTGATGGTTTTCCACTAATCAAAAAATATATTCCTCTTCTTTTAGTAGGCATAGGGACTATTCTTTCTGGAATAACTGGGCTATCCTCTCCTTAAACCACCGATGCACTTGCATGCACTGTGGTGTTAGTGTACAGTGCATGTGTTTTCAGTGGTTCAGAAACAAGGTGTGGTTGCTTCCACTTTTTCCAATCGATGTTAAAAGTAGATTTGAATGACAATTCCCAAGAGCTGTCATCTCACTGTTTGAGATGTCTCCATTTCCTCTTCTCTCAAAGGCCCACAGGGTCTGAACCAGATTTTGGGCTTGTTATGTAAATTATTTCTGTCCCTGTAATTAAATTGAGATCTATATAAATATCTATGACACTGAAGCACTTGTCTGAAAAAGCTATATAATTACATTTTAAAAAGTGACAGCAGCTAAACTACTGCATTCCCTGTGCAGAAATGCAGCCTAAGTATGGATGTGGGTAGAAGAATGGCTACAAGCTTAGACATAAATAATTAATCTGAGTATTTTAATTGCATTGGTTACATGTATATCTTAAGAGCCCTGCAGATAAAATTTATTGTCTTGGATTGCTTGTAAGTAATGAATGTATTACTCTTTTCCATTCTGTTTCATAATTGAGCAATTCAGGCATTTAATTCTTGCTTCTAGTTAAACAAGAAATTTTAATTACAAAGTAATTGATTGAACAGTGTAAATACACTTCAGTTCTAATTAATATGGATATATTATGTGGTGCATTGTACCAATACATCTTTTGTTTCTGTGTCTGTATGTTCCCCTACTCTATTCTCTGCAATGAATGGGAGTCCCTGGATGCCTTTTCATTTCTTCGGGAAACATGGTGTTAGAGTTCTAGGAAGTTGTACAGTAGCAAAATTATCAGAAGGAAATGTTTGAACTTGTTCTAACAAGATAAGACACTGTATAAAAAACCCCAACCAACCAGCCAGCCAACCAAGCAAACAAACAAAAAAAACTAACACAAATCCCTGACATTTTCCATGTGTTTCTTTAAGTACCTTCTAAATTTGAAACAAAAAGAAAACTAGAAGTAAGGCTGGTTTTGGCTAATCCATTATGTTATACTCTCTAATGCATATTAGCTAGTCATAGCATTTTTACTGGGTGCTCTGTCCCATTTTCCTCTTGGGCTGAAAACATCTTTTTTAGGTTCTTCCTGTATTCAGGCTTTAATACCTAAATAAGGACTGATATATTTTCTGCTTGTCTTGCTGCTTCTGCGAACAAGGCTATATTTAAGTCTGACAACCAACCTCTGACCATATTGTCATTTGTCTACAAACTTCACAACATCCCCCTCCTTTAATTTTGCTGGAGATTTTTATACTTGCATATGTCAATCATTATATGTTGACCTGTATGTATGAGCAGGAAAGAGTAAACAGCAATAACTGTTGCTTAAATTTCACCATTTGAATGACCATGTTTTCTCCATCTCTCTCCAAATGGATTCTTTCCCCTTCTCCCAGTCACTTGAAATATATATCTTTCACCTATCCTATTGTTGCCTACTATCATTTTAATGTTTCTTTTAGGAGTAGGAACAAAACCTGATTTCCCGGTGCTCAAACAAAAGAATTGTACTACTAACATAAATAGCCATTATACGGAACCATCAGATTGCTTCCTATATCTCTACAGAATATTTTTGTTTACCTGGCACGTTAGCTTGCCTTTGTATTTTTATCATTATATACTGGGATATATTAGTGTTTTGAAATAAATTTGCAGATTCAGCTTTTGAGGAAGGATTTTTTCATCTATTCATATTAAGCCTGATATCCCAGATGCTACAACCCTGACACTTCCTTTTGGATACTATGGTTATTAAATAACTGTCTAACATGTTGCCAAATATATATTTGGATTCTGTCTTGGACACACCCTCCTAAGAAGACAGTTATCTAATAAATCCTACAAGCAAACATGAATGAGTCTCACTGTTTTTTATATAAAGGGAGAAATGTAAGTAAATTTGAGTAGATAGCAAATATCCCTGTCCATAATTTTCCTCAAATCATTCAGAGGTAATATAGGTGTTTGGATAGTACTCTCCAGTTATGTTGAAACTACTAGTTCAGAAATCTTTCTACAGCTTGCAGTTAGTTGCAAATATTTTCCAGCGTAACTCCTTTTCTAGAAGAGAAATGCAGAAACTATAAGAGAACTGTCTTCTAGAAAAAGATCTACCCATTTATCTGATTGATAAAGAGTCATGATATAAGTAAATAATTTTCATTTTGAATAAGATAAGTTACTTTCAGATTTTCCATGGTAAGCAAATAAAACATAGTGCTCTGAACTCAAATTCCCAGTTTTACACTGTGTCCTAATTCGTAAAGCTTCATAGATGCACAGGAACTTGTCTCTTTTTGCCTGTAAGAATCAGGTCAAGATTTACTCCAGGAAATTTAGACCATAAAGAAGTCTCCCCATGCCAGTAAACATCTTCTCATGCTTCTTTTGATTCTGCATTTACTAATTGGTCAGGCTTTGCTTCTGTACTTAAAACATAACATTCTTGGCACACACTGTCAGTGATAAAGAGTTAAAACTGAATGATACTCTACCAGCATAAGAAAGTGGGTTTCTCAACTATTCCTTAATAAATTAAGTAATTTATTACTTAATTTTCTAGTTCTTGTCCTTCTGTAGTATTTTAGCCTGAATGAAATCAAAAGTTTTGGAAATTGAATACTATCAATGCGAAACAGCCCATTGTAACCCAGTCAGTAGTTTATGAGTTTGATGCTAGGAACAGTGTAGGTATCTTTCCCAAAATATTGAAGACTATTCTTTATTTAAGTGACAAATAGCATTTTCCGGCCACATGATTTGTAAATTTTGTATCCTGTGGACCCTCAGAAGGCTTTTCCTTCTCTATTAAATGCATGGGAATAAAAGGCTATGAAATCTTGGATAATGAATTATGCTGAATCTGTAGAAAAAAAAGTACACACATCAGTAGTTAATATGAGGAATAGAAACACAGATTAACATACATTTTAGAATACTTAAAAAACCCCCTACAATTAAAAAAAAAAAAAAAAGCAACAGCAACAAAAACAAGCAACAGAAAAAAATCTCAATGAACAAAAACCCAAATGAAAAGCTGAATTACCTTTCCTTCTTTTTTGGTTTATGAGTGTTCAAGTATTTTCCTGTCTTGGTCTGCAAATACTGCAGACCAGAGTATGTGAAATACGTCTGTCATATTTTTATTTGCCTTAATGCCTTCTGCAGCATTATTTTGGCACCATTCTAGAAAGTTCACCATAGAGCAGCCCCAGAAAAATGGATGTGCCTTGATTTGATGTCAAGTGATCTTACTGAAAGGATAATGGGAAACGATCTACTGGTGACATCTATTCTCTGTCTTGGCAACTTAATGTTGTTGTTTAACTGCAGTCAAGATTGCAATTTTAATGTGTGCCAGAGCACATTCAAAGGTCTGAGAAGGCTCTTCAGTGAAAGAGAATTTTGTGTAACTCAGAGGGTATGGCTGAAAAATCTAACTTCTGTTTCTCTTTCCGGCCCTGATTAATCACACACTATTCCCAGCTGTGTCAGTGCACATGCCTGGGATTTGCTTTTCCAGTGGAAAACATTTGATGAGAGTGGTGTAGAGTCTGCTTCCACATTTACATAGTGTGATAGTGACAATGACTTGAAAATAAAGCTATTAATATTCAGAAAGCTAAAAATTGCTGCCATTGTATTTCCTTAAACTTGCTGTCATTCCTTGGTATAATACAAACCCTTACATTAATATTCAAGGAAATAATATTAAAGGAAATATAATATTCAAGGAAATCATTAATAATTTTAATTAATATTTTTAATTAATTCAAGGAAATAATTAATATTCAAGGAAATAATTTTTGCTGTGTTTTTCATGATGACCATTTCCCCCAAGCCCTGAAAAAATGTAGCTGGAATTTTCTCTTATGTAATCTTTCTATTTAGTACCTGTTGTGGGATTGATATTATATAATCACATCTCACTTAAAATTATAATTAATCCCTTATTTTCCCTATAATAAAATGAGCAGAGCCTCTAAAATATCTCAGAAGGATCAGTCAGCAGAACAATTGAATATATATAATAAATTGTCTTGATTTTCTCTGTTAATTTGTGGGGTTTAGGCTATAAACTGTTTTCTGTCTGTACAAAGAAGAAATAAACTCCCTCAGCATGTGCATTGCAGAAACAAATGCTTTAAATCATTGCAACTGAAATTGCTTTCTCTACTGCAGTTTGTGTGCTTTAATCAGCATGACAAGTATGAAGGGGAAGAAAGAATGTGTCCTCTCCAATACTTAGATAATTCACAACACAATGACAATATGACGCTAAAGAGCTTTACCTGGGACATACTGGTGAACACAGCAGTAACATGAAATGATCAAACACCAACCCTTTTTAATAACAAAAGGAGGAACTTAAAAATACTTTCTTCCAATCTCTTTACCTTGTCAGTTGTGCGTCAGTTTTGTGAATTAAATTGCATAATTCTTTTATGAGTATTGCATTTTAAATTTTATGCCACAACCAGAATGCAGACCCTCTCCCACTACGTTTTTTCATTGGCCTGTCTTCTGGAGGGAGGTATGTTAATGCCCTGTGAGAAACAGTAGTTTTTCTAGTGTTACTACTGAGACAGCAACTCTCAGACATGTCATGGAAAAAAACAGTAGGAGGAAAAAGCAAGGAAAGAAATGGGATGCTTGGGCTTTGTCAAGGGAGTGACTTACAGGAATGCTGTGGTTTCAGGCTGAAAAAACAATAACATAGATTAAGGAAACCTACATTAAGAACTGCTAAAGATGAGTGAGAGAAAAAAGAAAGAGAAAAAAGGAAGAACATACAGTTGACAGTAGTTTAAATGAAAAAGAAATCCAAAAGAATGAGGGGTAAGAGGATATGTGACCAGTTTTGAAGGTGGAAAATAGAAGCAAAAAATATAAAAAGTACAGGAAGTCTTTTCTGATCTGAAGTAGTAATTTTATTACATGCTGCTTTCTGAAGTTGTGTTTATGATAAGTAGCACAGCTTAATTTACAAACCATTGTACAATTATAATTTATCATTCAATTGTAGCCTGGTGACAACTCAAAAAATCAGGGCAGTGTTTCAGTTACCTGACTGTTGGGGAAAGCAGAGACTCAGGGAAATGTTCTAAAACCCCTGGGGTTTTCAGTTACTATAGTTGTGAAAACAGCCTTGGAGGACAGAATAAAGAAATTAGATTCTCTTTTACAAAAAAGCTGCAAAGAAACAGCTTTGATTCTTGGCATCCATTCTTGTTCAGAACTGCTTAAAGATGAGGACTTATGCTGTCACTACAGGCAAACAACATGGATGTACTGAACATAATTTGCTTTATTTGTTTTGGCAAGTTATCTCTGTAACAGGCATGGAGCTCCAGAAGAGATAATGCTGCAAAAGAAGCGCCTTGTCATGGATTGTTAATTTGGGGACTTTAGATATCACTAAAATGTGAAGAGCGTGAAGTATGCATAGGGAGAATATTTACCAGAACTGGTTATGCTGACTTGAGAGGAAGGACAGAAAATTCATTAATAGGAATCAGAACATAGAAGCATGGGATAGAAAATGTAGTTCTGATAAAAGTTAACTCCATGGACTATGAATAGATAATAAAATTATATATGACAGATCTGTGAAGCCAATGGGGAGTGAAAATTCTTTAGTTCCAGAAATGCAGCTCCAGGCTCTGAAGAGTCTGGTCATGAATTAATGCAACGTTACATTGCAACTAATTTAATAGAAAATCAAGCCTGCATTCCCTTACAGCATTCTGAGGGATGAGTAGCACTGGAATGGATGTCAGAAGAAAACAAGCAAATTTCACCTCTTTTCAAGAATAACACAAATAATATAGATTAGAACACATGTACTGTGAAAGTTGAAGTCAGTATTTTTCTCTGTATTTATGCACCTAAGGGAGATTCTGTATTCTGAAAAACTGATACAACTACTCAAAGGGGAAATTTGTCTTAGTAAGTTTCACTGCTTGTGGTGTTTGGGGGTTTTGTTTGTTTATTTGGGGGTTCTTTTTGGTTTTTGGGTTTTTTGTTTGTTTGTTTGTTTGTTTGTTTGTTTGTTTTTGGGGGGGTTGTTTTGTTTTGTTTTTGGTTTGTTTTTTTTTTTTTTTTCTGTTGTTCAGGATCTCAGGATCTTAAACAAAAGACTTTTTTTTCTTAAAATCTTAACATTTGTCCTTGAACCACAAGGACTTCTTCAGCTCAAAAATTTCCCTATGCAGTCTGAATGACTTCCATTCCTCAAGAATTAGGTATTTTAACACACTTGAAAGATTAATGGAAAACTTATACAGCTGTTTTCAGTCAACAAGTCATGGTTTCTCTTGTACAGTGAACATGTATCTTGTCACAGTTTCTTCATTACTTGTTTTGGTCATATGACGGAGAGCTGAAACAAGACTTGAGTCCCAAAGGAGAAAAGAGAAAGGGAGATATCAGAAACCCAACTTTTGGGTCCATTTGAAAAAAATTGTGTTCAAGATACATTTGGTATTTTTCTAGGGGCTTCAAGAGGTCACTCAAGCATACATTTCCATCTGTTGAAAAAATTCTCGGACAGAGAATTACATTAATTTCTTCCACTATGTCTTTCTATTTTTTCTTTTTGAGATCATCTGATGGTATCAACAGATGAGATGCCACAAAACTCATTCAAATTGCATGTGTTGTAATTAGAATGCTAATTACAGGGAAAACTGTAGCTTCCTGCATGCTTCGATGACATTGTCCTGGAAAAAGGTGCAGTTACTCTTTCACAGGATTAGAAGGAAAAACCTACAAGATAATGGTGTCAATAAGATATAATAAAATAAAAAGTATTTTTAAACTACTATGTATATGCTGTGTACCCAGGATAAGGTAAGAAATTGCAGTATAGAACTTTGCATTGCATCTAGCACACCATTTTTCAGGTGTTTTTAGAAAATTGTTCAAATTAAATGATCCCTGAATTTATCCCATAAAACCAAAGAAGCTTGTAAGATCAAAAGTCTTTTAAGTTACTCAAACGACCTGACTAACTTGTGAAAGCTTGAGGGGACAATGAATAGAAGTGCATATGCAAGTGCACAGAATTCGAATCGATGGAATTTGTCAGAGCACTACTGCTAAAGCACAACTGTCTCCAAAGCAGAGGCAAAATTTTGTACTACATGCAGACTAAATACCTTTCTTTAATGTGTGTAGCATATTTGATAGATAGAAATGGACACAATTGTACATTAGTAGGTTCCTCTTCATCTTCAAAAATATCAGAAAACGTGAGAGAATTAAAATCAGATTTATAGAGATACTTGTTTGTGGAGTGAGGGAAACATTGTTTTTCTGTAGTAGCTCTTTGTAATCTGAAACATATTAATCCAACAGCTTGTCTGTATTTTAAAGCATATTTTACAGAAAAAAATATAAAAATTCTTTCACTAGCTTTCACTAACATTTCTTAGAAGGTTTGAAGAAAGTATTCTGTGAATGCTAAACCTGTTGACATCTTATTCAAACTAATATCAAGTCTTCTATAGTTTCTGACAGTCTCATTTCTGTTGTCATATACTACTTATTGGGATGTACTCTCTGAGACTCTTTGTGCTGTTGCTACTGTTTGGTAACTCTGGAAGCCAAGAGTTGTGTGATATTGGTAAGATTAGAGTCTAGTTTGCATTGTGCGGGTGTCCTGGTCTCAGGGTGGACACCCTGTTGCAACTAAGATGATCTGTCCATGGTGCTAAATCATTTTGTGCTAGTAATGGCTGAAGGTTTGCTTCAAATTAGTCCCAGATCACTTGTCATGGACCAGGGAGGAATGGATTAAGTTGAATAGAGAAAAATCCTCTAGGGGGTTAGAGAAAAATCACAGATGTTGTTGGCCACATTTTAAAACTATCCCTTTTATTGTAACTTTTTTGTGATAACTTGGAGACTTTTTGAGTTGGGGATAAAGAAATATTTTGGGGATATTGCACTATGAGTCATTGATGAAAGCTAGAAATTTGGTAATTGGATGTTTATCTCTAGTTACACATGCCCATCTTTTCTTTTTCTCCTGCTCAGCAGTTTTTATATGAAATTTTGCTGCTTACATAAAAAATGTTTTGACTGACTAGAAATAGATATACTTTGTCGTTTATTTGCATCTGATCTTCACAAATGTCCTTCAGATGTGAAATGGCTTCCCTAAGGCATCAGCAAGCTCCATGACCTTTTCAGTATACAGAGCCTGTTCATGAAGCAAAGACACAAACCTGACATTGTTAAGATATTATGTACTTTATTAAAATTAAAACAAACCACTGGTGGTCTTCCCCCACACCCACTCCCCACACCTTGCATCTTAGCACTCTATATATGGAATTGTTATTTTAGTGCAGCTTATTATTGCTTTTCTGCATATTGAAAACTTATTTCTACACTACAGGACGTAAAAATTTTGGTATTAGTCTTCATTACCTTTTTTAATAGCGGAACTGATGGCACCGTACATCCAAAGGTTTTTCATTGAATATGTTTCTTTATTTAGACTGCTCTTTCAGATCTTTTTATAGGGGTGTTTTATCCATCTGTTCACTTCCCCCACGCTTTTTTGTTTCGAAACTATTTTTCATTTTCTCATGGTTTAAAATTATAAAATGATCCAACCATGAGCAATGATTTTTAGATCTTCACACTGAAGTAAAAAAATCTGAATCTGAGAAATTCTAACCTTTCCAAAAGCTTTTGATGTTTAATACCTTGTTGCATACAGACAGGTAAGTAGTGATTGCATTCTGTGTTTCAGTATAGCCTTCATTATTGGCTTTTTGTTTGAGTTCAGGCAGAAAAATAAATTAAGGGATTTATATTTTTTCCCAAGTGTGAGAGTGGTTATAGAACTGGTCATATTTCATTCACCTCACTTTTGTCACCTGATAGAATGATAGAATATCTCAAACCATCTTCTATGGCTGGAAATACATAACTCTGACCAACAAACTCTATAGGTAGCCATAACAAATTTCATTGCTATAGAGTGACATTGCACTGAGACCTTTCTAATCATGGTCCCTGTAGATTTAATAAATATTTTGCATTCAGGATGGGGAGGTGTTAAATTTGTTCCTTGTTCAAGAAATGTCACTTACTGTTTACAGGATCTCAAGCGTTCTCTTACAGTAGTCTATCTGATGAAGAGCAGCTTATTTCAGCTGTCGGCAAGGAAAAAAAAAAAATGGGGGAGAAAAAATGATCCTGATAACCATCATACATCCTTTGTATAGCATTTCCTTATTTGTCTTTTTGTCAGAGTATGTCCTGACTGTTATGTCACTACAGAAAAAAAGGAAAAAACATTTAATTTCTTTTTTCATTTTGAGACCTTTCAATTAAATTAGTCACTTTGGGAGTCCTTTTTCTTAATCTGAGGTTTATTAGAACTCCTAGATTTCTTTTCAAGAGTAATTTCTGGAATAGCTAAATTCAAAACAAGGTAAAACAAACTAAAACAAATTATTCAAGAATGCTTCTTTTTATCTTTAAAACTATCATTGCCAGATCAAGGTGATAGTATCTCGTGGTAAGTAAATTGGTAAATTATGGTAAATATGCAGCTTTCTTAGAGTCTTTTAGATGTTTGAAGATGTTTATGACATTAGTTTTTGTATGGCAGGTTGAATATAAAGATTGCTAGACTAAATACATAATAGATTTGCTATTTTTAGTGCATGCACTTGTGCTAAAGCATACCTCTAATATTTTTATGCACACCAGTCTATTTTATCTGAGTCCTTAAAATACGCTTTCAGCCAGGATATCTGCATTCTATATAGGTAGAGAATTTTGTAACATCAATTTTATGAGTATCTATGTGTATGCATACATATATACAAATCTCCTTTATGATCAAAAACATTTCCTTATATTTTCTCCGTTCAGCCCTGACGTGATTAAAAGTGCCTTAGAGACTGACTGTGAGCAGGGAAATGAAGAGGGCTTGGGAAATAAGTATATGGTGTTATGCCTGTGCAAGAATGACATTAAAATGGAAGTGAATGAATGAATGATGTTGTGTTCCAGTACATACAAGTCCCAATGAGAAATTAATGAACATCCATGCTATAGTAGAAGGAAATAAAGAGGATACAGTGAAATGATGGGCCACTGCTTCTTTGGCAGGCATAGGAAAAGAACATGGTCCCCTGCTTAGCCACTTAAGGGGCAAAGGAAGGCAAATAGAAAAGAGAGCACATTGTGCCACGACAGACTCAGATGTTAGATGTATGCATGCCTGAGCAAAAGAAACTTTTTAAATGAATGTTACTAATTATTTATATCCTTTATCAAACATTTAGCACATTTAGCTATGTTGAATATACAATTCAGCACACTTGGCCACTGATTGCCTTCTTATATTTATTTAATACTCTTTCAATGAGAGTAGCTGACAAATGTAAGTAAAAACATTTCTCTGCTGAAGTCCATGGAGGTGAGAATTTGCTGCTGGCTTTTTGAATTGCAGCCTTGTTTCAAGTGTAACTTTGCTACAGCATACTGAATGGGCACTGCTGGTCTCTGTCCTTCAGATATTAAGCAGAAAAAAAAATTTTTTTTTTCTTCCTGATGCTTAGTCGAAACATTTTTTTAAAATAGGTTCAGGTGAGGATGTGAGGCTTTTTTCTTCATTTCATTAACAGGGTGCTTTTTTAGGTATCTAGGTGATCCAATATGTCCGTAATAATCACCAGCTCTGATATTCTCCTCCTGAGGAATACTCAGGAACAGGAATACTGTTGGAAACACATTTGAATACAACTTACAAAAAGAAGGAATAGGCCTTAGAAGAGGCACAAATGTATACATGGACTATATTTCTTCTAATGCTAATTGTTAAAGTCCTTATTCTTCCTCTCCACAAACATCCCATAAATGTGGTACCATGAAAAGTGAAAGAGTATCAACAGATCAAGTCAGTTGTGAAATACCTATTTTGTTTGAGGTTCTGGTGCTTAGTTTGGTTTTTTGTTGTTGTTGGTTTTTTTGTTGTTGTTGGTTTTTTTTTTGTTGTTTTTTTTTTTTTTTTGGTTTCATTTTCTTTTGTTTTGTAATAGGTTTGCTTTCCTTGAAATGGAGTGTGACTATTTTCATGTTGTTTTTCTTTCATACTCATTTGTAGCATCTCTTGTTTTTCTGGAAAACTCCCCACAATTAAGTGAGTGGTCTTGTAGCTTCCATTTTTACATTGTTACAGCCAGAGAAGGACTCATGAGCAAAAAGATGGTAGGGAGAAATTTGCCAATTCATCACCTGTGATTCTTTTTTTGTCAGTCTTGCAAGCAGAAATTAACTGCTGTATAGTCTATAGGGTTTGTTTTGTTTGGGTTTTTTAAGTAACAGAATGTTCATTTGGTGTTAGAATTGCTACACAGCATTTAGTAATGGGTATATTTCCTATTTTAAAACATATTTTGTGTTTATCTTTGGTGGAAAGCTGATAAGAGAAATGAGGAGCTTGACAAGTTCCTATGAAAATCAATATTTTCTTTGCACTTACTCCATTATTTGGCATTAACAGATAAAATGTATCAGGTATGCAAACCATCTGGAATATTACTTTGACTTCTTTTTATTGGTGTTTTTGTAAACATGGCCATCCTGAGTGTATATTTTTAGTTTTTCCTTAAAAACAACATATTGGCAGTGTTCTTGTAGAAAAGAAAAAAAAAAAAAATAGGTATTTCCTGATACGTCTTTGCAGATCCTCCTCTCTAACCTTGAAATATTAGTTACTGAACAGACCAAAACACAGAAATGCTCTTCCTTTACAGAGAATGAAACAGCAGGCAAAGTAACCAACAGAGTGACGTTCAAATAGTTACGTGGAAAGCTGTAGACTTGGTCTGTAGCCAGAGAGCTGCTACCATATTGGCCTATTGTCTGACTACTCTGAACTGACTCCTTTATAATCACATTTTTTAAAGAAGAATTTTAAGGTGGAACTAGAAGAAATTTTTATCAACAGTGCTGCTGAAAATGATTGAATTTTTTCTTGTTTCCTAAGGCCTTATGTAGTTGTATTTTCCTACTTGTATTAAAAAACAAATTTTGAAAACATTTTCTGTGCTGAGGAATGTCTTCCTGGTAGCCTTTCCCCTCTAATCTGAAAGTAAAAGTACAACTGAAGTTTATTTTAGATGAAGAACAAACTCCATTAAGAGAATCTCCTGTATGTGTGAAAAATGAGAAGTTACCTATGATATTGCTAAGCAACAGGGAGCCTATGGAAGTCTTCCCAACCTTTATCAGCAGTTTAGAAAATGAACCCTTCCTAACTGCAAAAAAGGTGAGTAAAGACTTGTGAGAAGGTCCAAGCATGAGCTGAATTTACTATTCATTGCCTTCACTGCTAAAAATAAAACTGATGAGTATAGGAAAAAGGAAATGGAGTTGCAAATAAACAAACCTCCACATATCCCTAGATCTGTTCCTTTCTAAAACAGTCTGAGTGCAACATGGAAATTAATGGGCAAATATACTGGACTTAAAGTGCTTGATCACGGAAGAAATCAGCAAACAGAGAAGAAAAACATTCTAAAGGAAGAAAGATGAATGACAGCAATGAGAATATTAGAAGTGATAAAATTAGTGTCATAACTGCAGTGTTTTGCTATCATTCCATTCGTCACATACTGTCTTCAGTGTTGTTCATTGTCTCCTTGAGAAGGAAAATGTGTGTTTGGGAAAAAGAGTGATGAAGCAGACACAAAAGAGAATGCAGTTGCATTATGTCCCATAGCTGGCATTTGTGCCCCCATCTGTTAGGGGGAAAGGAGCAGAATAGCATGGGAATGCATTAATTCACTGAAAAATATCAGAAGTCATCTCCTTTCTTATGTCTTCACCAATTTCTTGTTCAATATCTCCATTGTACCTACGATACCTTGAAAGGATTAGAAATAGCCTGATTACCCTTAATGCATTAATAGCCTTGTCCCAGTTTTCAAGAAGGGCAAGAAGGAGGAAACTACAGACCTGTCAGTCGCACTACAGTGCCCAGTAATATGATGGAAAAGATTATTCTGGGAGGCACTGAAAAACACTTGGTGGACAATGCGGTCATTGTTCACAGCCAGTACAGCTTTGTCAGAATGAAGTCCTGTTTGTTAAAGCTGGTTTCCTTCTATAAAAGAGTAACTCAGTTGATCTCAAAAATGTAGTTGATGTAACCACTAGACTTCAGCAAAGTTTTCAATATTGTCTCACACAGCATCCTCCTGGACAAAGCCTGCAGCTCCTGGTCCAGCCCACAGCTGGATAAACACAGCATGTGGTGGGTGAGCAACCTGTTCATGGGTCAAACACAAAAGGTTACAGTGAACAGGATGATATCAGACTGATAACCTGTCACTACTGGGGCTCCATAAGGCCCCACCCACAGCCTGATTCTCTTCAGCATCTTCATTAATGACCTGGAAGAAGGACTTGAAGGAATACTAAGCAAGTTTTCTGATGACACTTAATTGGAAAGGACTGTCACCTCCTTCAAGGCAGAGAGGGCCTGCATAGAGACCTCAACAAATTAAAGAGATGGACAATCACCAACCATGAGAAATTTGACAAGGTGAAGTGCTGGATTCTGTGCCTGGGATGGAGCAACCCTGGTTGTATATATAGACTGGGGAACAAGAGGCTGGAGAACAGCATTGTGGAAAGGGACATAGAGGTAGTGGTGGACAGAAATTTGAACACAAGTCAGCAGTGCCCTGGCAGCCAGGGGAGCAAGCGATTTGCTGGGGTGCACCAGGCACAGCATTACCAGCCATACAAGAGAGGTCATTGTCCTGCTCTGCTCTGCACTGGCGTGGCCTCACCTAAAGTCCTAGGGGCAGTTTTGGCTTCTACAATACAAAAAAGACATTAAGCTGTTAGAGTGTTCAGAGAAGGGCCTCAAGTATGGTGAAGGGTCGGGAGGAGAATTCTCATGAAGAGCGGCTGAGGTCACTTGCCTTCTTCAGCCTGGAGGAGGCTGAGGAAGACCTCACTGCAGTCTATAACTTACTCATGAGGAAAAGTACAGGGGCAGGTACTGATCTCTTCTTTCTTATGACCAGTGGCAGGACCTGGGGGAATGGCCTGAAGCTGTGTCCGAGAAGATTTAGGTGGGATATTAGGAAAAGGTTCTTCAGCCATAGAGTCATTGGGAGCAGGCTCCCAATGGGAGTCACTGGAGCAGGCTCCCTGGGGAAGTCATCACAATGACCAAGTCTGACAGAGTTCAAGACACATAAGGACAACACTGTCAGGTACATGGTGATGTTCTTGTGGTGTCCTGTGTGGGGTTAGGAGTTGGACTCCATAATCCTGATGGGTCTCTTCCAACTCAGCTTATTCTATGATTCTATAACATAAAAATACCCAGAGACTGGATGATATTAGTGGCAAGTGTTGTGTGTTATTTCCTTTGATTTTACCTGTCCTTTGTCAGCCATTTGTGTCATGCTATGATAAACAGTTAGGTGGACCTTTGGTCCGACCAAGCCCTGCTCTGAGGGTAAAGGGCTGAGAGAAATATTTGGATATGTAAGACCAGGATGCTTGCAAGTTTGGGAGAAAATGAATTAAAGTTTTTACAGGCAAGACGATGAAAGAATCAGCATGTAAAAGGAATAGTGAGCTATTGTCTAGGAAGAAAGCAATATGAAGGCCTTAAAATGAGTTTAAATGCTTCAGATGTGATGTTTCTTCTCATTTGTCCCACACTGAAAGCAGGGGCTGCTTATGGAGTTTGGTGCCCTGCAGTTTCAAAACACAGTGAAAAGTCCATTTTCATAATAATTGAAAGATTGTAGTTCATTAATAATTTTGTTGCTTTAAAGACTTTAAAGATCAGCAATCACTCTTCTGAAAAGTTTCTGGCTGTTGTATACTAAGAATGGCTTAGGCACTTTGATCCTGTCCATCTCAATGCCATTTACTTTGCACTGTGGTTTCTGGAACCAGGTCTAAAACCTTAATTTTTCCTCTTTCAGGCTAGCAGCTGATCACTGTACCAAAAAAAAAAAAAAAGAAAAAAAATTATGTACATGTTCTCTGCTTTAGCCAAATGAACATTAAATTTTGCTGTCACTAACAGTAACCCATTATTTAAAACACAAATAAAAAAACATCTGCAGTAATTTCCATTAATATGTCACCATTAGTCTTGTCACCATATAGTAACTTATTGTTTACAGCTATTTACTTTCCTAAGGTTGAAAAGAGAAACAGCTTTGCTGCTGATGCTAAAGGAATGTAATTAGAGGGGAACAGACAGACATCTGTTAGGTTGTTTGAAAAATAGTTTTTTTGAAATTTAGGTGACACAAAAATATGCAATGTCTTTTACATGCATCTATAGTGGGTAGAGATAAACCCTTTATAAAAAATTTTGCAGGAGTCTAGTTTTAAAAAAAGAGTGCAGAGTTGCAATAACTTAATGAGTCATCAAAGAAGTTTGAGCTCTTCAATGTCTATTAAATGGAAATGATTTTTCCAGACCACTGAGAGATAATGGCAAAATGAAATGGTTCATCAGTGCCATAGGGTTTTTTTAAAAATGCGACCAGGTTTTAATACCTTTAAGAAAATGAAGTTAGAGAGTTCACAAGCACTAGTGTCATCTCAGTAACTGAGATTTAGATGTATGGTATAGATAGTAAAGTCAGTGCCAGGAAAGCAATTCTTGGTAACAGTCTCAAGCCCCTTCCTATTTGGTTGGATGATTTGTTTGTTAGTTAGTTTTTTTTTTTTTTTTTTTTTTTTTTTTTTTTTTTTTTTTGCCTGAAGTGAACCTGGGAGTATGTGTTTTTATTAAGTTTGTATCCACTAAAAACCCCAACAGGCATTTCCTGATTGGATTATTGCAGCGGCTGCTGGCCTCGGAGGGGAAAGACGATCACCCCTTCAGGACGTCCCTGCTAGCTGTGGCCAGCACCACCAGCAGCACTGGGGCACTCTCCTGGTCCTGGGTTCGGTCAGGAGGGCGCCTAAGGCTTTCGCCTTAAGGGACTGGGTCAGCAATGAGAGGGCTGCTACCCAACAGGAGAGAAGAGACAGACTCCAACTGCAGTATAGTCCAGATTTATTAACTCCAGGGAGACTGACAGCTGAGGACCCTGAACTGGGGTCTGACACTAGCTTATAAAGAGGGGAAGGTACAGAAGTGGAGTTTGGTCTTCAGCCAATCCACAGGAAGGTGGGAGTAAGGAGAGGGTGATGGACACAGTGGAACAACTAATAGGGAAAAGCCTGGGGAGGGGCCCTAGCCCCTGAACCAATCACTCGATGCCCTGACTGGAAGATTCTAGATGGAAGGGATGGGTTACCGAGTGATGGACAGGCACCAGGGAGGGACTAAGGGACGGATACATGGGTTGCCAATGGTAACGAGGAGGGGAAAACTGGACTGATGGGGCGAGGAAGGAGAGGGAGAACCAGGGCAGAACCATTGCAAATAAAGGGGTACATGGAACAAACCAATTTACAACTTAACCAAGTTAAAGCATAAGAAACACACCACAACAGATTATATATTACACTCATCTTTTATTGAAAGATAGAAAAGTGCATTGAGCTAAAATAAGACTTGACCAAAATTTTGCTGGGAAAAAATATAAAAGTACATTATTCCTTATACCATATTTATATGCATACACTCTTGCATTTTCTTTTTTATTTAAAGCTACTTATTTCCACAAAGGCTATGAATTGAGGCTGTTTCATCAGAAGGAAAGCCAGAGATCCAGAAGCAGGTCCAAACACTGCAGTTTTCAGATACACTATTTCATATGCCTGTTGCATGCAGTGAAGGTCTTGCAGTAAGGGTTTTACCCATGTCTCACATAAGACAAATACTATGCCATGTAATGAGTATCTATCCCCTGACTGTAAAATGTAGCCTTTCCACTAGTGTTGAATGGTATCTTTGTATTTCAACAGGAAAAGATGCAGACCAACAAAACAGCATTTTAATAGCACTGAATGATGGTAAGAGGAATAAAATGTGCAACAGGTAGATGACTATGTCTGATGTGGCAGGCAGTAACAGCAAGCAGGAACAAAAATAAGTTTTGCATGGAGGCTGCTTTAAAAATTTTAGTTGGGATTTTTGTTTTGATTTTTTTTTTTCATTCTAGGAGTAGAGAACAATAGTACTGCAAATAGCTACAGGCATGATGTGGAAAGGAGTGATTTTGTTTTAACAGAGATATCGGAACTGCCTCTATTTGATGCACCATATGTTGAGTGTAGCTCATGCCACCTCATGCCCAAAGAAAGGACAGCATTTACTGGCCCACTGTGGTGGATCTGTACATTCTTGGTCATGCAACTACAGCAATATCTGAGCAAACCAGAAAGATGCGCTGTTGGAGTTAATGGACTGAAATAGGAGCAGAGCCTTTACAGACAAGAGAAGAAGTTGAATTATCAGCATTTCAGACCTCTGTCATGTTAGCAGCCTGAAAAGAATTCTCAGCTGAGGAAAATAATGCTCTCTCTCAGTCAATAAAATACTTAGTTGTCACTTTGACTAGACTAGCTGAAAGAGACCTTGACAACCATATCATACCATATGGTATTTCCTGCTTCAATTTGTTTTAAATGTTCAGATTCTTTTTATACTGCATGGTCTTAAAAAAAACAAAAAAACAAAAAAACAAAAAAAACAAAAAAAACAACAACAAAAAAACTTGATGTTTCTCCAATAGACAAATAGTTCCGTAGTACTACTTCTATTAATATAGTTACCATTTCAAGAAAGAAACTCTAATGTGGAGGCTGCTCCATGAAAGAAAAGAGATGTGTGTATTTTTTAAGTATCCTGTCTGTTGACTTACTTCAGTCCATCTTTAGGTAAGCCAAAGGTGAAAGTGCAAAACCAAAACTTTGAGAGGAAAAGGCAGGGGTATGATCCCTCAGGAAGAGATAGACAAGTAAAATTTAAGCTGATGGATAGAAAGAATAAAAAAAATGAAGAAAGTTTTTAAATCTCTTAACATTGCATTATTTATCATTATTTTCCTTTTAGTGGCTGAATAGAAGAAAACAGATAGAGACCTGCTAAACCTTGCCTGTACCAAAGATGTGTGTTCTAAAAAATATGCTACTATGCAGTTCTCAAGCAATTAAAGTTTAACTTTCCAAATTAGGGTGTTGAATATGGTTATTAGTGCAATAGTAATAGTGCAATAATAATAATGCAATAGTAATAGTAATAGTGCAAGTAATTAGTAATTATCATATTACATTTGGAAGGGTTTTATTCCCATCCTTTGAAACTGGTCCATTATAATCTTCATTAAGTTAGAAGTATTTATTTTGCCCCTTCTTTCTCATTCCTTCTTTCTCACGCCAACAGGAGTAAACAATTTTTTTTCATGACATAACTTGTCTTGCTAATAAACTATGCTGATTATAGGATGCTTCCAGGGAATGCTAAGAAATTTAGGTGGATGACAATGTAGGATTTTCAAGACATTGCCTGTTGGAAAATACACTATTTGAAATTTTTATTACTAAGGGAATTCAGGAAAACTTTTGAGAGTGTTGTCATAGAAGGAGAGAGAATTGCTGAATGTATGTTTCCAGAGATGCTAGAAAATCCAAAGTTACTTTTCTTCTTTTTACCTACTTGTCAAAGGGTTATTTTTTTTTTCTATAGCTAAAGAAAATATTACTTGTTACTTTTTGTGGCCTTTACTTTAACCATGATAGTTCTAGTGAGAAGGGAAAGGAAGATGTGTCACTGCATGTACAGTTTCTCAGTTGTGGGAAGAACTAACCAGCTAGTATGTAGGTTCCAGCAGACTTGTACAAACACTACCTGGCCTTAAGAAAGTACTGCATAAACATAGAAACGTAGAATGGTTTGAGTTGGAAGAGGCCTTAAAAATCATCTAGTTCCATCTCCCATGCCGTAGGCAGGGACACTTTTTAATAGACCTGGTTGCTCAGAGCTCCATCCAGCCTGACCTTAAATATTTCCAGGACAGGGCATCCACACTTTCTCTGGGCAACCTGTTCCAGTGCTTCTCTATCTTCACAGTAAAGGATTTCCACCTGATATCTAATCTAAACCTACTCTCTCACAGTTTGACCTTCACAAAAGAAGAAACACAAATAGTAGAACCATTTGTGTGTGTGCTTTAAAATGGTGCAGATAATTTAAAAAAGGAAGATTATAAAGACTATAAAGCAAACTATCAAAATGTTTAGGGCACCTGAAAATTTCTGTGAATGGCATAGTATCTGTACAGTCTTTCAAGGGAAATCTTTGGGCAATGTGGAGATAGACATGATATCTGAAGGAGTGTTTCTGGTTATAAATAAATAAATAAATAAATATTCTTTACACAATAATTTCATGCTTTGATTACAAAATTTATTTCATTACAGTAATGATGAATGTATTGGAGGTTATATCAGCGTCCTCACTTCTTCATTAATGTCAGGAATGGCTTTTTGTAAAGCATTGCTTTTTATTTGCTGCAATGGAATTCTTTTAGACTTAGCCAAGGATGAGGAATTTACTGGTTCTGGAGAATAAAGAGAGACTGAAGTTACCAGTTCTTCTCCATCTTCTTCTTGGAGGACAATCCAATAAAAATAAACTTTCAAAGTAATATCACTGCAAACTAGAGTACTATATGATTTCCTAGAGCTACCAGCTATTTATTCTTTGGGTTTTCTCTCATATTCTGGCTATGTTTACACTAGTAAGGAGTATTCCCATGCTCTTGTCTTGAAAAATACTGCTGGCATATGCATGAATGTATGAATATGCATTTTTCTTAGAGAAATTGTAAGATAATTGTCGGTCACTTCACCAATTCATCTGGGTGCAGCTTTGTTTTGCAAATTGCTGAAACTTTCAGATTGGCCAAGAATCGTGTTCTTTTATTGAACATAAAGAAATTTGAATCAGCAGGAAGTGAGACTTGTCAATCTAATACAGTTTTATCTTTCCTTGCAAGAGAATTATCTTTGATTATGTATCAAAACACTTGTGAAAGCAATATGACCTACTTTGATTTAAAAAAGGAATTAATCTGCATTTTTCATTAGACAAGGAAATAATAACTTTTAATACAAATGATCAGCAAAATAGAGATTTTCTTGTTCTGGCATTTATGTGGGTTTCTTTGGTTTTACTGCAAGATTGTGATAATCACTGCTGCATACATGCAGAAAGATGAACAGGCTGCCTTGCAGTGAGAGACTCATAACTGATTGGTAGCATTTTAATCAAAAAATGTGCAAAATTAACAAGGCACCAGCTCATCACCAGGATCCTGAGGCGTCACAATTTCAGAGACAGACCAGTGACAAGACACACTGAGTTCATGCAGCAACAGTTCTTTTTAGTCAGATCTTCCTTCCTTATATACCTTAGGAGCCCATGAGCTTAATCCTCATTGGCTGAGCCTGTTACTTCCTGGTCAGCCAGCCAATAGAAGCCTGAGACTCCAACGGCCTGGGCCTGCTCTTACTGGCCAAATTATAAAAGACAGGTAATTATGTAACTGATCACATATTTCCATTATAATTTTATAATTATTTATACTTTGAGGCCTACAGGCCAGCTCTAGGCCACCAGAGTTCCCCACTTTTGTTTTTAAATACAAAAGCAGTCTGTCATCCTCTGTAGGCGCCTTGCAGACAAGATGACAGACACGGCTTTGTGAAAAAACGTCGACCTAGGCCTTGAATGAGGCCTTGAACTCAATCTAACAGGCTCAGTCCTCCTTTTGGCTGGTGATGTATCCTCTAGATTCTTGAATTTGTAACATTCACTCTAGAGAGCTGTCAGGTGGGACCACTAGTGATAAAAGTTATCAATAAAGCATGCTGAAGGCTTAGAGCTTAGCAGTTGCGAAATTACAACTTAACTCTAACAACAGGAAACAGCTCAACAGTTACAAAGTTACAGCTTAGCTCTAAGAATAAGAAACAACTCAACAGTTACAAATTTACAACTCAACTCTAAAATAAGAAACAGCTAAATCTAAAAACAGGAAACATTTAAATTCCCAGAAATGTGGGAAAAACAGCAAAAAAAAAAAAAAAAAAAAAAAAAAAAATTAGTTTGGGCCGTTTATCTAAAGTTTTAAAAAAAAAAAAAAAAAAAAAAAATTAGTTCAGGCCTGTTATCTATAGTCTTAAATAAATAAAATCCTTAGTCTTCATTTCTTTAAATACATAAAATTCTTTTAATAGTGTCACCTGTTTTAGAGTATACCCAGCACTAGGCATTCCCCCTTTTCTGTTTAAAAAGTATATTTTAAAGTGCTAGGTAGGGGATACTAGTGGTGTAACACACCTTATAGCTGTAAGAATTGTATTTAGTGAAATATACAACTCCTTCTGAAAGTACTATTTACAAGAATAATTCAAAATTATCAAAGGAAACAAATCACGTCTTAGATATCACAGGCCACATCTTGGCACATGAGCAAAAATGACACATCTGTGTGTTTGTAACGTCTTTAAAATATTTGATTCTTGAAGTATTTGAGTAAAGTTACAAGTGAGTTGTCATTCTAAGGGTCCTAATGATGGCCCAAGTTGTATTTTTCTTTGAAGGAATATGAATAATCATTAAACTGAAAGTGACAAAGTTAAGTGCTATGTTGCCATTATTTAGAGTTATCACAAGGTATGTCCAGCTAGATATAAGGTGATAAAGTCTAGGTAAATATTATCATGAATATTGTTTGAAAATAACATATGTAAGGCTTTCTTTTACAAGCATATTGAGTAGGTTAACTTTTGGTGTTTTCTTAATAACCCTATAAGCTTTAGAACTTTATTTGTACCTTTGGCTGGTTAGTTATAAATTTGTTTAGCAGCTTTTATCCTTAAATAATATGTCTGCACAATTCTGGATAAGTGAGAACACAATTTTTGGCTTGGCACAGGTAGACCCACCAGGGTTGAAAGGGAAGTTCTGTGCTGTCATGCCTCAGCAGTGGCAGAGGTGTCTTCTCTGGTGTATATTGCGTTCTTAGCTGGTGTATAATCTAGGGAAAACTCTCAGTCCAGCAGCATTGGAGTGACTGGGACAGTGGCACCACTTCCGTGTATGAGGTCTCTAGGAACTCCTGGTGACACATTTCTTGGACACACCCCCATGTCGTTGGGATGGGCAGGTACATCCCCACCCCTTGGAGGCTGGGCAGAAAACACAGTCACGCCCTGCAGAAGGGGGCTTGAGGTTGTGGTCTCGGACCTTGTTCAGTTGGTCTCGGGAGGAAGCACTTCTGGTGCACTCAAGGTTTCTCTGCCCTCTGCATCAGCGGCAGTGCCCCCTGTTGACAATGCGTGCTGGTCTTGAGTGGTTACGGAGGTTTCTGCCGGCATGGCAGAACAAGGGACAGCAGAGTGCAGAGCAGGAAAGTGGCCAGTTGTTTCAGATGCCTTGGCAGTCACTGCAGGGCATGGAGGGGCTGTGACAACCCCAGGGACAGGACAATCTGCCAACAGATCTTGGTCCCAGAGGGTGACAGGGCACTCCCCGGGTAGGTCACCCTTGCCTGGAGAGGCCCCATGACTCTGCCCATAAGCCTCCTGACACATTGTGCTTTCTATACCCATCCTTTTCCTTCTCACACCTGGCACAGCATCTGCCTGCCCCACCACCTCCCTCGGTGCCCTGCTTTCGCCATTTGCCTCAGTGGACGGCACCAGTTGTGATCCCTCTGCCATTCTCACCACCCGCTCGCTCTGCAACATTTTATCGTGTTCGTTATGAGTCTCCATGATTTGATAACACAAATGGCAGAGTCATCTCCTGTGGAGGCAGCTGTTGGGAGTGGGCCAGCCAACATATCCTAAGTTTTTAAATCTAGGGCAGCCCCTTCTGATACATCCAGTCCGTGGCTCTCACACCACATTATGAGGGCTAATAAAGCCTGTTCTTCATATTTTTCAAATCTTTTATTTAAAATGGGAGTCCATACCTTCAGGAGGGGTCTTCTGGTGTTGAAGTCCATGCTCCCATGCTGGCGGTGTTTTTCCCTTACAAAAAAGAAAATCAAAAGAAAAAATAAAGGGGGGGTCTGGACCAATCATAGCTCTATATGCCGTTCTTCACAGCTCAAAGGCTGCAGGCAACTCTTCCTGGTTGCCTTGTCTGTCTCCCCGCACTGTTGGTGGCAACTGTTGCGATCACATCAGGGTCCCCAATTGTCACAGTTTCGGAGAGAGACCAGTGACAAGACACACTGAGATCACGCAGCAACAGTTCTTTTTAGTCAGATCTTGCTTCCTTATATACCTTAGGAGCCCATGAGCTTAATCCTCATTGGCTGAGCCTGTTACTTCCTGGTCAGCCAGCCAATAGAAGCCTGAGACTCCAACGGCCTGGGCCGGCTCTTAGTGATCAAATTATATAAGTAAGATAACTATGTAACTGATCACATATTTCCATTATAATTTTATAATTATCTGTCCTTTGAGACCCACAGGCCAGCTCTAGGCCACCACACTGAGGAGCTGAAGACCTGTGGGCACAGATTATTAGGTTGAACTGGGAAAGCTGAGGAAGAAGATAAAAGGCATTACGGTTATGGCTGACACTTCACATGAGCCTGTGTGTATGGGTTGCTATCTTTAAGATTGATAACTCAGCCAACATGCCATTGAAAATTAGATGATTTTAAGATTGGAAGCTGTTTATTTGTGGGGCAATTTTAGAGACTGGCTTATTATGGAGTCTTCTCTTTTAAAGTATTTCTCAGCAACAGCAAGATATCAAAACCATGCCTTTTTAGAAATAAGAAAAGCAAGCTCAGAAAGGTCCTCTTTTTTCTAAACACAGATGTTCTAGTGTCCTTTTTCATTATAGGATTACTGCTGATCTGTGATCTACATTGAGGAGTCAGGTGAACGTCAAGTGAGACAGAGCTGTGTGGTAGATTATTGTCTTGTCTTCTTTCTGAGGAAGCTCATGGCCATCACAAGGGCTGTGTCTACACTAATTAGTCAGTTTAGACCACTAGTGCAGTTTTGGAATGACTCCTTCATCTGCCTTCACATACCAGGCATTGTTTTGTTTTCTTGTGTTTTTCAGCATGTAAAAAAAACCCCTGTTTCTTATGAAGAAAGGGAAATCAGAGGCTGTTGTTCAAGACCCCTATGGAGGTTAAGGCTGCATCATCCCTGATCCCCCAAAAGATATCTAACACAGTGCCACCCTGAGGTTCAGGAGAGCCTTGTTGGCTCTTCACTCAACACCTGCAAACCCTGGCACTAGCATTCTTGGTACCAATTCAGGTAAATATATCACTTTTCTCTTAATAACTTCAGAGCTGTTGGTGAAGACGTTGTTAGAGGTCTCTGGTAGAATCAAGATGTTTGGCTCGGAGTTATAAAATGAGAATATGTGTGTGTATGTGTTTATGTGTGTCTACACAAAAAAACAAGTTTCACCAAGGTGTGTTAGCCAGTGCTGTACTCTATATGGGGACAAGCCACTAATACTGATAGCAATGTAGCCCTTAAGTAGCTAAGCTATTGAAAACTCTACGATCTGATTTAAAAGGGAAAAACAAACAATCCAAAAAGAAAACACTTCAGCCCGAATCCTGATTTCACTGATCAGGCTGATATTTTTAAATATACATTTATGCTGTATGTGTGGACTGATTGAAATAGTAGTTGTTGGTATGTTGGTAGTATATTTTGGAATGGAGGGATATTGCAGTGAATCCAATTGTGTGTCATGCTCCAGCGTGTGGCTCCAGACTGCCATGCCACCTTTGTTTTCAAGGGGCAGTTCAGTTAAATATTTCACTGTCTCCCATAACCTAGACCTTGACAATAATTTATTCTCGAACACTGTCTCCTCTTATCGCTGCTTCTATGACAGCATATTTAAGAATGAAAAAGCCACGCAAAGTTCTCTCGCTCCCTGCTCTCTAAAAAGAGGTGGGGGGCTGGCCAGGCCAGCTTTCTGGCATGGCTGGGACCTTTCCTGGAGGAGGCCACTGGACCTAATCCCCACGCAGCTGCTGGACAATGCTGCCAGGGATCATCCCGGGCTACAAGAAACCATGAGGCCAGCGCAGTACCACATGGCTGCAGCTCTCTCAGCATGGCTTGCAATGGACTTTATTTACTTAGCTGCTTTCAGCCAGACATGCTGTGGACAGAAAGGCAAAAGCAGTGGTAGCAGCTTATCTTTTTTCAGCATCCTGCATGAAGAAAAGGCGCAGAATGGAGCCAGCAGTCAGCATGGCTTGTGTAGTGCTGGTGGAGACCACGTGACCAACAGAGAGAGAAGCATGGTGAGTGATTCCCCCATTGTGGGGCCTGGAAAAGATCAACCTTTCACTGTTGCAGAACTCCATAGAAAATATTTCAATTGATAGAAGTTGGGAACAAACGAACTTATGAACACTAATTCTCTCCTGAATCAGGAAAAAGAAAAAAGAGAAGACAGGTGAGGAGAACAACATGGAGACACTAAGGTAGTGACCAAGGAGGGACGAGAAGAGGAGGGAGGAAGGAGGGAGAGGAGGAAGTGCTCCAAGTGTCAGAGCTGAGATTCTTCTGCAAGCCGTGGTGGGGACTATAATACAACAAACTGTTTCCCTGTGATTCATGAAGTGCATGGGGGGATGCACCACTAACCCTCAGCCTATGAGAAAAATGCCCTCATGCTGAAGCATGCGGGTGATAAAAAACTGGTATCTGGTGAGAGGTTTGAACAGAGAGAGAGAGAGAGAGAGAGGGTGCTTGCTTCCAAAAACAGAGGAAGAGGACACTTGATTTTATACTCTAGAACAGTTCATCCTTTAAAACTGCACTCCAGAAAATAAATAGCCCCCAAAAAGCAGTTGTGGAAAGACTGGAAGCCATGGGAGGGTCTTCAGGTTGCAGATTTTGGTCAGACTGTTATTTGTGAAAATTAAAGCTACATTGAAAAAGTCACAGAGAACTGTCTCCCATGGGAAGGTCTCCATAGCATAGCAAAAGAGACTCTTCTCCTTAAGTGAACTGAAGGAATATTTTTAGAAGTGCCAAACTGACTAAAGATCCCATGTTTTGTCTCCCTGTGCTGTCAGTGGGAAGGAAAGAAGGGTTGGGGGGGAGGAAAGGTGTTCTAAATGTTTATTTTAATTCTCATTATCCTCTTTAAATTCTGTTAATAAATTTTTCTTTATACCTTTTAAAGTTTTAAGCCTGTTTTTCTCTTAAAGTGTTTTCTCCTAATCCTTATCTCATCCCACCAGTTTTCTTCCCCCCATCCGCTTAACTATAACAGAGGAAAATGAATAAATTATTTTTGTGGGTCAACTGGCATTTGGCCAGCATCAAGCCATCACGCTTATCTTGGGAAAAACATTTTAATATCAAAAACATGGAAAAGGCAGAAAAACTACTGATATTCTTATCTTTGCTTACCTTTTTCTTATCCCTTATGTGTCTTTCATTGCATTTTGTCTTTGTTTAATTCTGTCTTGCTATTCCTCTGTAGACAAGTAAATATCAGCATAATGCATAGCAAGATATCATGCCACTGTGCTATGTAATCTTTTAGTTGTGCTATATTTCAAAAATGGAGCTCTGATATGAATTGAAAATGTGCCTCATCAATTTGAGATACTCATAAATTATATTTAGCAGGCAAAATATTCAAAACTAGCTGTGGGTGGAAGTAACACAAAAAAAACCCTGTAAGACATTTGTCTTTACTTTTTGCATCTGTGTACAGATAGATACTCTGCACAGATCACCTCTATATGCCCCTTTGACTTTCATTAATGTTGCTGTATACATAGAATAGTATCCCTGACCAGGCTGGGAAATATCTGAAAGTCTTGAGAAAAAAGGAAAATTGTTATTAAGGATGTGCACTTTCTATTTACAGGTGAACCTTACGCTCCTGAGACAAATATATTCAATGTACCTTTGCTAGCCATAAATATGAGCCTGATATCTAGTCATGAAAATTCTTTTATGGGCTTGACCCACAGGAGACAGGAAAGACATAATATGTAACGGTATAACACTTGAGAGGTGAATTGGTCCTTCCCAAACAAAAGCAAGAATGTGAGATTAGATGGGAATTTTCTACTGTCTACAACCCATTTCTTGTTTTGAATGCTCTCACTTGTGCTAAGAGAAGTGGGAGATGGGGGACTCCATGCTAAATGGAGTTAAATGCTTCTCAAATAAGTTGAGGGAACAAATGAAATGTAGATCCTTTTATTGCCTTTCTACCAGGAAGAAAAGATGAATTGTGGCACACATTTTCCTCAGTTTTGTTAGCTTTCAAAGATTTCAACTTGATATTTTTAATACAAATGGTTATTAGTGAGAAATTTCCATTTGTTCTCAAGGTACTCCAAGGCATCTAGTCAGATAAATTGCTTCAATTTCTTCTTCTTTTACACCGTCTTTTATTTTTGGGCATGATGTCTATCAGAAACCTAAAGGCTCTATTAATTAAGATCTGGTAGTCAAGGAAATGTTAGCTCTGGAGCCTGTCTGAAATCTTAAGTCTACGCTGTCATGAGAAGGAATCTGCTCAGTCTGTGCTTTCTTCTGTCCTATTACATGATCACAAGTGTTTGTAAAAAGAGTAGGGGAAGAGCACTCTCCTCTGAGCAGCTACTGGACAGCAGTGTTCTAAGACTAGGGAGGAATCTCATGGACAAGAATTCCAAATGTGACTGCTGATTCAGTGTTTCTCCATCTAGGATTTTGAACCTTAAATACATTCAAGGAAGCCTAAATTTTAGAAGACATATTCTTAGATGTGAGAGTCAAGCTTTCCTAGACTGTTGCAGTGTGTTCTTTGTTTTATTAGTAGGTTTATTGTTTGATTTGTAATCTGGTAGTTTTCTTTATGCTTTTTCCTTTTGTTCCCACCTTTTCCCAGAAATTTTGTCACTTTTCTTGTTGTTAGTTTCTAGTTTCTACTTCCCCAAACTTTATCAGTTTACTGAAACTGTTCTCCTCCCTTAGAATTTTTATTGGTTTCTACACTGTGGTTCCCACCTGGTTTTTTACTCCCAATTCTCCTGATTTGTTAAAGATTGTACCCTCCCCTGAGACCTGCCCCCACATATAAGTTCTTGTCTGCCCCTAGTTCCTGGTCCCCAGAATGAAGAGGAGAAGTTTCACCATCAAAGAAAGTTACTCTGGGACCCGTATGCTGCTCTGTGTTTCATGATGCGCCAACACTGGCACCTGGGATTCAACGGGGCTTGAGGGGGGATCTGCCGCGCCCCCCCTACCCCCATCATCGGCTAGCCGGGAGGAGGAGCGGCACTAGACATTTCAGATTTTCTACCAAAACTGCTGATTTCCTACCATTGTAATGTTCCTGTGTGGGTATGAAGTGTAAGTTAGTAATTTGAAATTATACTATTTAGTATGCTGTCTTTAGATAAACTAAAAGTATCTGATTTAGTCAGTAGAAGTGCAATTAATAGGCCAATACTACAGTATGCAAGAAAACGACAGTAAAAAAAAATATTCAGAAGACTACAACAAAACTTTTTCTACTTTATATTAACAAGAGACAGGACCTTTGGAAGAGAAATGTTTTCTCTCAATTGACATTACACTATTGAATAAATGACTTCTTCCTTAGCTGTTGCAGTTGATACAGTTTTCAATTTTTCAGATTGTTGTAATTCATGCTTGTTCTGGTTCTTTTGCTTCAAAGCAGATCAAAAATTCATTAGACTTTTATTTCCAAGTCTGTAAACTTAGTTATTAAATTGTGATAGAAAATTAGCAATCACTGGCAGTGGGGACAGTGGGTCAATAATAATTCCCATTGTGGAAACCACTAGGGACAGGGAGAACATGGGATTAAATACAGGTGCATTTAAAATCATGTACTTCTAAATTCTAAATTAGCACCTGGTAGCTACCAAATGTATCATCTAGAAAGGTAAATTTCTCCTGAGTCCTGATTCTGCAGAGATTCTCACACATGCTTCCCTTAATGCACTATTACTGTCATTTGGTAATTACTCAATTATATCAAACCTGATCTACTACATGAGGTGAATCTAAAGATACTCTGCCTCTGCAATACAGGGGCTCCAGACAGAAATGAGTCTAGGTTCATTCCAGCCTAGGGAAATACATCAGAGGAACTACTGGCCTGTATTTTTGATCCACAGTAACTTCTTTACATTTGTCACAGCGAACTCTTTTCTAGTCTGCATCAATCTGCTATGAATAACAGGGGCACAGACAAGTAAAAGAATTCTGTCCACTGAGATGGAGAACACTCATCAAAGAGAGGGTTGTAAGGGATGTGCCATTTTTACAGCAATATCTACAATTCATTGGTTCTTTAATGCAGTTTTTGTTTAGTGTCACTAGAGACCATCAGATATGGTCTAGTACAGGCTGGTGGGAATGACTTAGCTTTTAACAAGATGATGCTTCCAAGACAGGAAGAATATCTTGACATTATTTTACAGAAAATACTTTAAATAACATTGTTTCTGAGCATCCAATTCAGGGTTTTTTTAAATAAAAATGGTATTATTACTACTAATTTTAACAATAATCCTGTTGCAGCCAAAATAAGGCCTCTATAGTTAATACTCTTTCTTTGAATAATATGGCCATCTGGCCTTCTTTTTTCTCTATAATTGATTATTTATGTTTAATTTTTTTATTGTTGCTGTGTGGTTTTTTTCTAATTATTACATTAGAAATTGCAGTTTAATAATTTTTATTGCCATGAAAATGACAATATTAGATATACACAGTTCAGTTAACCTGAGAATGAGTATATATCAGTAACATCCTTTTGGAAAAGCATGAATTCTGGATGACTTAATGAAAAGGTTTAATTGCTACTATTATTTTAGAAATATATTAACATACTCAGTATTTTAATTATTTGTTCTTTACAAATGTAATTTCACTCTAGAAATACCTAAATTTCTTATGCATCATATGAACCTTTCAATGCCTGTTGTGATGCTGCTCAATTTACTTCCTAATGAATCCATTTATTAACACAGAATAGGTTGACACAATTGCTGTAGGTTTACATAAACAGGTTCATTTTCAAAAAAGAATAGGATGCCATATGTGAAAGGCCACTGCACTACTCTATAAGAACTGACTGAAAAAATAAGTTGTCCCTATGACTACACTGACATAAGTCACATCAGATCTTTGTGAAACTTGTTGGTTGCTCAGCTTTTATTTGGCATCTTGCAGTCAGCAGAAGGCCTCTTGCAGGTCACAGCTGAATTTGCACCACAGCTGAGGAAGGAGAAGACATGTAAGCTCTTTCCAAATAGATTCCATTTATTTGTTATCCCAAATCTAGAAAACTATTGGGAAATTAAATCAAGGAAGATTTACACAAGTTAGAAGTACCAGAGATATCTTGATAAATTTGTGTGAAGGCCTAAACCAATTTACACTGCTAACTTTGGGCAAAAAAGGAGAGAATGAGGGAAAATGCAGTGGTATACATAGTTGAAACTAAAGCATGAAATAAATTAGGGAGGGAAGAGAGAACACAAATATTTTAACTAAAGTTCAATTTCTGGTAAAAACCTAAGACGAATTTTCAATACATAAGAAAGTAGAACAATTGTTTTTTCAAATAGGCAATATATGCATATCACCTTTTGGTCTAATTGTGCTCATTTGCTCTGTTTTCTTTGGTAGACTAATATTGTCAAGCAGCACTGTATCTTTACTTATAATAATATGGTCTTAGATGTACCTTTAAACTACAGAAACACAGTCTATAAAAAAAGATAAAGTGAGTATATAATCCATGAAAAAAGCACTCTTGGAGAGAAGTTATCCTTAGGTTATGAGTTAAATGGGGGTATTTCAAATTGGGTTCCTCAGTGGTCTGACTTAAGCTTAATTTTATAGACTATTTCTATGACATTTTGAATAGGATGCAAGACTACAACATGAACAATTAAAACGAAAATAGAAGAGTCTAGTTTTGCTAGTCAAGCAAATACTATTTGCTAGTCAAGCAAATACTTGGCTTATCATTCTTCTAATAATCTCGTATACTTAAGAATGAGTACTTCAAATTCTTGAAAACACATTTTTCTTAATAATTGTGCAATTGGCCTTAAAATTAGTTAGAAAAATATGTCTATTTATTTCATTACATTCATTGCTTCCTAAGTTTAAAAATCTCTTGGTATATTTCCCTGAACTCGAACTGCATTTATTTTGACAATATGAGAAACTGAAGTGGTGTTGTTTTCTACATGTTCTTAAGACTAACTTTGGATTCCAGAAGTGATCTGTTTAAAAATAAAAAGTCATTTCACACTGTGAACCTTATGGTTTGCTTATGCATCAGTAGTTGCTTTATAAGCAAATATAGTAAGTCATGTAGATGTAGGACAATGTCACTGTCAGTGAGGCTTTTTACAGTACAGGTCAACCCCAGGGATGGTAACCTCAATTGTGTCCTCAATGGTGGCCTATTTATTCCACTTGATGTATTAGATCTATATCTGTAGTGTAAAAATTGACAATTAAAAATTAAAAAGAAGGAAGGTTATTTTATTTTTCCTGTGGGAGACACTGGGAACTCTAAGGCTGTGGGGAGTATTTTAATTATCTTGAAATTAAAAATAGCAAGTTATGTAGCTCTGTGCAATCTTAAATTTACTGAGGGACTAGGAGGACTGTTGTTTTCTCCAGTTAGCCTGGTACAGTTTTGTATCATATTCAGAGAGAAAGAGTACATTAGTTCCTATATATTCATTGGTATCATGGCTGAATCTACCCAAGCTTCTCACAGCATATAAATATGGGTGATAGTGTGATAAGAGTTTGGAGTGGAAGCTCCCTGGGCATTGGTCAAGCCTCATTTGGCCATGTGATAGGAGGGAAGCCACAGTATACAGATTCCTTTGAGAAGAGTTTTTAAGGCTCTCCCTGTTTTTGACTCCTTGTTTCCCACTTCTTTGTTGTGGTTCTGATTAATTTGACATTCAGGCACACTTTCCAGTGTCTGTGGTATGTATCAAGAATGTAGAGGGCAACAGCACTCCATAACAGAAAAATCTGAGATGGAAGATGGACAGACAAAGCAATACAAGATATTGGAAAAATCCCTGTTCTTAACTGATGTCAGGTCTATGCTAACTGAAACAGTAAAAATACTTGCTCAAGTTACCATATTTTATTTAAAACTCCATTCCTCTCAATAAGACTTATAACCTCAATCTCAATAAATGAAACACAAAACCTCTCTACAAAAAGAGGTGAATATGGCTTCATCAGAGAAAATTGTTGCCTACAGAAGAGGAGTTTCTACAGTGTCACTGTGCATATACTTCTGGGAGCTGAGATAGAAGAAAATTGCACTCTTGAAAGAATCCTCATAAAATCATAGAATATGCAGAGTTGTAAAGAGACCCATCATGATCATAGAGTCCAGTTCCTGGGCCTGCACAGGACACACCAAGCTTCACACCATGTACCTGATAGCATTGTTGAAATGCTTCTTGACCTGTCAGCCTGGCACTGTGACGGCTTCCCCGGGGAGCCTGTTACAGTGCCCAAACACCCTCTGGGTGAAAAAAGCTTCTCCTGATTTCAAATCTTAACTTCCCCTGTCATAGCTATATGCCATTTCCTCGAGTTCTGTCACTGGACATGAGAGTGAAAAGATCAGTACCTGCCCCTCTGCTTCCCTTTGACAAACATGCACACACAAAAATGCTTTGCATTAGAATAGCAAGGAAAAAAATGTTCCATATTTCTGGAAAAGAACCACTGGTTTTAATTTGAGATTTAAGGGTGTAGTAGGACATGCCTTTTATCTGAGGCAGTTTGCTCATTCTTCATGGAAATGGGGACTATTTGAGCAGAGGTGATGGGATGCGTGGGATGGGGTTATGGCAGGAATTGCTGGTAACACTTTTTCATTTTTTTTTCTTTCTGCCTTCATCTTCAGCATGACTGGAGTTGCTTTTAAGATCATTTAGGAGTTTTATTTTGTAAAATCACTGCTATTGCAGAGGTCTAGTAATTGGTGTGCCCTTCATCTCTTCTTCCTTTCCTTTGTCCTTAATATCATCACTGAATGTTATTAAGAAATGCTTTCTGTGTGCACTTTTGATCAAAATGGATGTTTGATAGACTCTTTGAATGGAACATTATGTGATAATTTATAATTGCAAAATCCAGAATTCTGCAATGGAATTTCCCACCAAATTTAGACTATCTTGTATTTAACAGCAGACAGATTAGTATGTGGTTAAGAAACTCTTCTCCCTCCCCCGCTCTCTCCTTCCTTTTCTTGGTTGCTCTGTTTCATGCTCTACTTACTTAACATACACAAGCAGCCAGAAGACTGCAGCAAAAATGAGGAATTTAACCCCTCACTCTCCTCAGTCTGCACTAGGACCAGGTGCAGAATTTGAAAAGCAGAATTTGATCCAATGATGATGACAAAATAATTTTATACTAAAGTATATAAAACCCAACTAAATATTAACTGGGACTGTAAAGTCTAACTAAACAAAATGATTTATTTTGGATGGAACTGGGTGAGGTTTATAAAGTATGTAAAGTATCACCCACTTCTTGCTTTGGGGAGCTGTGTAGATTTTATGGTAGCAGAGCTGTGTTTCTTACTGAATATGAGCTATACTTTCTGGTCTTAAGTCTGATGTTTCTTTACTTTTCAGTGTAACTCTATTGAATCAGGAGGGAGAAGGGAGTTACCCATCAAGATGTCTCACTGTGTTTGCTGTTGTGACCTTGATTCCTTCTATACAACAAATTCATAGCTTTCTTTGAAGGCAGTAGTGTTATATATATTGAACTTTTGCAGAATTGCTTTTGCAGAACTTCCTCTGAATTTTGTCTCATTAAAATTGTTCATAATAATCATGTGTTGTAAGCATTTCATTTATCAGCTTAAGCATGTGGGTGTACTTGCAAGCACTGCAATTTGGAAGGAAATTTGCAACCTCATCTAATAACATGCAAGCAAATCATAGATATACTTATTCAAGCAAAAAACCAAAGCCTGCAGCAGGAGCACATAAATTCTTAGAGGGTGTGCTGCTGGGTTAGATTAGGTGCTGTAAGTGTAGTAGAAAATGATTTAGAGAGCTAATTTGGAAACATGTAATTGTGTATAACACAAAACCTAGTTCATATAACACAGCAGTGCTGTAAAGGGAGTAGGATAAGGAGACAGGGTGGTTTTAAATGAATACATGAAAAGGAAAAAAAACCTCCAAAATACTATTTAGCACATTTGTTGAAATACCCGCTGTGGTGAAGGAGACAAATATTGTATACAGCAAATTATATGCCTTGCTACTTAAGGTACTAGTACTCTTTTTATAGTCTGGTACTCGGTTTAGTCTTCTAGTGTTTTATATTATGTATTTGTCTTCCCTCTATTGGTTACTGCAGTTTGATTTGTTTTGTTAGGGGCAAGATGAGATGAGCTTTATTTTAATGAGGCTTAGTAGAAAGACTAATATTTCCTTTAAAATTATGAAATATAATCTACACTTGTAGACTACTACTTACCCCATAATATGGTTAATAAGATTTTTAGATTTCAATGTCTATGATTCAATTTCTTCTTGAAACAGTATACGGATGATTTACTTTAATATCTATTATATACACACTTATATATGTATACATCTATGACTATATTACAACTAAAATTGAAATTTACATGCCAAGATTTTTATTTTAAATTATAGAATGGGAATGGGCTATGAACATAAACACTGGGAAAGACATGAAAAATATATGACTTTAGGAGCATAGGCAAAGGAATTTCCTTTGGGATCTTGCATCCATTTTGACTACCTTATACCCAGTTCATATTTCTGACATCTACAACATCACATAGAATTCATTCACGTGATAAAATCCACAATATTAATTATGCATGTTGTGAAAATGTATATTCTTATTGGGCTTTTTTGATAATTTCATTTGGTGTTCTGAATTTCTTATTTTAAGACAACATTTAAGAGATTTCTCTGTTTGCTTTCTCTCTTTTTTTTTTTTCCTGTCACTTATCACTTACAGTCTCAAAACTCCTTTTTCAGTATGAGTCATTTTGGGCTTTTCCTTCAGCCAATTGCTCATTTACTTCATATATCTGACACCCATACTTCCCAGACTTCACCATCATTTTCTACTTGGCATGATAGGAGACATTTGGAGATGTCCAGGGAGATTATTTTTTCTAGTTTCCTGTATGGACATAAATGACATGTTGAAGAAAGTAAGTAAAGAATTATCTTTCTCTAGTAGAGTCATCTTTTATTATCTCATCTGTCATTTAACTCCCAATTTGCAGAAGTCTTGCCTTTTCTTCAGAGCAAAAACCCCCAGATTTTTAGTTGAGAAGATCACTTCTTACCCTTTACTATACCCCACTCATATAGTACCTCACTTAACTTGATTGAATTTTAAAATATTGCTGTCAAATCTCAAATTTAAAATGCCAGAAATTTTCCAACTTGTACAACAGAAAGCAGGACCCCCCTACAGCAAAAGTGCATGTAGGTTTACCAATATCTCAGTTGTAAATATTATAATTTGTATATGTAGCAAATATAATAAAATAAATATGAATTTATTTTCTCTGCATGCTATCTTTTCCCAAAAGTTTATTGTCATTGTGCTCAGATCAAGAAAAGCATTTATATTTTTTTGAAAACTTATTTCTTATATGAATAGCATGAAGTGATGCCTTAAGCTTTAGCTTACATATTATCCAGATTCTGTGCTGCATTATTATATAGCTCTGAACTTCATATAAAGTGTTAGCAAGCTCTCCTCTCAATTTACTTAGATAAAACAATCCTTTTCCACCCCCAAGAACCAAGGACACCATTGCAGTTTCGGGCCTAAAAAGTATAAACAACAGTAAACAAACAGCATGGAAAGATGGGACTTCATAACCTGAAGCTGTAACTGGAAAATTAACCCCAGTGTGTAAATAGCCCAAAACTTATAAAAATTATAAGTTACAAGTTATAAAACCTGTGACTGTCATCCATCTTGGGTGTAGCCATGGCCGGGCTCTTGTACTGCCCAAGGTGCATCCTTTGAAGACCTTTTAATAAATACCTATTTTATTCCTTTAACACTGTCTAGCATCTGTTCTAAGTAGCCTCTCAAAACATCAGGAATGGATTGAGAAGCAGCACTTTAGAACATGTACTTCAGAACTTGGTGCTGACGCCAAATTGGCCTGACATTGCTATTAAAATAGATCTTTTGTGAGGCAAACTAGAAAAACAGAGAAAAAAATCTTCTCCCATTGTCTTCTATCTTTCATGGAGGATTTTTCAAAGTTTTTCAGAAGTTTTGTTCAGAACACAGAGGTGGAGATTTGCTGGCTAGAATATCTCCAGGAGGTATCTATTTATTGCAGAGGGGTTTTTTTAGGCCTTTTTTTGAGTGGATTTTGGCTGAAGGTAAAGCCTATGGATCACAGCTTTTGTAAAATATTTAAGGCATTACTGACACTTCTAGTGCTTTTTAAGTATCCCTTCCAATTTATATTCGTTTCTTACCAGGTGTTTTGCCCATCTGACAGACAGTAATAGAATGTGGAAACAATACTCTCAGTGATAGCTGGATTTTATTTTTTAAATTTCATAGCATAGCACCATAGTTTTTAATAGAGTGGTGAAACTATCTGAAAACTGTGTGTAGTGGAAGATGAAACTGTGTGAAATGGAAGATGAGTAACTTTTTCAAATGTTCACTGCTCAGAAAGAAGAAAAGTCAAAAATAGCTGGAAACAAGGATAATGAATTCAGCTACTAAAAAGGCAATTTTTTCCTTCCATTTCAAGATTTACTCTCTCCATCGACAACGTGAGAAGGAAAAACTCAGTACATTCTCCTCTGAATCTTTTGATTTTATGAAAAGGCATTATTTCTTTTTTATTTTTGAATGGCACCAAGTATCACCAATAAAAATTTTACTAAAAAGTCTGCTCTAAAAAGTGACTCTGTAGGACCAGCCAGGTTTAGAATAGCCTAGATGGAAGAAAAAGTCAAAGTCATGGCATGGCATCTTCAATCAGTGCTCAAGCACACCCTGCTGAAACTTGTGTTACATAGCTCTCTAGCTAATGATGTACACGTGCAGACTGTCAGCTATTATGGTGAGCAGCTTTGTGCAGCTTAATGCTGCCTGTGACATGCTGGCTACCCATTAAGACTGTAGCAAAACATATGCAGCCACCAATAGGTCTTTGGGAATGCAAATATAATATCAGTGGCCTTGATAGCATCTCACATTGGAGCCTAGTGTTCAGTCTTGCCATGCTAAAATACTGGTGTAGCTCCATGTCCCTGAGAAAGATTGTTTCTATGACCTCCCCTGAAATAAAGAAGGTAGTGGTTTATGTATTTATTTATTTAAAACTGCATGTGAAGTGTCTAAGCCCAGGTCCCTAAAACTTTGTTAAATACTAACTAGCATTTTGCTAGTCTTTCCCTGACTGGTCTCTCCTGCTATGCTCTGCCTCTAAGCATGTTTCAGCATTTTTGTACATCAAGGTTGGAAAAAAAGTGTGTCAGACAGAAAAAAAAAACACCTTTCAAAAGTCCTGCTGTGATCAATAAAATTTCAGAGAAGAACTTTTATTACCACTGAACATATGCTCTCAGCTTTTAAAAAAATCCACCAGAATAGACAGCATGTGGAGCAAGATGATCACTGGTCACCACAGCAGTCTCACAACTGCTCACAGTTGTTGCTGTTTGTTTAAGGGTCCCTGGGGAGTCCCCGGAGGGCCCCCTAAGCTGAGTGTTCCCTGGTAGCAGCCAGCAGGCAAGGAGACTCCACACAGCTTCTGAGGGTGCTAATTAGATGAGGGTTTATTGGAGGTCCCATCCCCGGGAGCAGCATGGTTTCTGAGGGAAAAGGAGGGAAGGGGGAGGGAGGGGGAGAGAGAGAGCCTAAGGAGAAAAGGGCCAAGAGAAAGTTTGGTCTGCCTCACCCAGTTTAACAGGGAGTTTCAAAGTGGGTGCAAAATAAGACTTGGGCCAATGGGATTACAGATACATGATCCTTCGGGGAGGATCATATGCTTGGAATAAACTGTATATTTTCGAGGGGTGAGACAGAGCATATACCATTTAACTAAAATGTAACACCACACACAGTAACATGCTATCTCTGCATGTCACAGGGGTTTCACAGTCAGCATGGAGAAAACCACATGATAGTGGATAAAAGCATGGCCAGTTTTGAGATTGCACCTTAAGCCTTCTGCCTAATACAAAGTGCCCTATTGTGACAGTGTCAGCGTAGCATGGTGCTATGCCTGGAATGTAGTAAAATAACTCACAGAATGTCTTATTTTGGATAGCTATCATTGGTGAACAAAGAAGGACATGCTACTTTTGGTGCTGAGTTATGCTAAAACCAGTCTGACTCATCAACCCAAAGTTAAACATCTTGATAGTGAGGTGAAGATAGGGCTGATCTAAAGCATCCTTATCTAAAAATGCTGACCTAGCACAGCTGGTGTGGAGACATACAACTGTCATTCAACTACTTTATACTCCAGAGATCCAGTTCCACTTTGAAATGGCTGGTTCTTCTAACACAGCCCTTCTTGAAACATGTGTGGAAATTCCTCCTTTGGATGAGGAAGCCCATCTAGGTATCTCCTTGAGGAGGAAAGAAAGAGCTTTTCACACAGTTGTTAGTATGGGCACAAATCTCTACTTTAAATTTGGTGGTTTGGGGTTTTTTTGCTAGCTTTAATATGATTGCTTTAATATAATTGCTTTGCCATAATACATTTCACTATATTATACCATACTATACTATACTAGTAGTTTTAGATTCTGTCCTCTGCAGTAAATGATTCTGATTAAGATATTTTTGCTAAATCATTTATCACACTAAATCACTCATTTTTGTAGAAATAAATCTGGTTTGCAATCCTTAATCCTGAAGGATAAAGTTGTACAAATATTCCTTACACTTCTATAACTCCTTAGGCTTAAACTGTTGACAAAATCTGGGGCTAAGATTGGATCCAGTTGCACCCAGGCTCCTCTCTGAGAAGGAGTTTAGGAAACAAAGAGGGTCCTTTCTGCACTTTGTGACTCAGTGGGAGGATTTCTCTTATAAACTCTGTCTGAAGCTCCCAACCTGCTTGTGACAGTCAAAGGGGACATAAGAATTGCACATCACATAAAATAAATCAATGTATCGCCTGGTAATTGTTCATTAAAATGTGGTTTTGTTTTGAAGTTATTAAGGAGAATAAAACTAAACTAAACCTGTTTGATTTTATGTACAATGAACTGTATAAGTCTACTATTTCTGTGTTTCTCATTGCAAGACCAGACAAGCTATTGACTTATAATATATTTCACTTAGAGAAAATCAAGCAGACTCCTGGTAGCAACAACTAGTAACTTTTGCCCATTTGGAAAATATAAGGTTCTAGCTGCCAGGGAGCAAGAATGCATTTTAAGCTGCTATTCAACAAGTTTGTGACATGGACTTTGTCACACAGTTCCAATTTGGGTCAAAATTAGGAAAAGTGATATTTCTGTGTTGTAAGGTCCTTTTTTAACCTTTTTAAAGCTCTGTCAGAATTTATGGTATTGCATAGAATAATGAAGTAGAAGCACAGATTCAGGAGGAGAAAAAGTAAAAGGGATTTCCAAAGGTCATCTGCACCACATGTCTATCTTAAAAGGATCATGCTTCCTTTTTTCTGGCAGTTATTTACCTGACCTGGTCTTGGAGAGAGGAATAAAAATCCCACGCCCCTTGTGATGCAATTCCATAGACTTCCTCTGCAAACTAGTCCAATGCTTCCCAGTAAATGAATGTTAAATAAAACTTTACAAATATCCTTTTTCCACAACCACAGTTTGACTTATTCTGCAGAGGCAGGGTGACGGAACTTCATTAATCTTTTAGGTCCATGAAAGCTGCTATATTTTTTTCTTGCTGGTATTTTCCTTTCTGGTTGAAAACTCTGGTAGTTTAGTCTCTCCTTTCTCTCTTCTAGTCAAACTTTCCTTTTACTAAACTGCATCTCTGATCCTTTCTGTATTTCATTTCTAGACTACTCTGGCTCTCTTCTTTCTTAATTATGATGTGATACTCAGAGAAATGTTAGCAACTGCTTAGTAGAATGGAAAAAATAATCAAGTATGCATTCCATTTCTGATAGAAATGGCTAGTGAAAAGGTATGGTATTTTCTTTTGTTGTACCATCATGGCATTTTGAATTTCTGTAAAATCTGTGGCCTAGTATAATACTCTCAGGCAAAAATGCAATCTGTATTTTTCATTCATATTGTGGTTTAACCCAAGCCACTGCCTAAGTCCTGCACAGCCACTCGGTCTCTTCCATCATCATGGGATGGAGGAGAGAATTGGAAGCGCGAAAATGTGAAAAGTCATGGGTTGAGATTAGAAAGTTTTTAGAGAAACAGCCACTCACAAAATCAAAGCAAAACAAGGAATTAATTCATCATTTCCTATGAGCAGGCATATGTTCAGCAATCCCCATGAAAGGAAGGCTCCATCATGCTGAATGGTGACTTAGGAAGAAAAATGCTACCATTCCAAATATCCTGATTCCTTCTTCTTCCCCCAGATTTACACAGTGACCACAAGACCATAGGGTCCAGAATAACTCTTTGGTCAGTTGAGGTCAGCTGTCCTGGTTGTTTCCTATGCCCTCTCTTTGTGCAGCCCCAGCCTCCTACCTGGAGGTGTAGTATCAGAAGCAGGAAAGTCCTTGATGCTGTGAAAGTGCTGCTCAGCAATAAGAAAAGCATCTCTATATTACCAACACTATTTTCAGCATAAATCCAAAACATAGCCCCATACTAGTTACTGTGAATAAAATTGCTAAAACCAAAACCACTTAGAGCTGCATGATAATTTTGTGACAAAAAATCAGACTGATTTCTAGACTTGTCCTCTAATGTGTCAACCTTTTGAATACAATGTACTCTCATTGCTGTTTAAAAAAAAAAAAATCAAGGAAATACTTCTATTTATACAAAGTAAAATTTTCTGGATCTTCAAAATTACCCCCATAAAAGAAAAACTGTTCATTATGTTCATTCATGTGTCCTGTTCCATTCTGAATTATTAACTGTTCTCAAGTAATTGGACTTCTCAGAGACTTTACTTGACTGGCTCATAGCTCTTTATTGATTTTGCCTACATTTGTGTCTATTTGTGTGTAAGAAGAAAATTTGAGAGCATTTTTTTTCTTTCTCATCATGTCTGTAAGAGGAACTGTTTAACCATCAATCTCCTGAAAATTGTAGAAATAGAACAAAACATTGTCACCTGCAACTGCTACTGATATTTGAGACAACCTAAACTATTAATTATCTGCCATGATACAAAATTGCTTTTTCAAATGTATTATTGTGAAGCCTACCAGACTCTTCACCAAAAAACTTCATCCCATAAAGCCTTTCAAATTTTCTTAGAATGTCAGGCCACAAAGAATGATGGTGGTTTTGAATGCAGGCTTAGATTTTTGAGCTGTTTTTAATGTTAATATTTTGTACAGTCTAGTAAAAAAATAAATAAATAAGGGCCTGGAATATTCAGCATCACAGTGAATATATTACAGTTGGTCAGTGTGTTCAGTAGTGTTTGTGGTAAGGTGGTAAGAACTGCAAATTGGGAGAAGATGCTGTTTGAAATTTCCTGCATGATCCAGGATATTAATGAATCTACTAGAATGAAGTGAAATAGCAGATATTTTAGTGTCTTCTGGTATTCAGTTTTTTAAATGAAGAGAAATGGATTGTGACCTTTTTAAAAGCCTCAGACAATTAGCTAGATCTCTGTCTTCGACTTCTAATATATCTTATTTTCAAGAACATCTTGCAGAGGAACAAACATCCAATATTAAATCCTTACTATGGTAATCACCTAAAATTATTTCAGAGTAATAGAATTTATATATCCTAGATCCAAAGAATCACAGAATCGCAGAACTACTGAGTGGTTGAGGTTAGAAGGGATCTCTGCATGTCATCTAGTCAAATATCCCCAGTCAAGCAAGATTACAGGGATTCAGTGTCTCAGACAGCTTTTGAAGTTCTCCAAAGAGGGACACTGCACAGTCTCTCTGGGCAGCCTGTGGCACTACTCAGTCACACTCACAGACAAGAAGTGTTTTCTGATGTTCATAGGGAACCTCCTGTGTTTCCAATTATGCTCATTGTCTCTAGCCTTGTCACCACTGAAAAGAATCTGTCTTCTTTACATTCTTTCTTCGGTGTGTAGCAAAATTAGTAACCTTACAGCTGAGCTTTGTTTTCAACAGGCTGAAGGGTGCCAGCTTTTCCCCACCAGTGAGATGCTCCAGTCTCCTGAACATTTTAGTTTCTCTTTTCTGGAATTTATCTAATACATCCATGTCTCTTTTGCACTGCAAAGCCCAGAAATGAGCACAGTACTCCAGATGTGGTCTCAGCAGCACTAAACAGAGGGACTGGATCACATCTGTTGATCTGCTGACTATATTTTCTCTAATGCAGACCAGAGTGCCAGTAACATTGGCTGCAAGTAACATGACTGACTCATATTCAGCTGGGAACCCCAGGGCATTTTCTGCCCAGTTGCTTTCCAGGTGGGTATCCCTCAGTATACACTGGTGTGTGAGTGGGGCTGTTCCTCCTCAGGTGCGGGACTTTATAGTTCTCTTTGCTGAGGTTCATGGGTCTTCTATCATCCCATCCCTGCAGCTTGTCAGCCCCTCTGCATGGCAGCACAACTCTCTGAGGTATACTGCCTCTCCCAGTCTTATGCCACTGCAGACTAGCTGAGTGGACATGCTGTCCCATCATTCAGTCCATTGATTAAGATATTAGGCAGGACTAGACCCAAGATGAACCCCCAGATGCCATTAAACACCAAGAATAGCTACTGCAGTCATTAGTATGCCACTGGTCCCCAGTGATGTAAGGACACAATAGATTCACCAAATCTAAGGAATACTATTTTCCCTTTCTGTTGTATGTATTTCTGAAAGCAAACATGTGCTGAGACTTAGAAAAGTAACTGTAAAACAAAATAGATAGCCTTGCAGTGGATTTGGGGAAAAGGAACAATAAGCCAAAATACTTTCCAGTTTATGAATATAAAGCATATTTTTCTTTCTGTGGATATTTAATGTGACAGATAGTGCCGCACGCATCTAGAACTTGTTTCCAGACATTGCCAAGCTCAAACAAGTAACTTTTTTTTTTTTTTTTTTCACTTTTACATACGAGGAAATATATAATTCTTGATACTCTTTCAGCAACATCTTCCAAATTGCCCGGGTCTCTCATGTCTACCCTAGCGAAAAAGGCTTTTTGCTTTGGTATGCAGTGTTGAGGTACTCAGTGTTTTCCTCAGTGTCATGTAGTAAGTTATTCTGAAAATGGTTCCACTGAGAACTGCAGCCAAAATAGTACCATACTAATTGTCAACATGAATTATAGTCTCTATTAAGTAAACTGTAATGCTAAATTTTGGGAGTGGAATTGGTCTGTCTATGAGAGAAAGTTTATAATCTCCAGGCTATAAAAAGTAGAATATGTTAGCCATTTATTCAGTACCACACATCAAAAAAGCCCAAGTGAGAAAAGTTTATGAATGAATTACTTTATTAATAAGAATTTAAAGTTATTATTAATTATTATTAATAAGAATTAAAAGTTTATTAATAAGAATTATTTTTGAAAACAATATATAATAAATAATACATTCTTCCATCACATTGAGTATTTTTTGCAGTAGTTCTTTACTTACTGTCATTTGATCATTTCACTTTCTGTGAGCACTTCTGAGATTAATTATTTTTCAGCCTAATTTTTTTTCAGAAAAATGCCAGTTAAAAACCCTGCTCTGCATTCTTGTTGAGACACAGACATTGTTTGATCAAAACTAAACTTCCAGGTAATATATAGCACAACAGAACCATATTTTCAGTAAACTCTTATTCATCATTAGGGAATATCTTCATAAGATGCAACAGTCAGTGTGAGATTGCAAGTGTATTTCCTATTAGCATTTTCTTTTTATATTAATACCCCTAAGACTACAAAAATCTAAATTTATCATTTTGATGGATTGGCAGTGAAGGATTTGTTGAAATAAAAGAAGTCTTGTATTTGTGATTCTTAGAAGCATAAACAAACAATCAAGTATTGCTAAAGTCTTCAAAGTAAAATACAAATCAAAGCAAAGCAAAACAAAAACAAACCCACAACAGCCTCCAAACCAAAAAACACGGCATCCAAATTGTCTTCAGTGTGTGATTCTACATGCAAACAGAATTGAGAGCAGAGTATGGGTCTTTTTACATATTCTTTATATTTATAAGTAAATATATATTTATTTATATTCTTTATATTTATATGTAAATATATATTTACGTTATTTATATTTATACTATAATATTATATTAATATTAATCATATTATAAATGGAGAAGAATATTGTTAGTCTCCTTCTGAAAACTGCTTTTTTCCCCTCACCAATAATTCTTATTAATAAACTTTTAATTCTTATTAATAATAATTAATAATAACTTTAAATTCTTATTAATAAAGTAATTCATTCATAAACTTTTCTCACTTGGGTTTTTTTGATGTGTGGTACTGAATAAATGGCTAACATATTCTACTTTTTATAGCCTGGAGATTATAAACTTGTGAAAATAGCCTGTGATGCCGAAGTCTTTACTTAGCCAGAAAATTTTCAAAATTTACTTTTCTAGAGAAACTTATTCTGTGTTTTTAAGAAATTAATATTATAAAAACAGTACAGGTTTCATCAAAAAGAGAAGCTCTTCCACAGATAAATTCTTCTAAATTTTGTCTTGATTGTCACCAATAAATGAATATATGACATAATAATAATAATTGTGTTCACTCTTTTTACCTAACTACTACCTAGTTAATATTGCTTCATTACCATTGAAGCTTACATCTTCTTTCAATCTAGAAAATCAACTAACTTTAAAAGGAATGGGAATGTGTAATTTAATCTAATAGCTTCCAAGTAATACACTCTAATTAGAGTTGCTTCTTGAAACTATGGAAAACTTTGAATCTTAGTTTGTATAACTGATGCCCTTTGTAATGTGATTTTGCAGTGATGATAGCACTAATGCCATGGGCTATGAATTCTAATTGAAATCCATTCTGGATTCAATTAGGGGGGAAAACTCATCAGTTCCCATTGCTGTCATTGAATATCATTACAGAGAATTCTTTCCTTGGAGTCAAGCCCACTTTGAACTGTTCTATCTTTTCACTGTTTGCATGTTTCTTTACACCCTCTCAGTTGTGCTGGTTTAATTTTTATAGAACTGCATGGTCAAACAGATCAAGGAACTGATCCAGGATTTTTAATGTTTGTACTAGTATAACTGAAAAGATATTTGAAACCAGGTGTACTTTGAGCCATCTTTGTCATTCAGCAAAATGACTGGATTACTGTCAAATGTATTGCCAGGGTAAGTTAGAGGCAGGTTTGCTATTGGAGGAGTAGATGATATGATTTCTCCCATGATAAAGTTCAGGTAACTATTTCTGAAATTTCATTCTTATATTTATACATTCTGATATTAGTTTCACCTGCACAAACCTGTAACAGATCTATCCAAGAAATGAAAAACTGCTTGACCTTTTTATCCATCTCTCATGGTGTTTCAGTCATGTCTAGACATGAGCAGAAGCTGTTACTGGATTTAGAAGCCTTCCTCTTCCATTTGTGCCACTCTTTGCCCAAGCAATAAATAAATTTCTCTTAGGATTCTAGGAAATTATCTGGTTGTCTACAGGGTTGTTAGCCAAGTAAAACAGACTAGCTGATATATTATTCATGTAAAAGAAAAGGAATATTACTGAGAGTAGTCAAACATGCTTTTTAAATAAAATAGTGTTCTAAATTATTCATTCTTGCTTTGAAATTTGTAAGTTTTGTTTAGGATTGTTAACCAGGTTGACTTTTTGAAAGTTTTTTGTTTTATTGCTTTATAATCAGAGAAAAATATGAGCATGCTCATTATAGAATATTTGTATTCAAAGGTAGTAAAGTCTATGCTCAAATGTGATTTTGCCATATGCAAAGCAATATATTTATACATGAAGCCTGTGAGATGTTATCTTGGAAAATTCTTTGTAAAGGGCACAGAGATTATCAACTGCTAAAATGACGTGGCAAAAGTTTTTGATATGATACTTAGGTGTATTAGGAGTGACCAGATTAAAGGAGGTTACGTTATCTTTCTTTCTCTGGACATATTTCCGTATACAGAAATAAAATTCTTACAGGTGAGACCAGCTTTCTAAATTTTTAGTCTTTAGTTAAATTCTGAAGGCATGTGGCAACACACAAGTCAGTAGAGGGTAAGAAAAAGAGACATTTTTTGATAAATTCTTCAGGTTTTTGGGACGATATACGTCTCATAAATGTAAAACAACTATTATTTGTGGTGTTTAACCTTAATAGGCAGTTCAGCTTGGTCACTCCCATGTAGCAGGATGGTTGAGAGAACTGGAAGGGTAAAAGTGAGAAAACTAATGGGTAAAGAAAAATCTGAGCTAACAAGCAAAACCTGCACAGGAAAGCAGGACTTCACCAAGAATAATGGTTAATTGGAAATAAAAACACCTTCTCTCTAAATGTCATGCCTTTGTCCCTCTTTCCACGCTCCCCCCTACCCCCACCACCATCTTTTATCACTCAGTGCAACACCTTATAACATGAAATACCTCTTTCATTAATTAGGATAAACTCTCCTGGCTGTGTCCCTCCCCTACCAGCTCCTTGCCCACCCCAGCCTAGACACTGGAGTGGCAACATGAGAAACAGAAAAGGCCTTGATGCTATGTAAGCAGTGCTCAACAGTGCATTTTCAGCACAGTTTTGATCACATATACCGAATACAGCACCATGCAAACTACCATGAAGAAAGTTAACTCTATCCCAGCCAAAAGCAGTTATTTAAAACACTATTTAAAAAAAAAAATAGACAATCTATGTCACCACTATTTTAGTAAATGGACAAATTTCTAACAACTTTTCACAAAGACTACATGTCCTAATAAAAATTAGGAAGAAATTTGGTATCACATTTCCTTCTGCCAGTATTTGCACTGTTGCTTCTGGTAAGAGCCCTCCTCAGAAATTTCAGTCTTGTACCAGGACCCATACAGCAGTTAGTGTGAAGCAAAACCCTGTTTCAGGAGGTTTCCTGTTTAAGAACTATTCTTCTATTTTAAGAATATTTAATAATGACTGAGTGAAATGAATTTGTAGGAATCATATGCTTCAAGCTATACTAAGCTATAAAAATACACAACCACTTGAGTACACGGTAGGCAATGGAAGGTGATAGAATGGTTTAGACAGACAGAATCAGAAGGTTTAGACAGACAGAACTGGAAGTTCTTTTATGATTTTTTTTTTTGCTTGCGTGAGAAATAAGCCACTAACAAAAGGTTTAATAAGTATGCTGCTCAGTTACCACTTGTCTACCAGATGTACACATTCATTTACTGTTATTAGAACTAAGCTGCTGTTTGAGTTGGTTTTTCAAATGAAGAAAAGTTGGTTGCATGTATATTACATCAGAATGGGATGGAAAGATTCCCGAACCTGAATTGTATGGGCTGATTTCTCCTGTTGCACTGTATCTGTATGTCCCATGAATAGAAAGGGCTATTTGGAGACCTGAATCTTAAGAAATGAGGTAGGCAGAAGAGGAAGGATGTGTGTATGTAAGTATATAATCATAACGTATTCTTTCAGGTTGTGGTGGGGTGACTCCATCCAGCTGCTATGTCTCCGAACAGTAGCTCACTCCTTCCCTGACAGTGAGATTGAAGAGACAATCAGAAACATGAAAGTGAAAAAATTTGTGGGCTTAGATAGACAGTAGAATAAGTGAAACAAAGCTGCATACACAAAGAAGGCAAATCAGTAGTTAATTCAGTATTCATGTTGAAAGCTAGATGTCCAGCTGCTTCCTGAGAAGCCAGGCCTCAGCACACATAAAGGCTGCATGGGAAGACTGACACCATAGTACTGAGGATCAGCTCTTCCTCCTCCTTTCATTGAGTTTTCATTGCTAAGCAAATCTAAACCACTGCACCATGTGGGATTATTTGATGAGAGTTAACCTCATCCCAGCCAAACCCAGCACACAGCTGCAGAGCTTTGTACCTTCCCTTCAGCTCTGGAATGGGAGAGAGATACAGGGAGACAGAATGCCATACTACTGTACATCAACTGGGACCTTAGCAGTTCTCCCAGTACCACAGAATGCAAACAGAAGGCAGAAGCTAATGACTGGAGTCAGGCTCTTTAGTATCAAGTAAATGTACACTTTCTTCAGACTAATGAAACTCAAGAGGAATATCTGCATTTCTAGTTAACAACCATCTTGAAATAGAGGACTTCAATGATCAAGTAGGCATTCTGTCATTGAGCAAAAAAATTCAATATTCAAGGTTCCCAGTCTCTTCTGAGATGAATTAGGGCAGCAGGTGAGGCAAGGCATACTCCTCATCCCTCAGTTTTTGCAGACTGCTTGCTGAACCAGCTGTGGGATCAGAGATTCTTGCTCATCACAGGACCAAGATTTGGCTGAGAGATGTCCTTGCTGCTGTCAGAACCTGATACTCATAAACTAGTGTGCTTCATGTTATTTTGAAGACCTGAATACTTGGAAATACTGGGGTTAGCAGCAATAGGTGACCACAATAGCAGCAAAGTGCCCATTTTGCTGCCTGCTTTGAGTTGTCCCCATAATAATAAGTTATTTAACTCAGTTCTTCCATGGTCATTTTTGACAGTCAATATCATTACTTCTACTCATGATTTAGGAAATAGCCCTCCACTGTGTCTACACTGCAGGCATTCAAAAGGTAAACCTGGAAGTAGAATCTAATTCAACTTATTATCCCAGGTTCTGTCTTTTATCACCCCAGAAACCTGCTGGAAAAGGTTTCATAGAGATTGAATTGTATATTTTGTGACATTCTAATGGTCTTACATACTATTAAAAAAATAATACTGTTAATTATTATGCTTAACTTGATATGTAGAACTATATGCCATTCTTTTTTCTCTCCTCTCAAAGATCTAGAGCCTTCAGAATCATATCCATCAAGAAATTAATACATAGAAGTATGAGAGGAAGAGAGATGGGAGACACAGATTAGATGTGGTTCCCAACAATTCTAAGATGCTTAAGGGAACACACCATTCCTCTCTTTTTTATTTCCTCTTTCCAGTGATTTCCCTACTTCCACCCACTAATAACTTGAAATTCTGGCCAAGGCAGCAATGCTGAAGTTCCACTAGTGAAGCTATATTTACAGTTTTTTTTCTTCAGCATTGGAAATAAGGATGTACATATAAATCCACAAGTAAACTTTTCCCTATGCAATTTCCTATCACATTAATTTCCCTTGTACTCAAGAGAGCTGGAAAACTGACAAGTATTAAAAACTGTAATCTTAAAAAAGTCATTCTAAGGTAAGTGTGTAAGTTATTTTTCAGGATTTCTTTCACTGAAGCCCAAAATTATAACATTGAGTGTTTTACTGGTGAAATAAACTGAGGGTGCACCCTGAGCTTCTCCAAGCCACTACAGCAACACTGAAGTCAGCTGACGGTGACAATTCTGCTCTAGTCACACACTCATTAAAAGGGTTAATCTAATGGTATGTCTTGTCCAAGTTGGCATCTGACCTACATGGATTAAGCAGATTACAATGTTGTGTGTGTGGATAAGCAAGAAGTTGAAGTCAAAAATGTGAGCTAGTGTGTGAAAAGTGTTCCTTTTTCCTAGTAATTAGACTTTGAAGGCTTCAGATTCAGAAGAGCTTCCCTAAAACTTCAGGCTATGACTGGCGAAATAAAATCAAGCAGCTGTGTCAGCCCCTACTTTTGGCAAAAAGCTAGAAGCAAACACTTTAGGAGTGCCAGAACTTTAACACAAACATGAATCATGTTTAAGGCCAGACATTCACACCAAGCTAGTTCAAATTGCACTTTCCAGGAATGGCTTTAATCCAGGCTGCCGCACAATAGAAAAATTTTGTTCTGTTTCAGCAGTGTAAAGGCACTGGGGTTTCTGAGCACTATCATCTTGAAATGTAATTTCCCTTCAAATGCTTGTGCTGATTATTATCTTTCTGGTTACAGCTGAAATAAAATATTTATGTTCCAGTAGGAATGGTGGTCCTTGAACTTCTAATTAATTTTGAATGCTATTTGGAAGATTAATATGAAGATGTACTTTGGTATGTGTCTGTGATTGTGGTATCTGAGTTTATAATGTTTCCATGCACAACCAAGAAATTAATCCTTCCCAGTATACCCTTCAGTTCCTCTTTAATTTTGTGCAGTGGAGTATGACAACATTTTTCACTCTGATATTTCCTGTATGGAAGGGTTTCAATAAGATATACAACTCTGAGACACTCTTGGAGAATTACATCTTGCATACTAAAAAGATTTAATCCCTTAAATTTTTTGATCAGATTTGGGCCTTAAATCTTTGAACAATGTAAGAGAGGAATCACAAAATACAAGAGATATTTTGGGAAAGAACAAAATAATTTTCTCCTAAGTACATTGTAACCAGACATTTTGATGTTTCAGTTTTGGGGTTTGGGTTGTTTTGGTTGGGTTTTGGGGTTTTTTTCCTCATTGAAATAAAATTCAAGGCAAGCAAATTTCCTTTTGTGGTGATTTCATTTGATGAATTTGTCTATTCTGCTATAGAGGATTTAATCTATACCATTCTGAACTGACGCCGGCCGTTTATATACAGACACAAACGGAATGGGACTACACCTGAATAGTGTCGTGAGCTGTTTATTTAAAAAGTATCAGTCTCATTACATGACTTTGGCAATGGATTGATGAGAACAGCTCGCTATCCAAACAGCAGGCCGAGGAAACTTAATGTTACAACATATTATAAGACAATCTCAGATCTAGTTTCAGCCAATCACGTAGAGCAAAAGCATATTGACAGTATTTCTATCCAACTACATGAAGCACACGTAGCCTCGGTTAAAACAATAGCAGCTTTTCTCTCATACAATGGTTCGTTTATAAAAGACAATGCTCAGAGTCCCATTCATATTTGACTTTCTAAATATTTACTAAAATATACCTTTTTGCAACTTAGAAAGCCAAACTACACAGCTTTATTGTTTTATTTCTCATGTCTTAGCTACTGCAGATATATCTTTTCTGCTGCTTTAGCATTTCACTGTCCTTACTGTCTGAGGCCTTTCCTTTTTCCCAACTTTCCTAAAATCCTCTAACCCTATAGATTCCCACATGAACTTGTCCTCTTTTAGCTGAAAGTGACTGTTTCTAAAAAAGAAATAATTTTTCTTTTACTTTTTTCTGCCTCCATTCTTTTTGTGATGAGTTGGCCCCAGCCAGCAGCTAAGCACTCACAGAAACTCATTTTTCCCTCCCCTAGCCCAATCAAGTAGGACAGGGGAGAGAATAGAAGGACTGAAACTAATAAATTCATGGATCAAGATACAGAAAGTGTAATAGGTGAAGGAGAGGGGAAAAAAAAGCTACACAATGCAATCTAATCATTTGCCATCTCCCATGAGCATACTGATGCCCAGACAGTCTGCACATAATGGCCACCTTGGAAACCAAGGAGCTCCACATCTTTCTTCCTCTAACCCAGTTTTAATGTTAACTATGGTATTATATGCTATGGAATTTCCCTTGGAAAAAAATTGGGACAGCTGTCTCAGACACTATCAACTTTTTTCTGACACCCAGCTTACTCTCTGTGGAGGGATGGGGGTGCATGACGGGAAAGGAGAAACCATTGATGCTGTGAAAACAATGTTTAATTGTAGTCAAAATACTGGTGTATTATTGATGCACTTTGAACCTGATTAGCATAAAAGATTTGATAATCAGGATGCCTTGGCAAGATCAAACAGAGCTGAGGATTAAATCAAGACTAGTGACAAGAAGATTGACTCAAGGCTTCTGCAAGCTAGAGCTGTTGCAAAATGTATAAATTTGTTTATGTGATGGTTAACCCAATCATTGTAGTAAAAAATTACTAGCCTTCCTAGAATAGTATATAAGTATATATAGTCCACAATAAAGACAAATTCTGACCACCTCTCAGTCTCCCTGCTTCTCTCCATCGCTGATATATTATCAATACTGTTTTAAGCTCACATCCAACCCACAGCACTACAGGAGCTAACTCAATACCAGCCAGATTCTGCATGGTCTTAGAAGAGCTTGACTATTTTCCAGGCATGTTACCTACCCAATCTCTCTTTCCAGTTTCCAACAAATAAAACATATCCTATTGCTTGTTGCAATCTTTGGCTTTCTAAATTTTTTGTTCCAGAATTTAGAGGAAAGGAGGCATTATATATTTGCAGTTTATAAAGTTGTGATATTTCAAGATAAGACTAAAGACATTTAGTAAGTTAGATTTGTTTCAAATCAAGTTTGTTGCCTCCAGAGACTATGCTTGGTTGGAAGAACCTAAGATAACCACAGTGTTGGAAATGCACAAGTACTTTGATAAAATAAAAAGTAACTGCTTTGTTTACTTTGTTTTCTGTATTAAAGAAGCAATAGTGGAAATAAAAATCATTACTGTTCATGTAGCAGTCATTACCTACTTAAAGAGCTTTGATACTTCCCAGCATGAATGGGGCTGCTGGAGGAGCCAGGGAGTTCATGCCTATTAGAGAGCTGAGACCAGAAAATGTGGTGGGTGTGGAGCTTGCATGCAGTGCAAATTAGTGCCTAAATTACATCGGCCTCTTATAGCTACTGTTAATCCAGTGTTCTTTGCTTTTTTTCTATCAGATGGAATTAATGGTAGTTCAGCAAAACATCAATAATAGACCTGTATTTTTTGTGTTCTACACCTCAGCTTCATTAAAAGCTTTAAAGCTCCATCATGGGAAGTCTCGCAGACCTAAAATGGGAGGTCTCCTAAGAGCTTTTAATTTCAAACTCAGTTCATGTCTCATAAGCACTCTTTCCTGAGTGATTTTTTTTTTTTTTTTTTAAGGACTGGGTTGTTTTGGGGTTTTTTGTTTGTACTCTTTTTTTGTTTGTGTCTTCTTTCCTTCCAATGATACCTTAAAAAAAAACCTTTGCAATTGTTTTCAAAAAAATTAGGTTTGGTTAACAAAGCTCAGTTTTAATGAACTGAGAAGAGGTACAGAAAGAATAATTTTAGAACGGGAAGATAGGGGCTGACCAAAGTAGTGGCTGAATGTCATTTGTCTTTCATTGCTGCAGAGATGGATGCAATTTATAGGAAGAGCTACAAAAGTCACTACCTGATAAAGCTATTTCATTTTATTCTACATTTCTGGGTTCTTAGGGATGGGGAAAAAGAAAGTCCCTTTATCAGCATGGGAATGCCTGTGAATTTATAAGTTGAGCAGACCTTCATTTTGAGGACAATTTCCTCTGAAATGTTAAAGTTGGGAGGCTAATAGGCAACCTCACAATTCTGTGGGTGTGATTCTGTGGGAATACTTAAGTAAGTACTTGATTTGCATTTTGATTAGATACTTTGGTTACATCTTGCTTAATTTTTCTGGAGGATCAGGTGTTGTACAAATAAGAGGTCGGCAAAATGTCACACCCACCAACCCCTCCCATGTCTCTGTTTCATGTAGACAAGACATAGAGAATCCAAGAAGATTCTATGTTACCTTGCAGCTGAAACAGCATTCCAGTTTTCAGTTGTACAGAATTCGTTACCTTGCACTCATTTTACATGCACATATTATTGTTCTGCTCATTACCATGTCCTTAAATCCTTTTTTACTTATCTATTCATTCCAGGGCCTGTAATCTCAAGGCAAGGCTTTGCAGCAGGAATGAACTTAATTCAAGCATTTTGTTCACAGTGGATCAATTACAATATTCATTCACTATAAAAGTTTGCATTCAAAGAACATTAAAATTATAAATTAAATTAACAGGTTCCAATGTGTTCATAATCAGACTTCCCATGACATGTTTAGCTGGGATGCAACTCTACAGTGTAACAGAGAATGACACTGGTGTATTAAGACCAGGGTGAAAAACATGACCCTTTGAAAATACTTCAAGGGGTAGCAGTAGAAACACTACAGGAATTCATTTAAAGGGAAAACTGAAGTGGAAAATGTATGGCTGTGTGTCACTACAAATTACAAGAAAGTGTCCTAGCTGATAGGATTTGGAGCTCTGGCTTGAGTATGTCCACTTTTATTCCTGATACTGCTCTGCTAGAGGAGCTACCAGCTTGCTGTGCCTCCATTTCCCTGTCCATTATGAATAAGGTCATGGTATTTTTCCAAAAACATCGTAAATCTTTAGCAGATAGCTATTTATCACATATCATAACTCACTTTTTCCACCAAATCCCAAGTAACCTTCCCAAAGGATAGGAAGAAAAAAGGAACAAAAAGAAAAATTAACTTTAGTAGAATTTCAAGGCTCACAATATATCCCTTTTTTTGTAGACAGATCAGGACTTTTTTCTTTTGTATTTCTTTTCAGCTTGTGCCAACTCTGCTGTACTGTACTGTTAAGTGAATGAAAATTTCTTGTGTATTTTAATATCTTTCTTGAGGGCACAAGAAATCAGAGCTTACATTTTACAAAAAATTATTATTTCTTTATGAAAACATTTACAAAAATACAATTTATTTGAGAAAGCCAAAACAACATCCAGTACCTTGGGCCAAACATACATGCAAATGGTGTGTGTCTATTTTTATGAGGAGGACCTTGTATGAGCCTTTACCTCATGCAGTACATTCACAGTATTGTATGTATTAGATATGATAAAGTAAATGTGAAATTCATGCCTGGTCAGGTATCATATAGAATGAAAAAGCAAACACTAGATGTTGTTTCTGTCTATCAAAGCTCAAGCAGATAGAAATAGAAGCTTTCCCCAAGACTGCAGGTTTCTTCCTTAGAACCTCTGAAGCAAAACACACACCAACAGAAGCACAAGGGCAGAGAAGTAACGGCCCCTCTGCATCCCCATGGAGCTAAATTTTAAACTCAAATAAATTGCATCTATCAAAGTATGGGCAGCAGCTTTGCATATGCTCTTTTATCTCAGTGTGGCTTAGGAATGTGGGTCTCAGTGTTCATTACCCATTTTACTGTGCCATCCCATTTTCTGTGTGAGTGGTTTCATAATGCCTGCATGTGCACACAGTTTGTTTGAAGCATCTGCCTAAGCTAAATAACTTTACTAAAAGGGAAAGAAAATTGGATTGATTTGGGATTGTCTCCATTCTCCCTTTTGTGCAGTCTTTTTTGCAATTTGCTTCCTATTTTCATCTCTTGGAGGAAATGTTTTAACCAGTGTAATCAAAATCTATGATCACATAGTCTAAGATTGCTCATAACCACCACAAGTACCTAGAATTACTTTTTATTATAGATTTTTCAGGATTTCCAGAAGTTAATGCATACATACATACAATATAATTACTATATATGGAGCTATATGCAAATCTTCTTATTTACTCTAATAGGAAATGTTGTGTATGGAAAGTAGAAAATACTGCTGCTTTAAACTGTTTTATACATTGCCTTCAAGCAAATACAAGCTCCAAGATTTCTTGAAATCCCTGAGTACTGAAATGTGAATTGAAACCAGTTTCTTAATTACTGAACAATTTGTATTCATTACAACTTGAACTTAGGTCCCTTGTATTGAATACCTTCTGCATCTGCTGCTCACCAGTGAAAGTGAGCTACCTGAGGACATCAAGATTGGAGGCACCCTAGACTGCAGTGATCATGCATTGGTGAAGTTCATAGCCCTGAGGGATGTAAGTCAGATAAGGAATAAAGTTAAACCCCTGAATTCTAGGAAGTTTAGGAATTCTAGCTGTAAGACTTCCAGCTCTTCAGGGAGATAGTCAGTGGGATTCCCTTGGAGGCTGTCCTCAGGGACAAGGGACTGTAACAGAGCCAGCAGATCTTAAAGGAAAGTCTTCCACAAGGTGCAAGAGCTAGCAATCTCCAGGGGAAAGAAATCCAGAAAGGAAGACGAGGACAGCATGGCTGAATAGAGATCTGCTAGTCAAACTAAAGGAAAAGAAGCAAATGCACAAACAGTTGAACCTAGGACAGGTGATGGAGATGAAATTTGGTTGTGTAGGGAAGGGGTCAGTAGGGGTAATATAAAGCTGGAACTGAACTTGGAAAGGGATGCAAAGAATAGCAGGAAGGGCTTCTCAAAAGTGTGTTGACCAGAAAAGGAAGGTGAGAGAAGGTGTATGCCGTCCTGATAAACAACGCTGGAAAACTGGTAACAATGGATGAGGAGAAGGTTGGGGTACTCAACAGCTTTTTTGCCTCAGTCTTCAATGGCAACATCTTTTCCCACACCTTTCAAGTGGATGGACAGCAGGATGGGGAATGAGGGAACAAAGTCCCTCACACTGAGTGTAAAGATCAGGTTCATGACCACCTGAGGAGTCTGAATGTTTATGGAACCTGATGAGATGTATCCCAGACTCCTGAGGGAGTTGGCTGATGCAGTTGCCCACTCTCTATGATATTTGAAACTTCATGGCAGTCAGGTAAAGTCCTATGTCACTGGAAAAGGGGGAAAATTGTATTAATCTTTAGAAATGGCAAAAAAGTTTGACCCTGGGAACTACTGGCCTGTCAGCCTCACCTCTGTCTGGGAAGATCCTGGAACAGGGCCTCCTAGAAGCTATGCTAAGGCACATGAAGAACAGGGAGCTGATTTGGGACACCCAGCACAGCTTTACCAAGGGCAAGTCCCACCTGACCAAGGTAGTGGCTTTCTGTGATGGAGTGACTACATAAGTGGACAAGGGAAGGGTACAGGTGTCATTAATCTGGATTTCTGTAAAGCCTTTCACACTGCCACCACACCCTTCTTGTTAAATTGGAGAGAAAATGATTTGATGAGTTGACTGCTAGATGGATAAGAAAGTGGTTGTACACATCCAGAGGGGTCAATGGTTCAGAGTCTCAATGGACATAACTAAAAAGTGGTGTCCCTCTGGGATCTGTGTTGAGGCCAGTGTTATTTAACATAGTCATTAATGACATAGACAAGGGGATAAAGTACATCCTCAGCTAGTGCACCAAGCTGAGTGGTGCACACTCGAAGGACAGGATCCAGAGGGACCCGGACAAGCTCAAGAAGTGGGCCCATAGGAATTTCATGAGGTTTAACAAGGCCAAGCGCAAGATGTTGCCTATGGGTCAGGGCAAGCCCTGCTACCAGTGCAGGCCAAGGAATGAACAGATTGAGAGCAGATCTGCTGAGAAGGACTTGGGTGTGGTGGTGGATGAGTGACATGATTCTTCCCCTCTACTCTGCTCTTGTGAGACCCCACCTCCATTGCTGCATCCAGCTCTGGAGTCCCCAGCACATGACCCTGTTGGAGAGCACCCAGAAGAGGACCACGGATTAGAGGGTTGGAGCACCTCTCTTTTCAGGAAAGGCTGACAGAACTGGGTTTGTTTGGCTGGGAAAATAGAAACTTAATGGGCAACATAACAACAGCCTCTCAGTACCTGAAGGTAGCCTACAAAAAAGCTATGAAAGGATTTTTACAAGAGCATGTAGGCTTCAAACTGACAGAGTAGGTTTAGATTAGATATTAGGAAAATATTCTTTACTATGAGGGTGATGAGGTAGCAGATGTTGCTCAGAGAAGCTGTGGATGCCCTATCCCTGAAAGTGTTGAAATCTAGGTTGGGCAGGGCTCTGACCAATTTGGTCTAGTGAAAGGCATCCCTGACCAACACAGGGGTGTTGGACTTAAATTATTTTTAAGGTCCCTTCCAGCCCAAATGATTTCCTAATCCTATGACTCTATACAGTCTTCAAAATGTAAGTATGAGACACAAAGAGGAGTATTTGTAAATCAGTTTAAAACGCATGTACACAACTGGTTTTATACTGTATTGATCTAGTTGAATAGATACAAGAGGAGTAAAAATTGAAATCAGCAAGACATGATAGGAGCTTTTCATACTGATACTTTTCTCTTAGGTTATTTGTGGTATCATGGAAGGTTAAAGGCTGACATTTTTATATATACTACCACCTTAAAACTTCATAGACAATGAAAACTTCTGTTATAAGGAACATATGGTAACAATTTTATTTCAGCAAGTGGAAAAACCACTAAAAACATCATATGCAGCACTACAAGGAGGAAAAAAATACATACCCATTGCTCTTTCATATTTCTTCTGAGGTACAGTGGAAACTGCTCACTCAGCAGCACTATAGTACAGTTGACTAGATGAACAAAAAGCCATCACCAAAGCTGTCATTTCAATTTCTTACTCATTTTCTCTCTTTCTCTTTTTCACAGTTTCTGCTGAAAAGGCTTATACCCCATCTCCTAGACAATGGCAACCTGCAAACAAAAATTCTCAATGTCAAAAATGTCTAGGGAAAAGGAAAAGAAAACTACTAGGGAGAAAACATCAGACATCCCTTATCAGGACCTACAGATACTAGCTTTAGCAGCTACATTAAGAAAATGATGACACATGCTATAGCACTGCTCTTGCCACTTCTCCTGGGGCTGGAATGGTAAGATCTTGTCTCTGTGAAGAATTTTAAGCTCATCTTTTATAAGTGCATGAGTAACCATTCAAATAAAAAGAAAAAAGTGCTGTTCTCAAAGAAAATTCAGAAACCCCTGCTTTTCAAAACAATTACAGATTTTTCTTGCTCAAGTCTGGTAATTTATGTAGAAAAGCTGCCATGGTCACTACAGTTTATTATACAAAATAAGACCTGACAGAAAAGGTAATTGTTTAAAACTGGGAATATTTACTTTGCTGCATGCCAGGAGAGATCTGGAAAAACCCCACTTGTTCTGAATAACCAATTTCTTTAAAGAAATAGCTCTGTCTTCGTGCTTCCCTATGGACACAAAGTTTACACCACCTGGTAGACAGCATTTATTATCAAGAGCCATGAAATATTAGGATTAGGGCATTATTTGTCAGTGAAATACTACAGCCCATTACTCTGAGACATCATTGGTGATGGAATTAATGACATTTGAGAAGATTTTAAGAGTTCTGAATTCAAGCTGCATCCAGAATTGTAACTTTCAGACTTGAAGTTGATATCAAAATTGGTCAGATGATAGAAATTTTCTAACACAGTTTTGAATATTAAAATGCAGGCATTCTTTATTGCAGTGAGCTGGTCATTCAGAGCATCCTTCTTCTAATCGAGCGTGCCAAGTGCCAGGTGAACAGAGTTTTCATCACACACTTTGATTGCATATTCCTTAGCTCTCCCCATGCCTTTCATGCATATGTATTACTTTATTTTACAGGTCTTTTTGTTCCTCAAACCCCACTTTTGAGTAAGCACAATATAATTGTTTTGCATAACTTCTACTTGGTTAGCCAAGAGATGAGCTGGCATCCTGCTTGTCTTGTATAACTTTAAAAGTTACATTCTTTGTCTTCTGCTCCAAGGCTATGTTACTCTGTTCTATTAACCTTAGAGTAAAAAGCTGTTTTGTTCTACTGTCCTTTTCAAAGAGTTAAAACCTAATTGCAAAATTGTGGACAGTGGCAGAACAAATTAAATACATGAGATAGAGTTGAATAGAACAGTCTTACTCTTTATTTGGATGCCTTACTATCCAAATAGTAATACCTGAAAACAGGTATTCTGTTTTCAGCTGGGACAGTGTTCTGCTCTTAGTAGCTGGTACAGTGCTGTATTTTGGATTCAGTATTTGAATAATGTTGATAATGCACTGATATTGTAGTTGTTGCTTGGTAGTGTTTACCCTGAGTCAAGGACTTTTCAGTTTTCCTGTGTTCTGCCAGAGAGGAGCTGCACAAGGAGCTGCAAGGAGCATGCCCATGACAGCTGACCCAAACTGACCAAAGTGATATTCCATACCATAGATTTCAATTATCAAATTGTTCTTACTTAACACAGGAGATTTACCTTTTCTATTCTTCTCCCCTTCAACATGCGGAGGAAGTGAAGATTATGTGATCAGCTTGTGTGGTACTTAGTTGCTGGCTGGGGTTAAACCACAACATCAGATCTGACAGAGGAAGAGGAGAATTTGGTGGAAGGCAATGCAGCAGCCCTGTCTTTATTTCTGAACAACTCTGTCTTTTCATAACAGATAGCATACAACAACACTGTGGGGTTGAGTGTAGGATGATGCACAGACTAATCATGATCTGCCTGATAACAAGCATTGCCATCCCTGTTACTTCAAGTGACTTGCCCTACAGGTTTCCTATGAGTTCTGAAAGTTGCTTTGTTTGAAAGATTTCATATTTGTTATGTGTAACTCTTAGATTTTCTAAAGTTTTTTTATTCTGACTTTGAATATTTAAAAGTCCTGTTATCTTTATCAATATTAGTAAGGTACCAATAAGTAAAATTTGACTGATAAATCCTTGGTAATAACACTCCCTATTCATGCAAATATTTATTCAGTTCCCATACATGCAGAACTTCAAACATCTGCTGAGGCCATTGAAATTCACTTTTCTTCAGTGAATTATCTCTCTGAGGAGCTGCGAACCAAATGTGCTTATTCAGGTACGATGAAGACTTGCTAGTAATGCAACCTCAGCTTTTGATATATCAAATAAAACTAAACTCTTTACTATATGTATTTTTAAACTCACTTTTCTTACATTAACAAAAGAATAGCAATGCCTTCAAATTATCTGTAGGATAAAAATTGTGTTAGTGATGTATGTGTGAGTGATAGTAAACACAGGCATAAGGAGAGAAGGAATAGCTTCTCTTGATTTTTGTATGACTTGTCCATGTCTCAGATGAAACATATGATTCCCTTAGAGACTCAATTTCATAAAAATTTTAATATATCCTGTCACAGTGTTTTAACAACTACTGAATATCATAATAAACTGAGAACTGTAGACAGAAGCTATGGGGGTTACAAAGCAGTGTAATGTCTTGTAACTTAAAAATAACTCACCCAGTCAAAGAAATTTTGAAACAAGAGATATTCTGAAAGCAAATATTTAATATCAGTGTAATACTGTCCCACGAAGGAACTTATTTAGGGATGCTTTCTCACAGTCCCTGTGAAATTCTGCCCTCCCTTCCTAGCAGAGCAACAACTCTCTCCTTACAGAATTGGATGCAACCAAACTCTTCTTAGAGCTACCACACAGGGCACAGCTTTCATGATAAAGTTGTGCTGTGCTGGGCAGCTTCTGTCTTTGTCCAGGATAGGAAAGAGACAGAGCTGTGGCTTCTAAGAGGAGATGGCGTGCTTCACCTCCACTCTTAAGCTACAAAGGTTTCACTCTTATACATCATTAAAGAGAGGGTCTGACTTTTCAAATAGCACTGGGTATGATGACTTATGAAGTAACTTTAAAACTGTGGTTGAAGAGATTAATTGCATGTTTAATTAGGTTAATACTGATGTTTTTGCAGCCAGTAGGTATACTGAGGTTATTCACATACCTTCTTGCATACCTATTTTTATGGTAGTTTAATGTTTGAGAGAGGTTGTCTGTACTTGTGGTCCTTACTGAACATGTAAATTAGTCATGCAAGCCTAAAAATAGTTTCTCTAGGCCAATGCTTCATTTGCTTAGAATTCAAGAAAATCATGGCTTTGAAAGTGAAGACATTCAACAGAAGAACCAAAAATTTATTCAAATGACATGATCTAAAATTATGCTTCTGAAAATCATGCTTCAAGGTTTTGGATGAAAGAGCCAGTTGAAAATATGGGCATCCAAAACTACATATTTGCATTGCAATCAACCTAATTTTGAAGGCCCAGTGCTTTATCTCTAGTGTATGTAATAAAAGCGGTGAGTAAATTATATTGAGATTCTTACATTAAAGGAATTTTTAAAGAACTGAACCACAGAACACTGATTGTTTATTCCCATTTGTTTAGGCATATTTGAATCGGTCCTCAAATGAAAAAGAGAAGATCTAAGTCAAACCTTTTAATATTTGCCTGTTCCTGGATTTCTGTACCTGGAATTCAATATATGTGACAGTTCTACTATTGAGAAAAAAATCTGTTTTCAACTGCTCCTTGCCAATACATTTTTTCTGGGCCTTCAATTCCCTGGAAACATACCCTGCAAAACAGCTATGGGAAAAAAGATTGGATATGAGAAATAACATGAATTTTCTCTGCCTCCTAATTTATGTGACAGAATGCAGTTTTTATGTCTTCCTCAGCACAATGTCATAGCAATTTTTCCAGGCACCTGCTATCATACGCTTTGCTCAGTGAAATTATTCTGTCTTCAATGCATTCAATTACACTCATTCTGTTTCTACTCATAAAGAATCTAAAATAAATGGCAGGAGGTACATGGACTCAAATTAGGTGAATCTCTCCAATATATAAGTTGTAAGATGTTTTGGTTTTGCCCTTCTTTTACAGAGAAAAGGTGCAATAAGTACAGCTGGTATAAACATTGGCTACAGCAATGCGGAGTAATCTAAAACATGCCTGGAGGCTGAGTTTTAACTCAAACAGTCGCTATAAGCCTTTTTGCTTCTTTTTACATGTATACAATGTTATGAATAAAAGTATGCATCTGAAATATCTTAGAATTATAAAAGTGCCCAAAGAAAAAAGCTGAGTGTATACAAATACATACAAAACAACTTTCACAGCATCATTCTCCTCATGAGAAGAAACAACCATTGTTGTATTGCACTAAGTAGTTTCTTTAGTTATTATTTTGCACTGTGTGATTGGAATTTTGCACTGAGTAGTTACTATTTTGCACTGAAGTGGTTTGTTTGTATCACATGGTTTGTTCCATTCCCCCCTTCCCTTCAAGCCCTGTGGTGGTCTTAGTCTGGGTAACTCCCTCCTCTCGCTCCTCCCATCAGTTGTATCCCATTGGCTGTGGCCCCTCTCCTCCGACCCTCTTCTCTGGGTTTAAAATCTCCCGCCATGAGCCATTTTTTCTCTTTCTTTTCCTGGACACCACTACCTCCCTCCCAGACCCTCCCCTGGAGGCCTTCCACAATAAAGTTGTGGGACATTTGTCCCAAGAAGAAGAGCGCCTTCCGTCTTTTGCTTTTGTCCTTGTTGATGAAGCCAGGGTCCAGAGCTAGCCAAACTGGACCCCCACAAGGCCTTTAACCCGAGAAACCATATTAGGAAAAACATTAGGAGAATCCTGAAACTGAAGGTTCATATGAATTTTTAGAGGATACTAGACAATTTCATGAAATACTGTTCCCCAACTTTGAAATTCCTTTAGATTTCACTGGCTTTTTTTCTAGATGTTTATAAAAGCATAGATATTGCTCTTTTGGGATAGGTTTTTTCTTTTTTGTTTGTTTTGGGGTTTTTTTGCTTGTTTGTTTTTTTTTTAAAGAAAGACTACTGATAGAAAGTGACTACTTAAATTAATATGCTTGCTTAATTATGTTTCTTGATGTAGGTTCATTCAGTGACATTACATACAGCCACACGATTAAATAGTTTTCCCCAGCTTCATCATAAAACAATCATGGAGAGGTTGTCATCAACCACTTAAGGATTTCCTTAAGGATTTCCTTTATGCCATGCAATATTAGTTAATCACAATATAGGCAGTAAAGCTCCCTACAGAGAGTAAAGGTGCAACCTTTTCTAATGAAAATGATAAGGCACAACTGATTAGTTAAAATAGAGACATGGCAAGCAACAGAAGTTTATTAATATAAGAGCAAAACTCTTACTAATATTTTGCAGACAAAATTTTGTTTGAAGTTTATAATTCCAGATATATCAGTTAAGGTTAATTTGGGCTGTTTATAAGAAATATTGTGCAGTGGGTTGATCTTGGCTGGCTGCCAGATATCTACAGAGTTGCTCTCTCACTCCCCCTCTTCAAGAGGACAGGAGGAGAAATGAGATAAACAAAAGCTTGTATGTCAAGATATAGACAAGGAAATCAAGTATCAAATACCATCATGAGCAAACCAGACTCAACTTGGGGAAAATTAATTTATTACTTATAAAAATAGAGTTGAATTAAAAGAATTATATAATCATTAAAAGTTTTAGACTGGAAGGGATCTTCAAAAATCATCTAGTACAATTCCCCTGCCATAAGGCATTTTTCATTAGACCAGTTTCCTCGAAGTCTTATTTAACTTGACCTTGAACACTTCTAAGTATGGGGCATCCACAAGTTCTCTAGGCAGCCTGTGCCAGTGTCTCACCACCATCATCATAAAAACAATTTATATCCAACCTTAATTTACTCTCTTGCATTTTAAAATAACTTTTCCTCTTCTTGTCCCAGTGAAAAGCCTCTTGCTGACTTTCTGGCAACACCCCTTTAGGGCCCCTTATAAGAAAGGTTGCAATAAGGTCTCACAAAAAAATCTCATCTCTAGGCTGAACAACCCCAACTCTCTCAGATTTTCTTCACAGAAGAGGTGTTCCAACTCTCTAAAATTTTTTGTAGCCCATCTCTAGACCTGCTTCTAGATCTGCTTCTGTGTCTTTCCTGTGCTGGGGATCCCAGAGGTGGATGCAGTACTTCAGGGCAGAATAGAGAGGCAGAACCACCTCCCTGTTCCCGCTGGGCAAGCTTCTTTTTATGCAGCTCAGGCGACCATTGACTTGCTGGGTTGCAAATGCAGATTGCCAGCACGTGCCCAGTTTTACATGCACTGGTATTTTCAAGTTGCCTTCTGTAGGGCTGCTTTCAATCCATTCATCCCTCAGTCAGTATTATTATTGAGTTTTTCCTAGACCCACATGCAGGCCATTTCACTTCTTAAATTTTGTGGTGTTCAGATGGGCTCATTCCTTAAACTTGTCAAGATCCCACTGGACAAAATCCATTACCTTAAGGAAATCAGCTTCATCACTTAGCTCAGTTTCTCTCTGTCACTCATACCTACTCACACTTTTCATTTGGTCAAGTCCACTGTGGTGAACTCCAGTCCATCAGGACAAACATACCCCAGTGTGGACTCCTTCTGGGCTGCAGGTCTGTTAATGACTATCTGAACAAATGAATCCTTTGGGTCTGAGGAGAGACTACTTATGCTAGAAATGGTAACCCCTTGAGCTAATCAACAATCCCCTTTTCCTAACTCAAATACTTTTAAGTGCAATATCTTGTCTAGTATGCAGGAGCAGAAGCCTGTACTTTTAACACTAGGTGGAAGAAAGAGGTGCATGTATACTACCTAAAACAAGTGCCTACTTTAGTGACCAAATGTCTTCCAGCACTTCAGAGAGTGAGGTTTCTATCTCCAAGAAGTTATTTAGAGTGCTGCCTCTCTCTTCTGAGCACGCTGTGATCCTACATTTCTAGTTCTGGACCTTTATTTAAATCCCTAAAGATAGTAGTGAGAAATCATCTGCTCCTTTTGGAATGGTGAAGACAGAAATACTGTTTTATGTACAAACAACTTCATGTTTATTTTAATTTTTTTATCACAATATATACTGATGCATGTTCAACAAAATTTCTGAATTTGAGAATTTGAAAGGTGTTTGAATTTTTTTCCCTTCAATTTATTATCCCAGAGTATAAATCAAGCTTTAAAGGAGAAAATGCTTTCTCTTAAGATTAAGTATAACATTTTTTTGTGTAATTCTGAGCAATAAAAATCATACTGTGGTAATGAGAATAAAATTGTAGCAGTAGTCAGGATGGTAAAGGAATAAATTAGAAAAAGCATCTTAATACATAATGATATTATTCAAATAACACATAGTTATTATAACAGGATGTTGACTGTAATTAAGTATTACAACAATGAGTAGTGGGATTTAGATGCTGGAGAAAAAGCACAATCTTTCAGAGCTAATGTAAACATGTCATTAGATGCTATTACTGCCTATTACTGCTTTTATTTTCAATTTTAATCACAAAATAATTGAAATAATTCAAAAGCATGGATGAAAGTACAAACCATACATATATAGAATCACAGAATCATAGAATGCTTTGGATTGGAAAGGGACCTTAAAGATCATCTAGCTCCAACACCCCTGCCATAGGCAAGAACAATAATTGAGAAAAGTCTAAAAATGTGGTTTGACCCTAATGCTCAAAATGGATTGTTTTGGTTGACACAGGTGGAGCTACCTGAATAAAGACAAAAGGGTACTGGGAAACTGCCAGTGAAAGTTTCTGTGGCAAGTTTGACCGACTGTTTTGTTATATTTACTTGAATTTGGACTCTGAGGTAAGTAAACACAGCCAAATTGTCACTGATTCTGCCTCCTTATGTCCAGAAAAGCTAAAGACATTTGATTTAACGTAAAATGTTTACTCTTCAGTATCAATATTTATTCACATGCACAACTCAGTCTTTCCAGTGCAAATGAGGGCTTTGGAACTGAGTAATCTGCTGAATATTGTTCAAAGAAAATGACAAGATAACATATCTTTTATAGTTTTACTTTGTACATATTTATGTCATTGAAAGTATATTATAGCGGCATTCACAGAAAATGTATCCTGATCAAAGCATGCTAGTTTGAAAAAATTTTGAAAGTGTTTACAGGGAAAAAACAAAACACAATAGTTATTTCTAACTCTACTGAAGTTCAGTGTTAAGTGTGCCTTACTAGGTAAGAAAGATAAAATTCTGAAATTGTCATTTTGACATGACATTTATAAAGTCATTACCACAAATTCAATTCATCATTTGTAACAGATTTAGGTGTGAATAGCAGACCCAAGATATTCCTACTATATGCATCTGTTCCATCAAAAGCTTTTCCCCTTAAAGACATGAAATTGCACACTACAGTTTGAAATAGGAAATGAATTGAAAGCTAAAGACATTGAACAGGGCCCAAAAGGAAAGGAAAGAGTTGTTGGTAATTTTGTCCTACATAAACTCTTAGCCATCATCACGATGAAATAAGTGTAAAACTTTGCTCACCAGCAAACTGGGGTTGTCAAGAACACAGCACAGTTTTTGTGATTGCAAGTCACTTTGTGTTTCCATGGTCAGCTAAAAAAGAGAAAAATCACCGTTACATGCAATTTTGATTTTTTTCATTTAACACAAGACATGATGTTCTTTATATAAGGAGATACTTTCTCCTGCTTTAGCCCTTAGAAAAATAATGAAAAAGCCACAATACCTGTAGTTACTGCTCTGAACATGACACATATACATTTCTCTGTGTGTTTCTGGAATTCCACTAATTCTTCTTTGCTTACTTGTCCCCTTCTGGTGATTTTATTGCCAGGCTCAAAATACTTATTTTTGTAAAACTCTGTTACTTCATAAATAGTCTAGTACACACAGACTATTCTAACCTTGTCATCTGGAGGACTAGAAGCTCTCAAGTCCCACAGTTCCAAAGCAGAACTTTGTAAAAATTTAGTTTAATCTCCCTACTTTTGTATGAAAACTATACAATGAAAATGCTTGATAGTATATGAAATAAATATGCAGTTTTAAAAACAAATGGGATTTTGTTTGCAATGTGTTTCACAATGTCATGGTTTGAGGCTGGCACAATGCCAGTGCCCCCCATGAAAACATACTTTCCCTAGTGGCTTCTGTGAGACGTCATCAGGAACAGAGCAAAGCAGGCTCCAACTTAGGAGTAAAGGAAACAAACTTTATTAATTACAATATCTAAAAAGGAACAGACACAGCACTAAGAATGAAAACCCTTCAAATACATTCCTCCTCCTCCCCCCATTTCCTCCACAGCATGAAAAAACACCACAGATTTCCACCCCGTCACCATCTCTCAGATAATCAACTTTCAGTCCATCACCACCCCTTAGATAATCGACTCTCAAGTCCATCAGGGAGAGAGGAGTCCCCCTCCTTGCACCATAGGCTTCCCCCAGAAACACAATTGAAACTTCCTGTGTTTCCATGCCACTCGTGGCACTGCCTGGAGAATATCTGCCTTTGTGACTTCTTCCCTCCATGTCCAGTGCTCTCACCACTGCACATGGACCAGGACTGCTTTTAGGGTCCGCTTTTAAGGATGCGCTGCCCAGTTTCAAAAAAAGCAGCAGTCTCTCAGCTTTCCTGCTTCATCTCTCTGTCCTCATCCAGAGTCAGGAGGATCAGTATTTGTAAGGTTTCCATTACTCTAGAAAGGGGTTAAAATCTTCGCATCTGTCTGCCCAGAACACCATGGAGGGTGCCGTATCCCACTTCTGGCCAGCCGTGCTGCCAGCATGATATCAAACCTCAAGGCAGCAGAGGCACTGTCTCTCTCTCTCTCTCTCTCTCTCTTTCTGGCCTACCTCACTTCCCCTCCCCAGGCCAGCCCTATCTGGGCAGGGGAGCTCTGACCTCCTTCACGGACCGGGACCAAGAGAGACAGTTCCAGGGACTTCTCTGATTTTAACCCCCTGTGTTCTCAGAGGTGGTCCATACCTTCAGTGGCCAATCCAGGTGCCAGTATTCAAATCCAAGCACTGATTGGTTTGACCACAACCTCCCAAAAACCTCACTTTCTTCTTAACCTACGACACGCAATCAGCCTTTATGGCATATATACCCTGAGATATTTGAAGGAAACAATGAAAATTTATCTGAAAAAACTCAGGTTGTCTTGTTATAGAGTATATTTTAATAATAAAATCTGTAATAGGAACAAACTCTTTAACCCATGTGATACGTTTTTATAGTAATGCTTGTGGCAAAGAAAGAAAAGGAGGTGACAGATTGTTTGCTATCACTCCAACTAACATCCAGCAACAAAGAAACGCAGGATGATTCTCCTCAAATTACATGAAGAACAGATATAATTTCCCTACTTTTTTCTATTTAGAACCACATACAAAAAAAAGCCTTTTGTTTAAAAGCTAAAGCTTCATTAAAAAAACAAACAAGCAAACAAACAAAAAGACCAAAACAAAGAAGAACTGGTTGCAACTGTTGTCAAAAAACCCAAGTTGTTATTTCAAATGAGAACAACAAAGAGTACTTTCCAACCCTTAGGTACCACAGGGATTTTCCACCTCACAACAGCTAGCATAATTCTATAAAATGTTGACTGCTTTAAAAAAAATCTATGTATAGAATACTATTTGGTCTAGAGAAGGAATATTTTTATTTTTATTCACTGTAGAAATTATGTTTGCCCTTTTATTTCTTTCAGGTATAAACAAAGACTTGAAAAGTAAAAGGATGTTGTACACTGAAGGATCTGTTTTGCAAAATTTGCATCAAATATATTGGCATCATATTGCCAGGGAAAGTTGATAGCATGTGTTTTGCCAAAAAACATCACTGCACCAAACCACTTCCTGATGTTTATTAATCTGTTAGAGAAGTTCTGATTCCTATTCCCTCTTCTGTAAACACTGCTGCTTCTTAAATTACATGAGTGTGTTTTTCTGGAGAATGAATGTATAAATTAATATTTCATAATTGCATTTAGTTCCTGAAAACTAAGATTTGTGAATACTCACCCCATTGGAATTATTGTGATGTCAGTTGTGGCATTTTCGTTCTGTTTTTCTCAGCACACTTCTATGTTAATGATGCAGCACTGTCTCATGTGGGAGAGAGCCGCCATGGTATCAGTCATGATAAGTAAAGAGTACAGGTGGTTTAGCCTCCCAGTTCCTGCGTGTTGTATTTTCTCACAGAAGGAGGTAAAGGATGGGTAACCTTTCTAAAAGCTAACAGTGGCTGTCTTTCAACTGCCAATTTTTATTCCTAACTGACAGGCCTTGAATGCAACTCAAATACAGCAGGATTCCAAAAGAGTGCTTTGAATAATAAATAACACTTTAAAAATAATCAAGATAGTAATTAAAAATATGGTCTGCAAAAGACTTTTTCTTTTCCCTCATGGCAACTGAGACAAGATCCCAAAGAAACTGCAATGTCAGCCCAAACCCTGAAAAACTTTCACCAGAAGCTTTGCGAAAGAAATTTGATCTGAGATTGGCTGCATGGAATGCTGAAGAGGAGGAGCAAAACCTAATCAAAAACCAACCAAGAAAAAAAATACAGAAAGTTAAAATATATTTAGCTATATTTATTTATATATTTATCTTTTTAAAGGGATATCTAGCCTCTGACTGAAAAGACTGCTCAGGATCTGGGAATTCTTTATTTGCTTGCCCCTTTTTTCCCCCGATCTGATTTGTTCATTGATGGATTTTTAGTGTATATTCTCCTCGGGAGAGAAATTGGCACTTTTATGAAATATTTGAATAGATATTGCCATACAGATGTCAAATAATATCATATCAAAGGGATTCCTCTTCACACAAGAAATATGGCATTGGGTTTGTATTTCTCTATAAAGATGAGGCTTCATGTGCAAGTACTTGACAAACTGCTTTATTCTTTGCCTGTGACTGTTAGTTGTGGTCATTTAGGGACTCTTGTGTCTCCAGCATCTCTAATATTTGCCATTCAAACTAATTTTTCAATGCTTGATTCCACTCTGGAGCTGTCACTGCTGAGGTGGTTGCCTTAAGCTATTTTTACAGGGTCTTGAGAAAGTCTGGTGCTACAAAATAGAGTTCACCTACTGGCAGCATATGTGAAAACATATTAATAACTTAACAGAAAAAAAAATCTGTTTTTGTAACACTCCTGTTTGCAATTGCTGAACTTAGAAATTCCAGCTTTGTAGTAAAAAGTGATTTTTTTTTTTTAAGTCTCCTCCTTAAGGTAGGTAAAATGCAAAACAATTCTCATTGAAGTAGAATGTTATAATTGACTGAGAATAAAAAAAATTGCTTTGGATATTTAAGAAAGAATTTCTACATCATGAACATTTTGTATATTCTGACTTAATTTTTTCCCTAGTTTGTGAAAAATGTCTTTTTGAAAATGTTTAAATTTTCTGTAGGTTATGGGAACTATTTTATTCCTTAATCTAATATCATCACAGAAGAAGCAGGGTCAACAAAAGTTCTACTAGGTCTTCCTAGTAGAAGAGACAATGTTTTCGATATAAAGTATCAAAACTGATAAAAACAAATGTGATAGTGCTTATTGTCCTACATGCCCTCTTTCCTCTCATTGGATGATCATGCCATTTCAGTGTACTGCTTTGTTGCAGTCTGGTATTTTAGTTCTCTGTGCTTTTTTTTTTTTACTTTCCAATACAGTGATGGCACAGAGAACATGGTCAGCTCCGTGAGGTCATACAGAAAAGGGAGATGATCTTTTTTTGTGTCTGCTCCATGTCAACAGTGGTACCACAGGTTGCCTGGGGAGAGCAGAAGCCATCCCATTGCTGAGCAGCACTCTGCTCTGTGAGGGGGCTGCTCTGTGAGGGGGCCAAGCAAGTGACCCCAGTGCAGGTTGGGGGCTTACTGAGAAGGTTTCTGCCAGCTCTGAGCTGAGCCAAACCGGAGGTAGTTACAGGACCTGTTGGCAATCCAGGGATAATTCATCCAGGATGAAGTAACAAGTCACTTCTAGGGTATCCAAGAAGTCCAATGAGGAACAGCAAAAGCCAGAGCTGGAGACAATCTGCGTGTAACATAGGTCCAAAATGACAGAGATAAGGCTACACAGAATGCAGATGTAGTCACTAAGTCAGGTCATGGAGTGTCCTGGGTAACCCCAAATGTTATAGTATTCCACATCTATCTGTGCTCAAAATTGTTATTGCCTCTTTAAGTCCCAGCCTCGAGGCTAGGGAAAGTGCCTGGGCTTTTTAAAAAGCCCAGTCACCCAAGGAGAGCTCTCATGGCTCTGGTTCTTTGCATTTGGTTCTTGCAGGGAAAGTGTGCAGAGGCAGTGCAGACAGAGGCTCCTCTCTGGTTTTCCATCTCAGGGGGTTGTTTCAGACAGGTTTCAAGGCAGCAGTAGTAGCAACCCTGCATTTCTCACCCAGAAACTGTTTCAGAGTGAATTTTGCAACACCTGTTGGCAGTATGAAGCCAGAGTGGGTTAGGGTTGGACCATGGTGTGTTGGCGCTCGCGAGTTCATTTCTCTTCCTCCCCTGCATTGGGGCAAGACCCAAGACAGCAGCACTGACACCTGATGGAGCTGCTGCCACCAGGGCGATAAGGACTAGGGGGTGTGTTGCTGACATCTTTCCTCCGTATCTCTCCATACATGGTGGCCTGCGGAGACCGCCATCTTGGGGGAGGGGTTGCTCCGACATTTGGAGCTTCTCTTTTCTCCAGGCAGTCCTTGAGATTTCTGTAATTTTGTAATTAGTGATTATTTATTGTTATCTTTTGCCCATTGCTGTTTCAATTTTTAGTAAACTGTTATTTTTTCACTTATATATATATTTATATTTGTCTCCATATTGGTGTAAATGGATTGGTTAAAACTAAAGGGGAAGTAACTAATTTTGGAAGATCTGCCTCTTAAACTGTCTTAAAACAAAGTATGGGTAATGGAGTTGAGCTTCAGGCAGGGTCTGGGTAAAATTTGCCCTACCGTGGAAGGTATTAGTCTGACCGATTGGAACAATTCTTCATTTACAGTTCCGAGGTTGAAAAGGAATAGATAACTATGTAACACAACAAGAAAAACTCTTAAATTAAGATGGAGAATTTAAAGGTACTGTACTCCACCCCTTTACACAGCTAGAAATACCAAGTAGAGCTGGTGTCCAATACCAGGAATGCAGTTATGTGAACAGTAGATAAGGTGCCAGTCGACAGCATTTGGGAAGTTATAGAGTACTTGGGGGAGTGCTTGTGTTATGCAATGACATAGGATATGCATGGAGAATGGGAGGACTCTCACTAAAACAAATACATTCGTAGATCAAAGGAAGCATTGAACAGAATTCAGTGTGGGAAGGAAGACTAGGGAAGAAGATGATAAGAAGATGGTGTGATGGTGTTTCTAATCATGGTAACCAGAACCTTGTCTGTGGTGTATGTTTAAACAGAAAGGAAGTAAATAGCCAAAGGAGCAAAAGTGTTGCTGGATTTGCTGCTCCTGGGTTTAGGGTGGGTGAGCCTTTTTTTGGAGGGGAAAAAGTTTTTCTTAGGTTTATGCACACTAGCTGTTTGAATTTGGTAAGTTTTGTAAAGTAGGACAGAAGTGGACACAAAGTTTTAAAATCCTTTGTCATATTTTAGATTTGCATCTCTGAAACTCTTTTTAGTCCCTGCTTACCTGTCTTGTTTCAAGGTACCTGTCTCAAGGTTTATTTACACATGAACCTTGCTTTTCAGACACAGCAAACAGTCACAGAAATGTGGCAGCTTGGGCTTTGAAGTTCAAGCAAAAGGTATCCTGGGCATTTATATATATAATACATGCTTCTCTCTCCAGAACAGACATATGTTAGTAAAGTCATAACTGTTTCAAATTCTTCAAAGCATCTTTTTTTTCATTTACTCACAGTCCTCTCTGAGTTTAGAAGTTCCATGTAAACTCAGAAAAATTGTTTTATATCCTGAATGTGTTGTTCTAGTTCAAGAATATCTGTGTTTAATTTTGGGTAGGCATGTTCTCAAGGGCGCATTTGTTTTTTCCTACAGTAAATTGCCTCCTAGGTTTTTCTTCCTACTGCTGAAAGGGCAATGCAATCACTTGTGGTGCCAAGCTCAAAAAAAGCCAGTCATGGTAAGCCCCAGCTGCCAAGAAATCCATCAAGTGCCATGTCCTGTTCTGGTTTGTTGTCTTTTTCACACTGAGCAGTACCACCCTACGTGCTCATTAAGTAGCATTCCCTCTTATTCTTTGTTTTCCCCAAGTATATGCAAAAAAAGTGCAGAAATTGGTTAAAGGAGACTGGAGATCAGGAATAAGTGATATAAAAAGCAAGGCAAGGTGTTATCACATACATTTATGTACTTTTTTTACTACTACTGTCTTTTTCACTCATGATGTCTGCCTTCTTTTATAATAAGGCATGAAGCAAAAGGCTCATGTTCAGCTTCCTAACCAAGAAACCTAGATGTGGCTGCTGTCTATCTTACTTTGTTTCAGATAATTCATAGTCTTGTTCAGAATCTTGAACCAGAAGAATTACAGCTACAATTTTAGTACAACTTCAAGTCTTACTGTTAAGAATTTTGCTATGGCTGTTTTTCTTAACATTTTATCAGGCAGATGGCTGCAGACCTCATCAAATCTTGCAAGATAACTAGCTGTCTGTTACCGCATCTCTCACTGCTTTTCTTCATAAGCTATAAAGAACAAATTCATAGACTGATTAAGTTCATTGGGAGGAAAAATGGCTTGTTTGAAAGACTGGCAAGGTAATTTTCTGCATCTAGTGTGTACATAAATTCCATCAAAGTGGATTTAATGTGAGGACTATACAGGAACCTGGTAAAGACTAGCAGGGAATATCACAGCTAGATACTTCTTTGTAAATCAGTGGATCTTGCTTTTGGATGTAATACTAGCACTTTAACTCAAGAACATTTGGATGTATAACATAGACTCAGAAAAGAAAGCTTTTAGAAGACCAGAGTAAATGATTGCTTAATACTAGAAGAACTAGGATTGTATAAAATAGTTAAGAGACTCTTGTATCTTACTGGATGGCTCATATGTTATGTAAGCCATAACATATTCAGTTATGTTATTCAGTTTTTCTGCATCCTCCCTTCAGTTTCTTCCATCTTCAGTTCCTTGTTTTAAAATCAATACAAAGGCTGACTGACACAAAGGCTGTTTAAATAATATTTATCTGAAGCTTTGAAATTTGTAAGAGCCAAGTCAGGATAAAACATCTTCATTTTGTCTACAGTCACTTTTAAAACTTGTGTGTGTGTGTTTGTGTGTTTGTGCATGTGTGCATGATCATGGGCAGGTGTAGATTCTTCCTTATCTCTATCATTATATGTTTATTCCCATCTAACTATATCTAGTCAGATTAAGTTACAATTTTTCTCCAAATCTACTATTTATTTATCACCTGCTAATATAAGCATTTGTTTCTGAAAAACATTCCCATAATCAGAAATATTTCTCTGGATTTCTTTGCGGCAATATAGGTTCTGGTTGAATGTCTGTGCTAATTTTGAAAGACTATTTGTAGAGGATTTACAGGCAGCAGGGATCTGCTCTGTGTAGACATATTTGCTTATTTTGCCATAGTGCCAGCAAAACAAACTTTCAAGCTTCAGGCACAAAGACAGCGACTTTAGGAGCAGACTAGAGAGGCAATAGCTTTCAAATATGCCTATCTATTTCACTTTCCCAAATGGATATCTTGCTATAAATAATTACATAATATTTCCATCACAGCCATTAATGTGCAGCATTTACAACATATATTTAAGTTTAATGGATTTTAGTTTACCCTTGAGAGAAGGGCAAAGTCACAGTAGGGCAACCTTGCTTCCTTAGACAAGATATAAGCTACAACTGTGCAACGGCAAAGAAGATCTAAAAATAGCTTTCTCGCAGTACAAGACAAAGCAATGAAGTATAAAAACAAGATACTCAGTCTTGTACTGCAGTTACGTGCTCACTGGAGATTTTTCTCCACTTTAATTTGAAGTATTATAAAAGACATTATTTAATACATAGGCACATAAATTTTTCTATTACATAAGTTAGCTGTGCTTCATAGAGTTGCAACTGCCCAAACCAAACTCATTCAGATTATATAAAGGAAAAGGCAGTGTCACAGTACCAAAAAAAAATAAAAAATCCTGTTATAGCAATATTAATGCTCAGAGTCATTTCAACAACCATAGCAAAATCTCCTTTTTATCACTCCTTAAAAAAAAAAAAAAAAAGAAAAAAAAAGAAAAAGAAAAAGAAGAGAGGCATTTTATTGCAAGCAAAGACAGTGAGTAAGAGACAAAGATAAAGACAAAACTGTGTCTACTTCTGAACAAGGTCCTCAGCTTTGAGCCAGCCCCCAGCACTCTCTCAGCCAAGATCCTCACCACATTTTCAGCACGGAGGCATTTAGTCCTGGTGTAGGTCCACAGTTAGTCCCCAGTTAGCAATCCCAGGAGTTAGTCCACAGTTCAGCAACCCCAAGAGTCAACAGGCTATTACACTTTCTAAGCAACCTTTTCACTTAGACAAGAAAAAAAATCATTGTTGGGCTGGTTTAAAATAAACAAGCATCCTATTAAAATGTGATTGTGTTGTGTATCATGTTGATGTACTGGTTCAACAAACAGAATTAATTCGCTAACTTCCTAATTATGTACAGATATTGGTTTGATACTTTTAAATTTCCTAGATCTATTAATTTTTAAATTGGATGTATATAATCCTATTTATTTCCATCTTTGTTATCATTAAATTACTAGAAAAAAATTAGGTTTTTTTAGTCTAATGGTCTGTCAAATATTTTGCCTTAGTTTTCTGGTTTGTTGTAGAACCTTGGTGGCTCACACTAGCAGCATGAATAAGATAATAAAGGGGAGTGGAGGAGGGATCACACTGATAATGTGGTGGTAAGATCCCCAGCAGGAACTTTTCTAGCTTTAGTCGTTGTCCTTTCACGGAGTAATAGTCTTTTGGAAGCCTGAAACAGGGACTCTGCCTCTTCTGCCACCTTTTGAAACAATTGATAAAATAAAGCAACATTGATACAATAAAGCCACACAAAGTTTCTTGGGTCAGATTTCTGCTTTAATTTTAAAGATATTTCTGATTTTCCTAATGAAGCCTGATGAAGAAGAAGAAATCAGGAGCTTAATGGATGACTCTTAAAAGCTTTTAAAGTCTCAAAAAGTTCAAATACACAGTTTTTGTAAAATACACATTTTTTTGTCTGTCAAGACTATTGAAATTTCACTGTTTCCATAATTTTTTTTTTTAATTTTTCTGAGGGGGCTGGAAATTGCTTTAACCTTCATTTGCCCCTGGTTTTTAACTTGGATCTAATACTAAAATACTGCCGTGCTGTGTCTGAACTGATATTTAACTAATATATGTATTTTTGAAAATATCATCATCATTAAGTACTCCAGCAAGGTAAAATAAAGCAGGAAGCAAAGCTTTAGTTTATCTTTAAAAAGTACTTCTTAATCCTCGGTGTTGGGGTTGCAGAACTACAGGACAAAAATTACTTCTGGATGAAAGATACTAAGTGTTTTATAAGCCTGACTGGTCTTGTCTGTGTTGTTTTCAATTGCTGTTCATTGAATATAGAGGATTCTTCAATCTAGGAAAAAGGTAGCCCATTTGCATTGCACTTTGAACCATCACAAGAAGCAGGATTATTTTTGCCTCTGTTGTTTCTGTTTACTACACAGAGTGGCAGATCCTTGCTTTATGGCCTGTCTATTAGAAGTGGAAAATTCTCTGAACTTCAGAGTACTAAATTCATAAGGGCATTAGGAGTCATAGCTAGATTAAAAAAAAAAAAAGGTAGGTATCTGAAGTGGAACTCATGCAGAATTTTTATATGCATTTTGTGTATTAGATAAGCCTGCCTATATGTTAATTCCTTTAAGATATTCATCTTTCTACAAATTCTAAAACCTATTAGTCTTTATAAAACATATTGTTATAAAACATTGTTTTAAACAATCTTATATAGCATTGGATCTGTAACAGGTGACTTATAGCCATCCAACTATTCACTGTTGAAGAGTTTAAGCTTTACTTTATGTTAGAACTTTACTTTATAACTATGTTAATATAGTTGTATTAAGTACACACAAACACTTAAAGTCAAAGCTTATTTGATGATTTATGCCCTCACCCTCTAATCTAATACCCAGGCTCCTTCCAGAACTTTGGTCTCAGCTTTTTTATTTCTTCTCCATTAAACTGAATATTTTAACTGCTTAACTACCTAAACCATTATTGGTCTGTGACACGAAAATTTGCATTAGACTACATTTCTCTAGAACTTGTACCGCACCCACACTCAGAACTCTGATCCAGAGCACCAAACCCTCAGGTCAGCAGGCTTCTCCATTTCCTCCTCTGCTAGTAAGAACACAAATACACAGTTTCCACCTTGAATGGTTGACAAACTGTACCTTGGAACACTAGCTGTCATGAGACAGTGGCTTCTACCAGTGAGGTTTCTTATTACATTCAGAAGTCTAGATTGTTGTTGTTCTGCTGGCACCTCAGGTGGCTAACGTAAAGCTGGCCTAGATGTGTCTGACACTAAGAGAAATAGAAAGCAATTGGTGGGTTTTAAAAGTGAATAAACTATTGATACATATTGTAAACAAACACAAATTAAATTTAAGGTGCCTACTTCGGTGTTGTTAGCAGTCATGTTTTTACAGCTACATTGAATATGTGGCCTAAGTCCTTTTTCAGATTTGGCCTTCGGTTGTTTAGTTCTCCATTGTTTTGATTAGAACTGAGCCCCCATTTACTCTTAAAACATGATGCCTTTGAAGATCTTCCTCTCCAGATGAGAAGACTGGCTTATTTTTCAACATGCTTTATTGATTTTATAACACTTTTTTCCCTTCAGTCAAGATATAATGCTGTTTTGCCAATGCATATTTAGTAATGGCATATACAACAAAATATGCACCAGTGCAACTTCTCCTGGTTATCTTTCTGCTGTAATTTATGCTGCTTTTGTATAACTCAGGCCTACAACAAAGCTACAACTGTGCACTAAACATGTGGTGACATCTCAGACGTTGCCTTTCTCACTTTATTAGAGCAAGAAATTGTTCCAGTGTTGTCTGTCTCTATATTGGAAGCAACAGCCAAGGTAGACAGAATGTGGACACACTATAAACAGAAAACAAACAGCTACTTTTAACGGTATTTCCTATGTAAATATGCATATTGCTGAATTAAGCATGAATCAAAGCGTTCTCAATATTACAAAATCTAACTGATTGAGAATATGTAGTTTAAAAATAAATGGTAGTTAGGTCTAACCAAGTTAATTAATTGTACAGAAATTGCACTCCTAAAAATGTTCTGCAGAACATACTGAAAAATAAAACTTCTATCCATAACATTTAGTGCATAACTGCTAATTAGTTTTGGCAAGTGTTAAAATGTCCATTGAAAGCAGATGAAAAGAAAAAAAACTTTACCCGCTATGCATCTGAAAAAAAAAAAAAAAATTGCAGTTCTGGACATCTTAAATGATGACATCTTCCTGCCTAAGCCTCATTGTTTGATTTTTTTTCCCAAAATTTCTGTGATTATGGATTCTACATTCATGAGATTAATTTTGGGGTATTTTAGAGTGACAGTGACATAAGGGAATGTCCTAATTTCAGCCAAGGACAGTAGCCAGGAGGGCACAGAGCTGTGCGCAGTGTACAAGACATTGTGTATTCAGTACCATCTTACATCATGGCCAGGGGCAGGGGAAAGGGACTCTCTTGCTTGCCAGAAGAGGGTGGGGGGGGTGTTCTTTTTGGGTAGAGGAACTGTAGCAAACAGAGCAGTGGGGTAACAGTGATCTCAGCCAGAGGGAGTGGTTCGGGTTGTGTGGCTGCAGTTGAGTCGGGCTCCACACTCTCTCTTTTGCACACTTCCGTTGTCAGTATGTTTGCTGTTGCTGTACATTTTCTTATCTCACTGCTGTTTCCAGTAAATTGTTCTTATCTCAACCCATAATCTCTGCTCTCTGCCAGAAATGAGCAAGTGACATCTGGTTTGCAAGTCTCCTGGGGTGGCAGGAGGGTCATTAAATTAGGAGTGCCATTCCTAAACCACAACAGGGAAGAAGTGCTGTACAACAGGGATTCACCTTGTATAAATGACACTTTAGTAATTACCATACTTTGTAGGTTGGTTTTTCTCCTCCTTTCTTTCCGAACTACATAGTTCTAATACTTAAAATATTCCTCTAGCATCTAAAGTATACACTGTTTGGAAAAGTAACGTTAAATGAACTTGATTTTTTTTGTTGTTGTTTCAAGTTTTAAGACCTGACAGATCCCTAGTGAAATCCAAGGGGGAAACAGTCCTAATCTTTGAGAATCAAAGGTTTTTTACCAACTTTCATTGACATTTGTAGAACCTGGAAATCTTAACCCTCAGAATCTCTTTCCATGACCAGCAGATCGTGGATCACTCATTGAGAACTTCCCCTACAAAGAACTTTCATTTATGGTATCAGTCTTAAACAATCTTTCCTCTTTCTAACTCCTTGAAGATAGGTTTTATCTGCCAGTTCCACGCTAGAGTCTCCATATGTAAGTGGCTTTTCTGATATTGCTTAAGGTAAACAAGAGAACCAGAATTTGTTTATAACATTGCTCTCTTTGTAGAAATGTTATATAATGAATGTTAAAATCAAAATACCAAAATTCTCTCAAATATTTTCAAAACAGGAAGAATACAGGATGGTTACAGAGTACTTAACATTTTTGAACTTCCTTCCAAATCACAAGGACCATCTTTACTTTGAAATAGACTCCTGTGCAACATAAAAACGGCACCACTCAACTCCTTGACAAAAGTTCTTTGTGCTTATGTTTGTATCAGAGGGAACACCAAGTTCCTTGTTTGGGAGTTAGTTCTTATCCACTGGAGAGAAGAAAAAGTACTAGTAAGTTGTACAATTTAGGTCAGAGATTAAATATTAACCTCAGGGAAAATATATCTCAAAAAAAATTCTACCACATTTTGTTTAAAAGCCTAGCTGTTGCTCTTACCTATACATGTCAAACACATGGGTGCCAGTAAATAATTTGTAATAACAGATAGCATTATACTTGTGAATACATGTACTTGTGAATTATGCATTAATCCATAAAATGCTCGGTGTAAATCCCTGCTCCATGGATGCTTGGTTTTACTACTATATTAAATTTTTGGTTTTCTCCCTTTACACAGGCAGCTGGCACCAACAGTTGTGAGATGTATGGATGAAGACTTTGGGCTATGAAAACATTAATGATAGAGCAAAGGTATTGAAGTAACATCTGTGAGCAGAAAGGACTAAAGCAGAAAGACAGTCTGCAGAGATTAGTGCAGGGAAAAAAATTACAGTCAACTTGTTTACTTCAGTCAGCATTTTCACTAAAAGGCAGATCACTGCTACTTCTTTATTAACCTTGTAAACTAAAATCAGACTGCCCTGAGGGTCCTGGCTGAGGTGATCAGAATGGTGCTGCTGAAACTGATCTACTGCTGCTTTGGAGATAATCTGATAAAGTTATTACTAAAGGTAGTATTTTACAAGTGCTTGTAAACGTAACTGTCATGCTCAGGAAAGCAGAAACTCCAGTGACTGTACCAAAATGTGGGAGTATGAAAAAATGAAGCTGGTAGTGGATAGAGGAGAAAATAGCAGTTTAATTAACGACAGTTGCATTTGAAAATCAGTTCAGCCCTTCATTAAAAGGTCATTTGAAACTTGTAGTTAAAGAAATGTGCATTCAAATATTCTAGCATGTACCAAAGCTAGACCAGACACAAGGTGACTAGAAAGAGAATGGCTTGAAAAGGCCTAAAAACATGACATTTTAAGGCAGCTTTTCGGCTAGTCTGTAACTACTCAAAACATACTTCCCTTCTGTGAAACTGCCCTCATTTACATGAGCTAAGAAGGTGACCTAATGTTTATCACTGCAACTGGGAATGGATGTAGGTTTTTTCATGAAAAGGTACAGATATTTCTTTAGAAAACTGGTGAGACTGAGAATGGGGTGCTGGGTCCAGTTATGAGTTTGCCACTATAAGACACATACTGAAACTAGTCCATTAGAGGGCCACAAGGATGATCAAGGAGTTAGAGTAGCTGATCTATGAGGAGAAGCAAGGAGAGATGAGGCTATTTAGTATGAAGAACAGAAGAATAAGGGGGATATTAGAAATGTGCATAAAACCTGACGGGAAGGATTAAAGAAGATGGAGATTGAGTCTTGACAGTAGTGCCCAGATTGCTAAGATTGACTCTGGAGACCCTGTACTTGGGGACATTCAAAACCCTGGATGACATCCAGAATCACCTACTGTCCTTGACTCTATCTTGAGCAGGGGCATTGGTCTTGATGAACTCGAGTTTGCTTCCTGCCTCAACTATTCTAAAATTCTTTCACTAGAGAAAACTCATAAAGGGAGCATGGGTAAAGTGACTATTTTTTTTGTTGTTATTACAAAGAAGATGTATAATCTAGCATTGGTAAAGAAACTGAAATTTAGTTCTCTATGCAAGTGAAATATGCAAGTGTGTGAAAGAAATATTTGGATCTTTTTTCTTTGTTTGCTTCTGATCTGCTTTTGGAGGGTAGCTTTGTTAGGCTTGCAGATAGTTTAGAATTGTTTAACACTTCTAAAGGCATAGGGAAGAAATAAAATGTAATTTCTATTGCAGACTCAGAGTTCTAGAAGCAAAGTCTGGGCTCTTCTCTTTTGGTTAGTTCAGTCTATATTGAGCTTTTACAGTACTGTCCAAAAAAGAAAAAAAGGGCTGTTTGGTTTTTTTCAAGTACCTGCTAGATCAAGTAACTTCATGTAGTAAATATAGGGTATTCTAAATGGCTTGGAGAAGACAGTGCATGAAAAAGAGGACATACACTGAGCAGGAGACAAGATATATTGTTGCCTGTTCTAGTCTCACAAAAATTAAAATCACAAGTCATTGGAAGATGAAAATGTTCCTATTTTTTCATAGCACTTGCACAGAGATCTAAACCATTCAGGTTTGATCCTGTACTTCCTGGAAAGTGAAGTTGCTGTTACTTTTGAGGCATGTGAATTTGTCTAGAATTTTGTTATCCTATAACTTGGAAAGAATCTCTCTGTTTAAACAGTCTAACATCTTTAAAAATGTTAGACCTTTAAAGTCTAACATCTCATTAAAAACAATGCTTTACATTCTACAGCACTAACTGTAAGAGGTGATATCCCTAAGCAGAAATAAAAGAAAATTAGATTCTACTTTTTGGTGCGGTAAGCAGTCCACCTAAAATTTTTCTTCTTAATATAGAGGTGTACACATTTTTATAAGGCATTTATTTCCATGAAGCTTCTTTAAGGTTGTGTGGGAAAGTCTTCAAGCCCTATTCCCATGCAACAAGAAAGCGAATTATTTGCTCAGCACCCTAGGGATAAGCCATGATGTGGACACTGGATCTCTCTAGTAACTGGGGTCGCAACACTAGAGAGAAATCCACCTCCAGCAAAGTCTATGACAATTTCTTCTGTCTGTTTATCTTGACTGACTACAAGACGTCTAACCTGGCTGTTCTCTCACTGCCCACCTCAACAGAACAGGAAGAGAAAGTAAGATTGAAAAGAATGTCAAGGCAAGGACATAATTTACAAATTACCATCACAGGCAAAACAGACATGATTTAGGGGGAAAAAAATCATTGACAATTAAAATAAAGTTAGACAGAAAGGAACAAAGGCAAAAAAACTGAAGACATCATATCACACACCCCTTATTCCCAGGTTCAGTTTCACTTCTTAATTTCTGACTTCTGACTTGTTCCAACCCTCACAGACCACAAAGAGGTGGTTTTGGTGAGATTGTAGTCAGCTCCTCTCTCCTAATTCCTCCTCTTCACATTTCTCCCCTGCTCCAGTGTCAATCCTCTTCATGGACCACAGTCCTTCAGGGTAAATCTGCCCTAGCATGGGCTTCCCATGGTTCACTGTTCCTTCAGGAAATAGTTCACTTGCTCCAGTATGGGATCCTACATGGGCTACTATGGAGAGCTGCTCTATCATGCTTTCCTCCACAGGCTGCAGTGAGCTCCATGACCAGCTGTTTTTTGGAAACAGTGAATATTTATTTGCTATTGAAAAGACTGAATTTGGAACTATAAAAATGCTCACTGAATTTGGAACTATATAGACAGTAGTAAATTATAAAGGCGAGTTAAACCCTTAATCACTGCATTGAGAAGTAGGGAAACTTCTTACTTGAGAACAGGATTTTATTACCACTGTAAAAAATTCTGTTGGGGTAGACATATGTGACAAAATATCAATGTGTCAAATAAACACTACATTTTCAATGTCCATATACAATAAGTCAGTAATCTTGCTAACAAAATTTCATGCCCTTCACATATCCATTTCAAGGCTGAACTAGGCAGGAAATAATTTTATTAATTTTTTTAATTGTTATTGCCCATTTATTAAATTGATGTGCTGTAAACCTCTAGCCTGTAGAAGTTCAAACTCAAAAATAAACAGCATTAAAGCCTTGCTGCATGATTTTGTTTGTTTCTAAAGCTGAACTGCATTATATGGTTTGCTATGTATAGTAAAATGATTGTTTTTAATTCTGTGGAATCTACAGATTGGCAAGTGATCAATATATTATAAAAACTGTAATTTTGGAGCACTTAGGATGGCCAAAACCATAAATTAATTTGTTAGTGTCTGTTCTCCAGATAAAAAGTAGATAATTTATTTACAATTTTGTCCTCAAATGCTCATTAAAGGCTAGAACGTGGAAGTCAGTGCACTATTTACATTGTTTTACATTGAAAGAATAAGTATGCTTTTGCAGTTTAAATAACCAAATGATGATGACTATCTTTTCACATTAATATATCAGAAAAAAATTGTTCAAATAGCTCATATATTCTGATGCTTCTCAGAAAAAAAAAAAAATAAAATGGTGGAGAAAAATGGAAAAAAAACAAAGAAACAAACAATAATACATAAAATATACTAACAAAGAAAACTACAGAGGGGGCAATGATTCTGTATTCCTAAAGAAAATACTAACTTTTCTGATGGAGAACATTTATATCAGTTATTTGCCTCTCAGGGAATTCCTTAAAAGTCTGATTGTTAGACTATTGCACCTCTATTCTTCCTCTACAAAATAAAAAGTCCAACATCTTCTGCATTCTAAGCTACATATATGAAGAAGATTTACAAAATCCTACAGGTTACAAAAATTGAGGTTATTCTGACTGATATAAAAATATTTAGTAAGTTATACATTTATACAAAGGCTATGCAACACAACTTCAAGCACACTGAATTTCATCCCACCTATGAAAAACACACTGCTTTGTTATGGGAAGACTCAAAACATACATCTTTATAGATATGTAGAATCACTGTTAATAACACCAGAACAGTTTGCAAACTTTTTTTCTGAAATAATATAAGCTAAGTCTCTTTAGTAGATAAGCTAAGTTATTTTATGGATCAACATTATGTTGCCTTTAGCTTCTAAATAAAACACAATATAAACATGCCTTTTCTGTGTCAGAAAATTTGTTTTGTTTAGTGAAAACTTATTGTCACAATTTTAAACTCAATGTCAACTTAACCATGAAAAAAATTGATGTTCTTAATTTCTGTTCTGCTGAAATTTTTGTTCCTCTTTTCTCTTTGTGTTCTATTAAAGAAGTTAAATATCATACTGACAGCACCACTGTCTTATGGGTTAAAAAAAAAGTGTATGTGTTGTACTGTGACGTAAATAACAAAGCCTTTCTACTTCATCTATAAAAATACCATATAGGAATACATTTAGGCCAACTAAAAATGTTGCCTTTATATCTTTTATATAGTTGCATTTATGAAAAAGATTTTGAAAGACCTTTTGGTACATCAGTAGTCACTGCCAGAAATTCAATGTGTTCCCCACAGAGCTCTTAAACATTATGTTTTTTTCTCCTCCCTTACAGACCACATGAGATCCCATTGGTGTTGGACAGTTTCATCAATACCACTCACAGACTGTATGCACATGTGCTTCCTTAATACACATTTACTAATGAGGCTTGATGCTTTTCTTGGCCTATTGATTATGTCTATCTTGAAGTGACTGTATTTTCTGGTTGAGCAAATGTAGACTGAAAACCTTACTCTCATACTTTTTAACTGAGATGCTACAAGATCAGCCTCTAGTGGGACTTCACATTTCTGAACAATGGAAGTGGTGGATGAAAATGTTACAAAGTACCGTAAAATCAAGATAGTGTCTTGCTGCTACTGCTGCCAGTATTTTGCAAAGGCAATCTGTTCTTCTTAAACTCTGGGAAATACTAGAATTCTCTCTAAATATTTTAAGTATGTAATTAAAATTCTGCAATAAAACCCCAAATTTAGTTCTGGAAGAAACTGTAGCTGTATTGAAGCAATAACAGTATTATTGTAGACTGCAGCGGGGAGGACTGTGACCTCATGTTTAGTCACTGTACTTTGCTTTTCATATAAGTACACCATACAAGATTTACCACTGTGATAAAAAAATCACATATGATCAAATAATGAAATCATAAAATGGTTAAGGTTGCAAGGGATTTCTGGAAGTCATCCGATACAACGCATATGCTTAAGCAGGACTAACCTAGAGCAGACTGCACAGAACCATGCCCAGTGCTCTAGATTTGTCTTAGTAGATACTAATATGTAAGATCTAAGTGTTCTGTGGGGATGCCAGGAAGACTTGAACCTTTACTAGTTGCAGCACCTATTAATCAAAATAAATTCTTTTCTTTCTCCTCTCTTCTCTACTTCCTAGGCATAAACCTGAAGACTGAAAAGAAGTTCAGGAGACTGTCACTGAATGGCTTGTTACCTTATATAATTTTTTCTTTGACGTTTTAAAGCACCTCAGTTTTAATTACTGGATAAACAGACTACCTATATGTATAATTTATGTATATATTTACTCAACACAGTTTTTATTTCATTTGAACTTTGCTGTTTGGTGATTATAAATACTACTCTTCCTTGCTTTTCTGCTTCATGAATATCATGAGTCATGGCATAGTACTTAACTAAATGGATGACTTTATTATTATGAAGTATTATTGCTGAATTATGCTTTTAGCCAATAGCCATGGGGTGCTGGCCTTTTGTTATTCTTTATGTTTGCGAAGATTTTATAAATTGTTTCTCAGATAACGCCTCTGAAATGCATTTCCATGTTATTTTTAAAGAATTTTCTATGAAAATCATAGAATAATAGAACAGTTTGGGTTGGAAGTGACCATAAAGATCACCTAGTTCCAACCCCCCTGCCATGGGTAGGGCCACCTTCCACTAGAGTAGGCTGCCTAGAGCCCCATCTAACCAAGCCTTGAACACTTCCAGGGATGAGACATCCACAATTCTGGGACAAGTGTTCCAGTGCTTCATCATCCTCATTGTGAAGAAATCCAACATATGGTCAAGAAGGTCATCATAAGTTCATAAATTATTTAAACTGGCTCTTCCATTTCATCCTTTCGCACTCCAACCCTAGTGCTGCCTCAATTTTTCACTTCCTTGTGACAACAGGAGCATTTCTGCTATCATCTGACAACATCAGTGTATACAGGAAAACATGAAGAGCTCAACACTGCTTTTGTTTTTTTCTCCTGTTTTTTTCTATCTTATAGTAACAAAAAATCCTGTGATGCCAAAATCAGTAGGTAGAAAGAGACCTGGAAGGAACAGGGATGAGACAGTGGACAGTTTTTCTTCCTCTTGTGAGTATTTTGAGGTAGTACAGACTGAGTTTATAGCAACAGCTATTGAATTTAAATTTTGTTGTTTAGATTGTGCATCATAGTGGCATTTTAAGAGCCACACTCAAAATTAATCCTGACGAGTAATTGCACTGTGAGGCAGAACACCCACTTTCGATCAAATAATTTAGCTGCTTTATTTACATTTTTTTCCACCTAGCTTCTCCAGGTCAGAATCTCTTTGGTAAGGAGCTTGAACTGGACTGTACCCTGAAAAAACTTCCTTCTCTCCATAGTCCATGAAGAAGATTGAGATGAACCTGAAGGTTCTCTGGGTGATGTCATCAAAGCTGTACCTGCAGCACCTGGGATCTGTGCTTTCCTAAATCTGCATGGGGGCTCTAATTGAATAAAGACCTCATTCCTTTGTAAAAAACCTATGCAGGGGAGGTTCTACTTGAAATGTGAAACCTTATTCTTTCAAGGAAGAAATTACTCTGGTTTTGCATCCAATTGAACAGTAGAGGACAAGGCGTCAAAGCTGTTGAGACCAAACCTCATCTTCATCTGCAGATTTGGAAGATGGAGAAATAGGTTGTGCCATGAATGCTGGTGTTCTTTTATATTGAGCTTTTGCTTTGAAAGCACAGTGTATGCGAAGTAAAAACATGGAACATTATTTGATCATTTGGAAGAAGCCAGCTGTACTGACTATCATTTCAGGTATGTGGGGAGGAGCAGAGACCTTGTGAGGAAAACAGGACAGTATCAAAGATTTATTTCCTAGCACCAGTGTACAAGTGTGAATGGGGTAAGTGAACACATGAGAGCAAAAAGGCCCCTAATTGTGGTATTTTTGAAGTTTGTAATGTTTGATTTTTATGACCAATGTTTTGGTTAAAAAAACAAGCAGGTAGGAGTTGGGGTAGAGGACATGAGGGACTATTAACACTATTTTAAAGTTTGCAAGTTTTTCTTTTTTTTAAATGGGAATATGCATTGTGTCATAAAATCAAATTGTGGATTTTCTCCCAAATTTTTTCTTTCCATTCCACCTGATGTGCAAAATCTATGGCCATGCAAGTTATAATGGAGCACACTAAACCCATTCACAATACCACCATCTTGTTTAGCAGCTCAGGTAAAAGAGGTTTAGTGAAAACAGGAATATACCAGTATCTTACACCTCCTTACTTCTGCAAAAGAGGGAGCACTCCCTAATGCTCTAGAGTAAATTTGCTTTCAGAGCAAATTTAAACACATTAATGCTAAATATTTATATTTTAAACTAATTTAATTTTTAACTAATTTGGCATATGCTGAACTTAGCAGTAGAAGCCCTTGCACCATCAGCTACAGTAGGAATAAACACTGTATCTAATTTCCAAGTGAAAACAAATCATCAAGAGATTTGCCAGTTCTATGTATCTACAAGATATGACTGCATGTTTAGTCATGTAGGTGTCTCCACCCTCTTCAATGTACATTTTAATTCTTGTCAGAAATCAGCTTTTCCACCCTGCAAATGACTGATGCATGAATGCAAAGTGTTTGAAAATGGTAGTACAGAGTCTATTTGTGTGTGCCTCTGTTCCTGTAAGTATATATAGAAGAGGCAACAAGTAATTAAAGAAAAAAAAAAAGAAAATACAATAAAAGAAAAAAGTAATTATTGCGGGAAGCAGAGGAGACACCATAGTTCCCAAGGCAACAAATTTTTTCTCTTAAAGCTCATGTAGGGAAAGAGCAATCTCACATCTTCACAAACATACTCCTATTTTTTTGATGAACAATCTATGTTGCTGAATAACAACTTAGCCCAAGACATAATTTTTCTGTTTTAAGTGGGAGAGATTTATGTTTCCAGTGACAAAGGATTATGTACTATATGAATAGTAAAGGATTGTGTACTTTATGAATAGTGTGCTCTCTTTCATCCATTTTATTTCTCTTCTTGAAATTTTACTCATTTGAGTGGTACCTCTGTCGTGGTTTAACCCCAGCCAACACCCAAATCCCTCACTCCACCACCAATAGGATCAGGAAGAGAATTGGAAGAATGAAAGCTCGAAAACTCATGGGTTGAGATGAAGAGAGTTTAATAAGGAAAACAAAAGACACACATGCAAGCAAAGCAAGTAATTAATTCACTGCTTCCCTTGGACAGGCAGGTGTTCAACTATCTCCAGGAGAGCAGGGCTCCACATCATTTAACCATTATATGGGAATTCAAGTGCCATCACTTCAAACATTCCTTCTTCCTTCTTCCTCCCACTTTATATACTGTGCATGATGCCATGTGGTCTGGAATATCCCTCAAGTAATTTGGGGTCACCTTACCTGTCCTGGCTGTGCCTCCAAGCACCCATTTCTTGCCAGAGTGGCAGTATGGAAAGCAGAAAAGGCATTGGCTCCGTGTAAGCCCTGCTCAGCAATAACAAAAATGTCTCTACATTATCAACCCTGTGCTCAGCACAAATCCAAAACACAGCCCCATACCAGCTATTATGAAGAAAACTCTCTCCGCCAAAAACAGCACAACCTCCCAGAAGGCAAGTGGGATTTAAAAGAAATTATATCAGAATGCAAAATCAGATCTACTCACTCAGGAATTTTAGTCTAGTCTTTTTTTTTACATAAACCAGTTAAGTGATACTACAAAATTCCACATTCGTAGAACAGTGCTAATGTTAAGAAATTATATTACCCAACTACAGTACAGTGTTATTCATTCTGTCACCTTAAGCTAACAAACATTGTGATTGCTATCATAGATGATTCTATACATATTCAAAACCTCCGTCTCTTTTCTTGAGTTATTTTTGTTTCATGCATATGTGTGTGCGCACGCATGCCCATCTTTAACTCACAATGAAGGAGAAATTTCTATTCATTTCTGACTTCAAAACCACATTCCACTTGCATAAAAAAACCTCCTACTTTCCTTACTGCCATGTGTTTAATGTGAATATGTGAACAAAAGAACCGAAATCCAGTGATCTCGTTTCCTTAGTTATTCCTATTGAATGATGGTTTTTGGGAACTAACTCAGAAACACAGAGGACACATGTAGAGCAACTGAGCTGATGGCAAGGACGAGCTGGAACATTCAATAATGAAAATGTGATAAACATAACTATAATGAAAACAAACTTAAGGCAATGTGAAGAACCTGTTTTAGAAAGTTATTTGGGTTTTTTCAAGGTTCTTGCACATGTTTTTCCAGCCTTTTGGAGGATAGATGGACTTCAATATGAACTTATTTAACTGGCATTTTGGTCATCACTCATCTGCTCTCTGCAAGGACCCTTAATTAACTCAGTGAACTTTGCTAGACTTTGGCTCAAGACATTTACATTTTAATGGAGAAGACTAACCCAGATGGAATAGAGTGAACTGCACACAACATTAAACTGTGGATAGGCTATAAATTGTAGATGGAACACTAAATATCTTGACCTTATATTTCTGGTCCCTGATAACTAAACAACACAGTTTTCCTCAGTTTATATTATACTTTGGATTTTAAAGGACATATACTTATTTTAAGGTTTTATTAATAAGAGGAGGCAAGTAAGGGCATCCTCACTGCATTACACTCAATGCTTCTACCAGTTGTTGATTTTCCTGAAGAATATTAATATAATATTAATTAATTTTCCTGGAGAATATCCTGCAGTAGTATAGGTCACCAAAACAGCAATGTGCTACTGACAATCCACCAACAATATTTATACCTCCATATTTGTTGTTTTTTTAGTCCAAAACAGTGAGTAAAACATAAGTCTTTCTCTGCTAAGAATCTCTGACCTAGAAAAGTCTCCAGTAATTCCTTATTGACCTTAAAGTCTGTTACTGAGAGTCAATAATGTTGCTTTAGTGCAGCATTCCCATCAAATTTAGAAACACTTTTAAGCATCATCTGGTGACTTCCATTTCTATATGAACATTTCATATGCTGCTGAATGGAAATATAGTAATGGGCTAGAAATTTATAGCTGTTCTTGCAGCACTAGCACAGATTAATAACATAGGGAACGCACTATCCCTTTAATAAAACAAAGGTCTACAACACTGGGATCAGGGTTGAGACCAGGAGTCATCCCATTAATTGTCTTCATGTCATTTGGTAATATGAAAGCATTAACAGAAATAAAGGGAGCCACAGGTTATGCGTAGGAAGAGCAACATTATTGCTTACTGCTCAGGGCAAATTTGTGCTGTTAAATTTTGTATTTATACTTGACAATAAACTTTCATATATTTAGCATTTCATCTAGAAATCTGGAATTAACCAGATCACTCAGCAGATTGAAGAGTTAGAATTCTTAAAAGACCTGTGTCATGGATCCTTCAAATAAATGAGAACTTTCTCATCATCTTCTAACCATAGAAATCAGGATGTGAATGCAGAGATGTATTTGAAGTAAACTCTGCCATTTTGTTAGGGTCAAAACATTACTTCTATTTTTCTTCTATAATCATTTTGCCCTGTTATAAGCTATGTCTTCTACTAACAATGATGACTCTTGAGGAACTATTTAAAAGCATGGGCAGTTATAGGATTTTAATTTTGCTGAATGTCTTTCATATATAGATTAATAAGTCATGTTCTCCTCTGTTTACAACAAAGCACTTAACTTCCAACTAATATTAAATTAAGTTGAAATTCCACTTGCACTGGAAGAGCATGTCAGAGGCAGGAACAATAAAGATATATCTAGATATTTCCAAGGAAAGACCAAAACTCAGGACATTAATATATTCTTTTCTAGTTCTAGCACTGGCAAATTTGTACCAAGAAAATGGTGTTAACACAGACCTGCCCTTACTCAGGCATCTATCTTGGAACACCTTAAATCCTTGCACTGATTTTGAGACAATTTGGTATGGAATGTTCTCTTGTGTTGGCAGGAAATACAGAAATGAGGCATTTAGCAGAAGAGATAAGAAGTAAACAACCCACTTTAGCCAACAGAGATATATAGTATTGGAGTACAAGCATATTAGGGAATGTTCTCTTAAGTATCTAGGAGGTCTGGATGAGAGTAGGGGTTACTAAAATATTTCACTGATACATTTTAACTGTATTTATTTTCTTTATTTCCAATGACTGAAACCATGTCAGTCTAGGTAACAGAGTTACAGTAGTAAAACTGATCCCAGCTAATCTAAGCAGTTAAAAATCATAGTGCCATGTAATGTTGTAAGAAAGCTAGGGAAGAAGCAGTTTTTCACTGATATCCCATATTTCCACAATTTTTATTTAAATAGCAAAAATAGATATAGGCAAAAAAATAGTTTAAAATCTGATCTTATTTTCAAAATAAGACAATATGCAGAGAATAACATATTTGGAAAAATCATGCTCTTAAAATGTAAGTGAGCAAAATCTTTATAAGACTCCCAAACTGACATTGTCTTAGGGAAAACACTGTAATTTTAAAAGCAGACAAGATTTTCAAAAAAGGGATTTTTGAAATAAAGTATTTTACAAAATAAAATCTGAAGTTCATTAATGCAGATCATTTTTTTTTGTGTGGTGTTTATGCCTGAATTTGGTTAACTTAGATTTTTCTGTGTTGTTTTCATTCTGTTGTTTCCTAGTACAGTAAGGCCTAACATTGCCTACAGAGATTTTGCTGTACAAGCATAACATTATTTTCTCTCTTCACCTCAAGAAATGAAATTACTTCTTTTCCCTTCAAAATACTCAAGTTCTGGTTACAAACTAGTATGGAAAGTAAATCTATATTTCTCCTAGGGGTTTTTCTAAATGGAATTTTGCCCAGAGTTACTTGGCTGCCAGGTAAAGCACAGTAGAAACCATGGCTGGAAATGCTAGATCACTAAGTAACAATAAAACCAGGATACAAATAAAACACAACAACAACAACAACAAACTGCATATTGGAAGGGACTTCTATCTTTACAGAATAGCATTTATAAGCTCATTAATTGACATTACCTTATGGTAGGAAGTGCTTCTACTGGGTCTTGTTTCAGCTTCAGCTTCTAAGTGCTGAAATCAGGTAGTACATGAGGTGTCCTGGGCCCCAGAATGATGTTGGATGATGTTGTCCACTTGCCTCTAGAACCTCTTGGCAGGACTCCTGCTGAACTTCCAGGACAACCAGGTAGTTTCACCATTAATCTGATATGGATAGTGTTCTTGTGCATTCACAGGTCACTCCTTTTCATGTGCAGACTAACCACATGTACAGTGTAGGGAAGGATTTCTCATAAAAAATAAATCCATACATTCTTAAAAAGCAGTGCAGTTGCAACCCTGTTTAGTATTTTGCCACTAGTCCTTAGCAGAGAAACAATTTGCCATTACTACTCTTTGGCTTTCACAATAGTAATTCATTGTACAACTATAAAAGCTTTTTTCATGAATGTCACTTAAATGGGACAGCAACCCTGAGGCACTGACTGCTGGAGTTTGAGTAATTTCAGCATTAAGAAACAGCCAATTCATTGCCATGGGGAGACAGTATTTACTGCTGCTGCTGCTTTCTAAATGCTGTGACCTGGCTCAAAGCCTGATTGAAAAAGATTCAGGATTTTGGCAGGTGTGCTGTTTTGTTATTTTCCTGGTACTACTTTGTCAATGGTTTTGCCCATCAGTGAAAGATGGGATAGAAGTCAATTACATTCCTACTCTTTCCAGGAGGGCAATTTAGAAAAATGGAGCCAGAAACGATACTGTTCCTGATGTGTGATTTGGAAAAGCCCTTTGGATTTTTTGTATGTCCTTTTCTGTTTGTATTGCTCACTGTAACAATTTCATGAGAACAGCAGTATTTAGGGATTTCCTGGCCCAGTCCTCAATATTTGGGGTGTTTGGATGGCTCAGAAAAACATGAATTTCTGAGGCAAAAGTCTCCTACACTCATATGCTTAAAATGAATGTCTGAGACACAACATTGCACTGACAGGAGACATTAACTTTAAATTACACCAAGATTAGCGGTGATGCCACATAGAAGGAAAGTGGGAGGGAAGACAAATGAGTAGGGACCCTGAGCTATGTGGGTCTGTTGGAAGAGGTTGCAGCTAAGTAAATGTGTCATTGATGTTTAATAAATTTATCTTACCCACCTCATAACTGTTAATTTCTTAAAATTAAACTAATCATAGTTCTATATTCATAAGACATCTTTTCCTGGGAAAATGTCTCCTTTTTCCCTACTTGCTCTATTCGTGCAGCAGATGACTGACACATTTTGTGTGGAGCAAAATATAGTATTCAGTAAAACCTTTTTCTCCTCCTTGCTGTTAAGAATAGAAAATTCCATTAAACTTGTTTTGATTTGAACACAAATTCTTCTACTATTTCCTTGGGAAAATGACAATTTAGTTGAAAAATTTATAACCTTCTTATTGCACAAAGAGGGAATTTTAAAAAAAGAATGGCAGCTCAGTAGCAACAGCTTTTTTTTGGCACTATGTTGGTCAATAGATTATATTTGACAATGGGTGTCTATAGACACTGTACATTCTCAGTGTTTTTATGGTTTTAAGCAGAAAGACTTAATGTAGATCCCCATAAAGGTGGAGGTGGTTACACAGCCATTTGTAGGAAGCAAACAGAATCACAGTAGGTAGGAAGACACCTGGAAAATCTCTAATTTAACCTCCAGCTCCAAGCAGGGTCAATGCTGACTTGAGACCAACTTTCTTGGGGCTTTATCCACTTGACTCTTGAAAACTATTAAGTTTGGAGACTGTAAAACCTCTCCAGGTATACTGTTCCACTTTTTGATTCTCCTCCTACAGGAAAAGTTTCATCAAATGGAACTCTCAGTTTATATCTGTTTCTCATCTGCTACCAGAAGTTGTTCCATAGCCATTCAGATATGCCTTGTCTCTGTGTATACTTCGCAGTTCACCGCAGTTTGGAATACTCTACAAACTTGATGAGAGGGCACTCCATTTCCTCCAGGTAATTGATAAATGTATTAAACTAGTATAGATTCCTGTGGTACTTTGTTTTTAACAAGTGTCCAGTACCCTTTTAAATAATTTTTTACCCATATAGTAGTCAACCTATCTTTTTAAAGATGCTCTGAGAGACAATCTAGAGCACCTTGCTCTGTCAAGATAATTGACATTCACTTCTCACTCCTCATGTATAAATTTATTCCTTTTGTCTAGAAGGCAATCAGACTGATTTTGTAACATTAATTCCTGGTAAATGCATGCTGGTTATCATTCCAGTTACCTTTAATTCCTTGAGTTGTCCAGAATGTGCATAAGAATACTCATTCCATGACTTTATGGGCATGAATGTTAGGCAAAACGTTCAGTCATGCTTTTTCTGAGTGCCATCTTTTTTTTTTCTTCAGCCATTGTGGGACTTCCCTGATTAAATGACCTTTCAAAGATGATAGAGTGCCACAGTGACAGTTTGCAGCTTTCTTAGCACCCCAGATCCATCTCATTAAGTACTATGGACTTGCATGGGATGAGATTTATCGAGCAATCCCTGAATCAACCCTTTTCCACTCCTGGTTTATTGTCTATTCGTCGAACATTATCTCCAGCCAGAAAGACCTCAGGGAGTTTGTTGGTAAAGGCTAAGGTAAAGCAGGCTTTGGACATCTCAGCTTTTTTTTGCTGGTTGTGCTATTTTTGCTTTTATCTTGTCTCAGTTGTGCTATTTTTTATATAAATAAATATTGGAACTCCCAGTAATAAAGCATGAAAATATTGCTAGAAATAAATATGCTATGGTAAAATATATGGTAAAATTTTACCAGAGAAAAACAACAACACTGGCTAACGCTTCATGTTTCAAGAATAAGAAAGTAAAGTGGTTAACATTTTTCAAGCTTAAAATATGCAAGACAGAAGAATAATTTACGGCCATCCTTTTTATCTAAAGATGGAAAGACCTTCTTGCTGTTAAGTTTCCAAGACAGCTTTTTCCAAAGAGGGATGTTCTTAAATTGTGTAGAGTTCAATCAAGGGCAGAACATGCTACTGAGGTCATTGTCTTTACATATCTATCTGACCTATTATCTGCAGTATTTATCCACACGTGTGCACATTTTCATAGAAAAATATACACACATGCCTATATATACACATACAAATGTCTATGTATTTGTATATAAAATTGGGTCTTCAGTACATGTTCAGAAGCACAAGGAAGGTAACATTTGAGAATGCTTTCAGTCAAGAATGAGTCCTGCAGATGTTGAGTACAGCACAATTACCATTTTTCCCTAGAATATTTTGGATTGGAATGGACCTTAAAGTTCATCTATTACAAACCCCTTTGCCATGGGCAGGGACGCCTTCCACTAGACCAGGTTGTTCAGAGCCCATCCACAGGGTCATCCACAGCTCCTTTGGGCCACATCTTCCTGTATCTCGCTGCTTTCATAGTAAAGACTTAATCTGTCAATGACTATTTTGACATTGTATCTCTGCAAGCACAAAGGGGATGCATGAAGTGAAACACAAGTTAATCTAGTAAGAATAATTATGACAGGCACTGTTTGTGGAGCTTAGCATGCTTAAACATTCTCTTGAGATCACTCATTAACCTTGCAATATAAATATAGTGAAATATCTATGCTCTTATACAGCTTTGAGGGTCTAAAAGAGATTAGAACAAAGGTGAAATAGAGAGGAAAAAAAATTTAGATGTGCCAGCCAGGTCAATGTCCACAAAAACTTTTTATTACTTGTTTGGGAGAGAGGATAATACACATTCTTTCTAACATAACTATTAATTTGTCCACTTTTATTTGCTGACCTTTTTCTCTAGACCTCTACGGTGTCTTAATGAAACTTCTGGGAAACATTGCAAAACCTTTTTATAACGAATATATTTCCTTTTCCAGTTATATCTGAAATGGTGGTTTGAAAATATGGACTAGCTAAATCATGCAATCTGCTGTCTTACTGAGTCTGCAAAATATTACCACGGTTTTGGGATGGAAGTCCGACATAGTTGCAATAGGGCACCCATTGCTCGTATACTGGACCTGTGTAAGAGGTATTGACAATAAGACATTGAGAATGCATCTGTATAAAAGACAATATGATGATATGTGTAGGGCATGGCCAGTATAAATGTTGAGGTGAAATTGATTTGACACTTTAGAGTCAAGCTCCAAGGTATGTCAGAAGCTGAGTAGTCCCCCCAGGAATCATCAATCTGTGTAAGGATTCATATCAGTATTTAGATTTCAATGAGATTTCCTTAATCTGGATCTCATTTTTTGTGCATTTCCTTTCCGTATGGCAACAGATATTTTTTCAAAATTCAAGAATAGATTGTCTGTTAGGTTTTTGTATGCAAAAGAAAGTTTCTAATATTGGATCACAAATTTTTTCTTTTTATTGCAATAAAAAACATAGTAATGACTTCCACTGTTGTTGTATGATAAGGAAAATGTGGGTTGCAGAAAATCTGGAATGCTACTGTGTCTTGGCTCATCCATATTCTGCCACCATCTACATGCACAATGTTATGGTCTTGTGAGTAAAGAGGAAGGAACAATTTGGGAATTGGATACCTCATTGTTACAGGAACTATCTGAGACAAGACATATATACCGTCTTGTTAAACTGAGTAGAATAAAACAGCTTTCTTTTGAAGAGCACTGTAAAGATAACCATAAGCCATTCAGCTGTTAGAAAAAATCATCCCAGCTCAAGTTACGAATGTTTCCATTTGAAGTTTTTGGAGTGTATGCGAAAATGGTTTAAACTAAAAACTTTCTTTTTGTGGAACAATTATTAAGATCCAAGTAGGAAAGTATATATACCTCCTTTTATATCAGTGTATGTGCATTTTAAGGTTTTCATTTTAGTGCTATAACTCTTTTATTTAGCCTAATAGTTTGAAAGAAAAAGCAGACATCAAAGTAAACCAGAATTATTTTCTCCTGCTTAACCTATAACTTCCTGAGCTTTTGCTCCTGTTACTTAATATCTCATTACTTCAACCATAAGAAACTTGCTTTTGCTATTGAAATCAAACAAGAAAACCATGGAGAGTTAACTGCTGGTTTCTTCTACAGTGGAAGTTAGTAAGATCCTAAAGTAAGGCTCTCAGCATAAAGGTGATCTGTGCTGTTTAGAAATAAATATGATGACCTAAGGTACCACTACTGGTATATATTAACAATGTCTTTGTAATACTCTTTTTTTATATATATACTCAGTGTATATAGGTATCAATTATATCTTCAGGGATACCTTCAGCAACAGGTGATTTCTTCTGGGATGGGAAAAAAATGGAATGTGAAAGCAGATATTTTATCTAGAAAATTTTGTCAGAGGGAGGCTGAGTGAATCCCGTTGCTGCACCAGAAGAGCAAAAGTGCAAACTACTTGAGCAATAACAACAACAAAAATATCCCCATATTTAGTATATACTGAATTTAATGTAAGGCTTCTGCTAACTTTCATGTACATTGAGCTTGTGTTGTCAGACTTTCTTCCACATCTGTGTCTGTGCACCTATACTAATACTGTATGTATTAACTGTGAAATACGCTTTACTACCTCACATTTGAAGTTGCCATTGAAGGCACTATACCTGGGCTTATTTCTTGAGCAAAACACAAAATGTTCTTCTAAGTTCTCTTCTTTCATGAGAAGCAGTCAATTTCTACTACTGGGTACAGTCTTTTAACACTTTGTTGAAATAACAGGAAAGGCAGGCAAGAAAGAAGGAAGAAATGGGAGTATTTCTGCTGGCAGGCACGGGACTTTTTATCATCAGTGCTATAGTTAAGTTCTAAATACCCTGACAGATCTGACAAGCCAGCAACTATATGCAAAGGGTTGCAGATTTGTTCTTCTTACCATTTCTTACCTTATACACAAATTCTAAGCCCAAAAAACTAACAACATTGAATTAGAAAACATTTGAAAGGTCTGTTATTCTTCAGTGTCAGTGGATCAAAAAAATGGTGCTCTCACAGATTCCCAGATTCAGAATGAGGCTGGTATTTCAGTGAATATTTAGATTAAGTTCCCTGATCTTTTTCTTTAGAAACCTTTTTCCAGAGAGGATTTTTAGTCTACCCAGAAGTGGAGACAGAGTAATTAAGGACACATTCTCTTCTTCTTATGTCTTGAGAGATAGCTTCTCCCTGGCTTCATGGAGTACCTAGCATAAGGAAAATGCCTAGGGGTACTTTTTTTTTTTTTCTAGGCCAACTGTTTGCTGTAGAATTTTTGAAATTGAGGTAGTGATAAATAACATGAGAAACACATTGCACCTACAACAACTGTACTCTCACTGCCTGTTCCCAGGAATTTAATGTGAAACCTGTGGAAAAGTAACTCATTATGCAAAGATGAGAGTGATCTCTTCTGCAAGAATAACAAATTGCATATACCAATTAAGAACCCAGGCCATCTGGCCCTTCAGCAAGACTATCTCCACTTGATGAAATAAAAAGCTGTTTCTTTGTGCATACTCAGGCCAAACATATTTTCTTCAAACTATCTCCTGTCTTAGACACTCATTAGGTCAAACAGAAGTTTTTAATTTTGTTTTGGTTACTGTTCCACACTCTCAGTTGACATAACTTCATGCAGGTGTAGATATTGATGTGAAATTCAGTGCTTTCTTTTCACAGTAGAAACTGTATCTACCTTTCTGTAGTGGAGACAGAGTCATTGAGTTTCAGTTACATAGAGGAAATTTCTTAGAACTGGCATTCTAATGATTAAACTACATTCTCCTTGAATCATATTTCACAGCTCCAGTTTCCTTCAGTGGTTGAAACTTTTGGTTATATACTGAAGCTATACCAACCTCACTCCAGCATGTAGCCTCCAAACTTAAGCTAGGCATCTGCTCGCTTTCTGTGAGGGACTTGCCTGAAGTAACCAGTGAAAGACTATAAGGAAAAAGTGTGACTTGAGTAGCCAAGTGCAGCCTGGAGTGGGACGCTTCCTTTCCCTCAGTATTCGCAGCCAGGATATTTTACCTTGTGTTACAGACCCCTTGCTGATAGAATGGTGTACACAGGGCTCTCCTGCTGAAGCTCTTTGATCCTGTGCAGATAATTAGGTATCCAGCACAGAGAGGAAGAAAGTAACTCTTATTTGATGGTTAAGTGCTGGTATGGATGAATCAAATTTTTGTATTGATGAATCTTCAATTGTTTCTAAAAAGAACAATGGTTTCATTGTTTTTGAAATATATATTAGACAGCCTGATGATTTCCAAAACTCCCTGGACTGAGAGCCCTTGTGCCAAAGGAATTTTTAACCTTATCTTGTGGGTATGTCTTCAGTAAGTTCTGTAAGCGATGACACAAGAAGCTTTTCCTACCTCTGTGTGAGTGTGGGAGAAACTGAGAGCAGTGGCGCACCAACGGTGGGGAAGTAGTTGTAGCTTTTACAGTTCTTCACCCAGGAGCTATAACTACTAAGCTGAACTTATATATCAACAGCCAAAAACCCCAGGAGTCAGCAGATTTAGTTCACAGAATTCAGGATCCAGTAACCTAAAATACTAGCCCAGAACAGGCAGTAAGGTTGCAGAGCCCAAATTTACTCCCCCCATTTCTATCAGCAATGGAGTACTGACTCCTCTAGTGAGATGACCCCAAAACTCATTCCCTGAGGTCTGTTGGGCATGTTGTGATTCTTGGCTCTGCAAAATATTAGCCTGCAGATCAGGAGATCAGGAAAGCTGGTTGCCCTGCGAGAGTCCGCCAAATCATGATCTGCAGATGTCCTTGATCTGTCTGACTTAATTGATGAATTCTGAATTCTGCTTGGGCTGGAGGAGTAGGACAGCTTAATGTGTTTGGAGGATGGTATTCTTGCATTTTGAGAGCAGTGTGAGTGCCTTGAGACATTACAAGCTGTGTGCCTCAGGAAATATATCCAAATGTTTCTGGGACAATGCCTGAAATTAATTAATTGGTAAGGTTTAAATTTTGAATATGGGTATTCAGTGGGAAAGTTAGTTATCACCTTTTTTTTCACCCATTTCAAATAAATTTTGTAAGTAAGGCTGGAGGTCTGATTTAAAGACTCAGGCTGATTGCTGTTTTGACCTACTTCAAGTGAGCCTTTACATTTTTAATACAGCTCTTAAACCTCCTCTACTGTAAGTCCTCTCAGGCATACCGCCTTCTATGGAAAGAAATATTTCAGAATTTGCAAATGAATAAGAAATTGTTAACTGTGATTCTATTGGTTTCTAAAAAAAATATTTGGATATCACCAAATATTTGGTCTTTCTGTGCCATTGTCTCAAAAAAGCAGATAAGAATATTTACTAGAACACTTTTCAGATAAAACTGAACTTTGAGACTTGTTGCTCATCTAGAAAAACTACACATTTATGGGAGAATGTTTTAATTTTTTTTGTGTCTCCTTCTAATTAAGTGTATCTGTTGAGGGAAAAAGAAAACAAAATAGAATAAAACTGACAAAAGAGGCTATGGTCATCAGCCAAAGAGTTTACCAAGGCATGTCAATGCAGACTTTAAAGTTTTCACCTTTTAAATCTGGCTAGATTTTGTATTTCTCATACAAATATCAATCTTCTTCCTTTGCACTCTTTGTCTTCATAATATCAGTTCAACTTCTGATTATGTCTCTGAAAGTAATATGCATGTAAATAGGAACTGCATGAATAGTTCAGAGAGCATAATTTTTTACCTTAGTCACTGTTTTCTAGTAGTTGGAAATAACAGCAGCTCAGACTGATTTTGTGATATTTAACAAATGTCTCAAATTCTGTGTATGGCACGTGCCTAATTGCCTTACCATGCCTTTGCATATCTTCAAAAAAACACTTCAACACACAAGAAACAACCTCAGAGAATGACATTAATTCCCAGTCTCATTTTCTTTTACTCTTGAAATGCTACAGTTCTTGAATTATGTAAAAATATTTGGGGTGGGTATCTCCATGAAAGGTTGGAATCAAGTGGAAACTCTGAACATGATTGCATGTAGTTTCAATTGAAATATCTACCTGTGCACTTGGTTTTCTTCAAGACATTTTTTTACTTTTCAAAATCTCCCTCTCCCAGTCTCCCACCATCATGAGATAAGAAGATGGAGATGCATTATGTGCCAAAGAACCATCTGCTTATTGCTCTTTCAAGGGCCTCTTCTGCACTGACTGGTCTGTTCATATAAATGATCCATAATGTTTACAAAAAGTAGTTTATCTGAAACTGTTCTCTATAATAAAATATGGTTTCTATTACACTATGGTAATCTTTTACATTATTTCTATTTAACTTATATAAAATGTTCCTACCTTTCTTGAACATGCCCCCGATTATGTGGGATGCTAGAAATGTCAAAATCTTCATTTCAAATCAAACTCATTGATTTAAGGATAATAGGATTGTTGATTGTGTGTTTCCAATACTTGTGAGAAACATATAAGTCTTGTTTGCCTGTCATTATTATATAATCTCAGTGTTGGTGCATAAGAAAAAGGAATGTTTGACACAGGTATATAAGAATATGTGTTGTCATGAAATCTCAAATTTTATTCTGAACTATTTTAATAGGAAAAAAAGCCTGGATAAATAACATGTAATATTTGTCTTGAAATAAAAACCTGTGCTACTTAAGATGCATCGGTTTGAAAGGAATGTTCCAAGAGTTGTGCTCTTAGAAGAACCTTAAAACAAACATAGTGAGAAAAAGTTGCCATCTGGGAGATAATTAAACTTTTATACTGGAATACAGTAAATATAAGTTGTTTCATTTGTATGAAAGAAATAGGAGAACTTTTAAAAATATAGTAAATTATTTCTTATGGACGTCTTTATTACAAATAGAAAACCTGAATTTGTTCCTGGTGAAGCCAATGGCAAAGATCCCACTGGGAGCTATATATATATATAGTCAAGCATGCATGTGTAGGAAATGTGCCAAGTTCCAGAGAACTGAAGTCAGTTTTGGCTTGCGAAATGTGAACTAAAATCTACCCTGTTGCCTGCTTAGATATGAGTGTAATGCACTAGATATGGGTGTAGATTAGAGAAAGAATAAAAGGAGGCAGCAGGAAGATGAACCTTGACAGGCTCTGATAGCACAAGGTTAAAATGACAAGGATATTTATGCTAATAAGTCTGTCATACTCCTTTTCTGTTAGAATCTGTATTTACTCTTATAACAACAAAAAATGTTGAGAGGGAAGGAAAGAGGAGCTTGGTGTCATTCACCAAAATAAAAACCATGTGTGAGCATTTCTGTCACTTAAATAGCTTTACTCTCTAGAAGAGATTGCTTTGTGCTGGGCTTCATATTTCCCAGCCTTCAGCCAGCTCCAGGCACAGCAGTAGATTCTAAGTGCCCAGTGCCCAGCACCAGTGACAAAGGACCATGCATCTTCCATGAGGCATTATTAAAGGCAATACTTTCCTTGTAATATTGACAGCATTGTTTGAAAATAAGGGGTTTGATATTGCCATCTTATGTAATAAGACCCTGTCATAGCTTTCCTTGAGATCTCTTGTACTGCAGTGAACAGTTTGGGCAGCACATGCACAAAACATCAAGTTCTGGGTGGCACCACTATTCATCTGATATTATATAGGTAAGCACATGCATTATTAAGTTCCTTCGCTGTAACTTATTTTTCAGTTAGAACATCATCTGGATTATCACAAACAGAGGTTAAAGAAAGAGATGGGGAGTGTTTTCTCATTTGTGTGCAGGCCATTTCTTTATCAGTTTAAATAAATAAATAAATAAATAAATAAACCTTGTTTTCATCTCTGAAAGCAGGTGGCTTATTTACATTCAACAATCTGAATTACTCTGAGAAGGTTTTAAAATGTTGACAGAACTATTGATAAAATAGGCAACCTTCACTGAGGAAAGGTAATTGTAGCAGGAATAAGCAGGCCTATTCAGGCCGCTGCTTTCGTAATTCAAGCTTTCTGCTTTGGCTCAATGATTTAATCAAAAATAAGTCATCAACGGAGAGTCCTGTGTTGTGCTTTGTTTGTTCAGGAACCAGGTGCAGCACATGTTTGTAATTTTGAACTGCTGATACTCTGCAATTTCTGCAGTGTAGGTAAAATCTGCTGCAAAACAGACCTTACTGTTAAGCTCAATTTTCTTTCTGCTTTTCAGAAAGGAGCCTTTCTACTCAGCTAGAGTCTCTGAAAGACCTGACTGTCCAAAGACACACCACACAGAGCAAACCATTAGATTAACATTAAGATTTTGCTGGTTGTAGATATTAATGGACTTTGTGTCCATTTTATCTTCCCTTATTCAACATGGATGATGAATCATGTTGAGTCAATGAAAATGGCACTTTTTTTGGTGGAAAATTGAATGATTAGTATTTTAGTGATAAATAATCAAATAGTCATCAACAATAATTAAAAGGGATAAATAAGCGAATATCCTTAGTTTCTAATTTTCTGCACTTCATAATTAGTATTGACATTCATCTGCAACTGACATAAAATTAACATTGGTTCTTGAAGTCAAATAGTTAATTTCTGGCAATTTGTCACGGGACAAATAGGAGTCCCACCAAAATAATGGATAGCACATACTTATGGAGTTATTGTCAATAATAATTTCATCTTTTTTATAGTGTACATCTTCATAGTTAAAAAGCACACAGAGATGCTCAGTTATGAATTGCTTTTTTCCAGACTAGAAATTACTAAACAAGGAAAATGAAGGCTTCACAGCACCAGATGGAATGGCTGTGTAACCATGGAGGCATGGAGGCAGGGTGTTGCTTGTGAGACAGTCCTGTACTAAAGCCAATGTGCAGTGGTGGATAGTCAGCACTGAGCTCTCAGCATCCTTTGGGAGCCATGGCTGCCTCTACACTCTGCAGCAGTGTGACATCCTCAGCATGGGATGAATAAATGGGATTAGGAATGAGGAAAACACAGCAAAACTGGACACCAAGGGCAGACACACACCACTAGTGATATGTTCCACAGCACATTTTGCTGCACCTACCTTCAGTTTTTCTCTCTCTTTAGTGGAGAAAAGTGTTATCTTTATCTTAAAGGATGCCTTTAGAGAAAAAGGAGAAAACTGGAACCTTTAATTCTTGATATTAGTTACTAAGTCTGACTTCTAAAAAACTCAAGTACATTGTAAATTGTAGAAAGAGTAAGAATGCCTGCTTTCACCTTGTGAATATTTATTTATACTGGAGTTTGAGATTCTCTGAATAGAGCTAGGTTATGAGAGAAGCAGAGTTGGGTGAGGTTCTTTTTAATATTTACAATCATCAGGATATAATAGAAATAGTATTGCTAAGGTTTCCTGCACCTTGCACTGGCCGCAGGTTTTGGAAAAATACAGGAGAAGAAATATTGTAGAGATAATTCTGGGTCCTCAGCATTTTGCTGGTTTACTGTGGGACATGCCAGCTTAAGGCTTTAACACTTCTGGAGGGGTCTACCTAATTCCAGACAAAATCACCTTTTGTCTGGAGTACCAGACAATACTGACTCTGTTCTTGTGATATCTCACTCTGTACCATGCTATTGAAATAAACACTTTCACTCTGGCAAAACATCTCCTGGTTGTTTTATTTCTTTTTCTATTTTACTCACAAAATGAAGACATACATGCATAGTATATGCCCCATATTAAGAACAGCATTACAGCACACTAGGGAGCATTCAAAATTAATTAATAGGTAAACATGTATTTTAAATCATCTAAGAAGGATAATTTGAAGTAAGTATAAGTATATCTCTGTCACGGTTTGACCAGGAAGTGAGGTTTTGGGAAAGTTACTGTCAAAACAATCAGTGGCCAGATTTTAAATTGGCACCTGGTGTGGCCACTGGGGACTTGGATACGCCTCTGAGAACACACAGGAGTTAAAAGCAGAGCATTCCCAGAGAGACTTCCTCTTTGGAGTCCGGCAGGTGAGAGGATCGGATCTCCTCCCCTGCCCAGCTGCGTCTGGGTGGGGGAGGGGGAGGCCATGCGGCCTGAGAGAGAGAGAGGCCGGAGCCCTGCAAGATGCAGGGGTGGAGGAGACCTGGGATGGTTTGGGCAGCCCCCCTCCCCCCCGGAGAGAATGATAAAGAGACTGTGCTGGCTGGAAATTTGATATCATGTACCGGCACCACGGTCAGGAGGAGAAGGGGGGGGCGAGGTGCCCAGCCGCTGGCAGACCAGGCTGAGCTTTTAACTCTTTTAGTGTCGAAACAATGGAAGCTGTAAAAACACTGATCCTCCTCAGCTGAGAATTGAGAGGGGATGGAGGATGGGAAAGACGAAGAAGGTTTGAGCAGGTGAAGGAATGCCAGCAGATAGAGCACCCGAGATGGAGTGGCTTTGGCTGGACTTTTCTCTTACATAGCCACAGGCGAAGCCAGTTTCTTCCGTTAATGCAGAGACTGTACCTTGGGGGAGGCGGTTGGCCAGGAGCCAAGAATGATAAGGCCGCGAGGAGAAATAGAGGGAACAGAGACTGAGGGGGAGGGTGTGGTGGAGCCCTCGGCCTTCAGCGAAGGATCTCTGTTCCTGAGGCCCAGGCCCCAGGGGAGTAAATATGGGGGGGACAGGTGTCCCAAATGGTGAGAGAAGGCCATCTTCTTGGAACTGGGTGAAAAGCATTCTTAAAAATCTCCTATTATAAGTAATTCTGTAACTATTTCTTAAAATATAGTCTGTTCATAAGGTCATTAATCATAGAGAGTTGAGCACAAATTCCATGGGGCTGCCAAGGGGTGCACAATTAGATATGCAAAAATTTCGCAAAATGGGGAGCTAAAGGACAAATTGTCTGAAGCTTGTATTTTTATGCCTGTTATGCCTGCTCAGTGTCTGTTGGAAAGATTGTCTGTTGCAGGAGCTCAGAGAAGCCATATTCTAAATATTCCCCTAGATTTTGTGGGAGTATTTTTTAAATTCAAGACCCTAGAAAGCTTCCTGAAATATTTAGCTTGGCCAAAACACATGCTGATCTACTACAAACACATTATCCTAGCAATTAACATATCTAAAACTCAGTTAAGATACCTCATTATTGAAATTTTGGAATAGTTTTATCACAGGTATGTCCATGGATTAAAAAAAAAATCATTTTCATACCTCTTTATTAAGTTGAGGAACTGAAGTGCAGACACAGAAGGCCTAGTTTTGAGACTGCTGAGATGTTGAATGTGTGCGAGAAGAGATGAGGCTAAGGTCTTCCAAGCTTCAGGGAAGCGTTCATTTCCTTGCCTATTCTTTAAGCAGATCTTAGAGTACTGCAATTATTTTCATTAAAACTTTTGCAATACGTAAAGAGGAAAGTGCCATGAAGCCTTTTATTGAGGTTTTTCATGTATGTCTATTTGTGAAAAATATTCCTTAGTTCCTTAGCATTTCAACCTATTGTACATGTATATACAGACTACGCAGTTTTGTGGCCCATAACTGACATGGACATGAAGTATTTTAAGTAGAGCACATCATAGTGCCACAGGCTTTTGAGATTTCCATTATGAATGATGAGTATGACCATGCAAAATGCTTTAAATGCTATGTATTGAGGTAAATATCATATCAATAATGACTCATAGTCAGAATCTTGTCTTCAAAGTCTTTAGACCTTGAGAAAGATGTGGGTTTTTAATCTAAATGTGAAAATGCTGTTATGTCATAAAAGAGTGCATTGCATTACAAGTATGAAGAGAAGAACCTGACATAGAGTTTGAAGTGACACATACTGTGCAGTCAGAAGTTACCTTTCCTTGTAAGGTTTTTGTTTTGTTTTGTTTTGATAAAAGGAGAATTTGAAATTCATACTTTGCATCAGTCTGTCTATACCTACATTATTCATGTGATGAAAAACTGTGATTTCCATGCACAGGGGATTGCTTTCATTTTCATGATGCAACTCAGATGGAGCCCAAAACTCCTCTCTGCCTCTGTTGAATAGGAGTACTTAGCTGTTAGCTCTTTGCTTTAACAAGGCAAGGTATTGTGGAGAAATGTAGGGAAAACATTTGGCTTACAAAATCACAGAATGACAGAATATGTCAACTAGGAAGAGACCCAAGGATCATTGACCCCCACCTCCTGGCCATGCACAGGATACCCCAAGAGTCACAACACGTACCCAAGAGCATTGTTCAAATGTTTATTGAACTGTCAGGCTTGGTGCTGTAACCACTTCCCTGGGGAGCCTGTTCCAGTGCCCAACAAACCTGTGGGTGGACAGCCTTTTTATAATATCCAACCTAAATCTCCCCTGACACCACTTCAGGCCATTCCCTCAGATCCTGTCACTTGGAACCACAGAGAAGAGAGCAGTGTCTGCCCCTTCTCTTCCCCTCACAAGAAAGTTGTAGAGTGGGATGCAGACTCAGTCTCCTCTTCTTCAGGCTGAACAGACCAAGTGACCTCAGCCACTCCTCATATGGTTTCCCCTCAACCCTTCACCATCTTCACTGCCCTCCTTTGAACAGTCTCTAATTTCTTTACATTTTTCTTATATTGCAGTCACCAAAACTACACACAGTACTCAAGGTGACACCACCCCAGTACAGAGCAGAGGGGATAAGCCCCTCCTTTGGTTGTGCTGTGCCCTGACACACCCCAGGACATGGTAGGCCCTCCTGGCTGCCAGGGCACTGCTGACTCACATTCACCTTTCTGTCAACCAGCATCCCCAGGTCTGTTTCTGTGGTGCTTCCCTCCAGCATCTCATTCCCCACATGTCCATACATCCAGGGTTGTTCCATCCCAGGTGTGGAATCCAGCACTTTCCCTTGTGATATGGTTTGTGATTGCCCATCTGATTTTCCAAGGTCTCTCTGCAGGGCCTCCCTGCCTTGGAGGGAGTCAACAGCTCTGCCCAGTTTTGTATCATCAGAGAACTTGCTCCATATCCTTTCCAGTCCTGCATCTGGATCGTTTATGAAGATGTTAAAGGGAATGTCGCCTAAGATGGAGCCCTGTGGAACCCCACTAGTGACGGGACACCATTCTGATGCCAACCCATTCACTATAACCTTTGCACCCAGCCTGTGAGCCTGTGGCTCATGCATGCCATGATGTGGGCTGGACATTTTGTCCCCGAGGACACTGCAAGAGACAGTATGGAAAACTTTACTTACATCATATGCCTTCCCTTGATTAATTAGGTGGGTTACCTTGTCATAAAAGGAAATCAGACTTGACAAGCAGGATGTTCCTCTCAGGATGCTGTGCTGGCTGTGACCAGTGACTGCATTGTCTTTCAGGTTTTTTTAATACCTCCAAGAATAATCTTCTCCATAACTTTACCAGGCACTGAAGAGAGACTGACAGGTCTATAGTTCCCAGGGTCCTTCTTCTTGCCCTTGTTGAAAATCAGGACAATATTCACCAGTTGCCAGTCAGCTGGAACCTCTCCAGATTCCCAAGATCACTTGAAAACCATTGAGAGAGGTTTTGTGTCCAATCAGGCACCATAGATTTTACGGATCCAGCTGGAGCAGCAGATCCCACACAACTTCAGGATCAACTGGGAGTTGATCATTCTTGTAGTCATTGTCCTCTAGCTCACAGCACTGAAACTCCCTTGATTCATCGTCTATGTTAAAGGCAGAGAAAGTGTGAAGCACTTCTGCTTGTCTCTGTCACTATTTGTGAGGTGCCCATATTTTCCTTTATGTATGAAATTAAATTTATTTAAAAACCAAGCAGATACTCAGAAATTATGTTTTTCCCTTCCTAGTGGAATATGGTAGTGGAATCCTTACCTTAACTCTTAGAAGCTTCTGGCATAGAGGTGAAAGCTTGATCTTGCACAGTTGTGCTGTTAAATCACTGGCACACAAACATGCATCCAGAAAGCATCCTGTCAGTACTATTGCATTTGATAAAAATGAAAGGTTTGGCTAAAGCATAGGCTAGTACGTGAGGTGATGGAGGCAAAAGCTTAACATGTATTTGTTTTTCTAGGATGAATTGAAGAATATCTCCACCTTTTCTTGTCTTCTAAAATGCTGATTACAGTATTAGTCTTTATTATAGTAATTACTGTAGTTAGTGGTGAGTTAATCAAGTCATGTCTGGCTTTATCCCAAACCCTTGATCTAGCTCTGCTCCTTGCCCCTGAACAAATACGAATCGAGGACAAGAGGAACCAAGCCAGAAAAGCATTCAGACATTATATTGATAGTCATAGATAGAGAATGGCCATGCACCACACTGAGAACAAAACTGTCCTCAAAGATTTCAAATTTACTTTGGCAGAACTGTCACTCAGAGCCCAGTGATGTGTGCTGAAACCATGCCATGCCCCATAGGTACCATGGTGGTGGTGAAGCACTAAATGCCCTGTGATATTTTAACTACAAGAAAGGGATGCAGGGCACTGCTTACTCCCATATAACCATCATTGCTGGTCTTAGGCCCCTGTTCCATGACCTTCAACAGCTTGGAGGTACAACTCAAAGGATTTCCTCCAAAATTATTTTGTCCTTTGTCTAAAGAACATCACATTTTTTACCTTCTTTTTACCTTCTTACCTTTTAGATCCTTTGCTCCTCCAAGAATTACTTGAGCAGCTTTCCTAGTTAGAAAGAAAGCCAGCTAAAAATAAAGTATTTCTGACTTGGTTAAGATTTATTTTCTTTCTATTTAAGACTTTTTGAATAATGAGAAATTAACAGTTGTGACACCCATATTATCTGTGGTGACTGAGCTGTACTCTGATGCTGGGCCAGACAAGTATCTCTCTGAGCACTTCAATGTATGGTCAAGCAAACAGCAGAGCTGGTGTCAGGAGCAGGAGCATCCTAGAAAAGATGATGGAGGTGGTGCAGGCAGTTGTGTATGCTGTGGGGCTTTTCAGCAATGTGTGGAGACACTTTCAAGTCACAATCAACACAGCATCTTTTTGAGACAGGAAAATATTGTGACCCTTTCCTAAACTGAAAGCTTCAGGCTTCAGTAAGACTGCATCCCTGAGTTTCACTGAATGCTGTGTTCTGTCTCAGAACACCAGTAGAATAGTTCAGCTTTCCAGTACTTCCCTCTAAATATCTTCCTGTATAACACCATAAACTCTAGCAATAATTTATTAACTATTTTTCTCCCATTTGTGAACAGAATTCAACTGTGCAAAATAAATGTTGCATTTGTTATTAACTGAACTTACACATTCATAAAACTAAAATCAAAATTTTGTTTCCTTAGAGTTAGTTCCCTCGAAGTTGAAGTCTGACACAAAATATTGCTATTGTTTTACTGACATTGACCCAAAATTCTCTTAAACACTTTTTAAAGTATGAGTTATGTTCAGAAATACTGAAAAATAACTGTCTTTGTCAGTGTCATGCTGGCAGCCTCTTCTCAGCTGATATTTCAGTTTTTTTGGAGGTCACAGTGGGGATAAGTTGACATGTTTGTACATTTTATCTGTACATCTGTAGCTGGTGTAATGGGAAACCTGATTTCCCACACGTTTTGATTTTCTTGAAGAGGTTACAGTACAGACTGCAAGTGGTTGAACTTTCACATGTAGAAATCTCCTGTACTCTTCTGATTTCAGTGTTTGCATCTCGGTTGATTTTTGGTTTGTTGGTTGGGTTTTAATTTTCTTTTTATATATATTTTTTTTTTCTCTTCAGGAATTATATTTCCCTGTAAACTCTTAGAACTTTTAGAAGGAATGAAAAGGGAAATAGTTTCATATATTAGAGGAAATAATAATTTAAAATTTCAGAGTTCTTAAATCAAATCCTTCTCTGGCTTTACTCTCATGTGCCCATATGGGCAACAGAGACATCTTGTAATCATTTTTATAATGTCTTTATCAACATGAAGTTAGCTACTCTAAAGGTTACATGACTTTTAATGTATTTACTCTTGTTTAGGCTTCATTATAAATTATAAACAGAGGGGAAACAAAACAGCATATGGAAATATCTGCATATAGAAATTTTTTTGTTGTTTTTCTACTAAGTTTTCCTGGTTTCTGCCACAGCAGATGGAGCGGTGGTAAGGGTGCTGCAATCTTCCTGAAGAAGGACAGCTCAGGGATACAGGCACGTTCTTCACTCACACTGGCTAGCTGTTCAACTCTTCCAGGCGACGTGGAAGGACAAGACAAGAGCCTTGTATGCCATTCCACAGAGAAAAAGCTTTTACTGTGATCAGGACTCGCCGTGAAGGCTGCTAGGCACAATACCTCTGAGGAGACAGAGAAAACAGGTTTATATAGGAAAAGCAAGGGGTGGGGCAAAACACTGGGACCAATGGGATATGGGTGGGGAGGCAGAGCAAAGGGGAAGGGCCAGTGGGGTAGATGAAATCAACATACAGTCGCAAAGGTCTCTGGGGGCAATCTTCTTGCTCTCCCTACCAAAAGGTTGTGGTTCAGGGGTTGGCCCTCCAGGGGAGCACAACAGGCTTTTACCTGGCCGGTTCTCCAGCCCCCACAGCTTTCTTTAGTGTTTGGGGGATTTTGTGTGTGTGTGTTGTTTTTCCCATAAAGTTCAGTGTAAAGAATGGAGATATGGGCACAATATATGTGTCTAGGATTTTAATGACAGATGAGTTAATCTGAATTTTATAGGCTGCCTGTCAAATATTATCAAATGATGTGTGCTTGAATGCATTTCCTATCAGCCATGGTTCCAGCCTCTAGTAAATGGAGATGAGCTAGAATGAATTGCACATACAGACAGACACACATGATGTGCTGTGTACAGTGAAAACTGGAAGTAAAATATTAATATTATGGTAGGATGTGAATTGTTCTTGATTTATGTTTGCAGAATGTGCATTGATGCCCTGTATACATGGTACTGGATTAAAAATTATCACATTTGGATGACTAACTTATGATCCACCAGAAAATGGGTACATTACACTTTGCATAGGGGATGTGTGGAGGAAAGGATTATTTTTAGGTTGCAGTCAAATGGTATGAACTGTTATTGTGGCAAATGAGCCCCAGAAGTTTTAAAGATCTTGCTGCTTGTTTAGATATTGTATGCCAAGCCCCTTTACATTTAGTTGGCTGTGGATTATTTTGCTCACCACAGGTAATGATTACCTGTAGCTATAAAACCTGCACTATATCAGAAGGCTCTAAGTAGCTTTCTGCAATGAACACTTGATAGAGTTAATTGTGATGAAAAGAAAATTTAGTCTGTTTAATCTTCAAAAAATGCTAAAGCCTTTCAAAGTGATGCATGGAAAATATGTACCCTGGTAACATTCTGTATCTTATTCCTTCCATCTATTTGTAGCTGCTAATCTTTTAAAAACTGTGTTTTGGTAAAGTCTGCATACACATCCTGATGCTTGAATGGGGGAAATTTTAATAATTTTTTTTTCCATTCTGAGGAAATACTATTGAATTATATTTGTGTACAAAATTGCTGGAAGTTCTAATTTTTTTATGAGGCCAAGGCTTTAAAAAAACCCAGATGTTGAATATTTATGCACAGTCATTTCAAACCAGCTCTTGTAGGTCCCACAAGCAAGAACTTAACATTTAGAAATCAGACAGGCAGGTATAAATACAGCAAACCTCGGCTTTGTGCACCTGGTTATATGAAGATATTAGTTACTGGATATTTGAGGATTGCCAGAATTCTATTTTTTTCTTCCCTATTGTGTGCATTGATGACAATCAAAATTTGTACCTTCTTAGTACCCAAATATTTTAGGGGAAAAAAATCCATCTTTGCATTCTGAGTATAAATCATACAATAGAAGTACAAAAAAAAACCCAAAACAAAACCTGAGCAAAATAAGAGTACTGTTATGATGCCTGTCACCAGCATGCTTGCTATCTGTGCAGGACAAAAATTCCAGTCAACAAACATGGTCTGAACTCAAAAGATCAGTTCAGCTGTGTCAAATCTGGTGAGAGAAAGGCAACAGGGTTTCAAGATGAAGCCTTAGATCTAAGCCAACCTGTCTTGGAGAATAAAGGGTTTCAGAGGGCAAGTATTGCAGCCACTAAAAACTGAAGAGAACCAGGCAATGCTAGAGACTGTATTTAGCCACCTGCCATTCAATCCTGAATGTATACAGTCATACTAGTATGTGTAGCTGTGCAGAAAAGGTTGTGGCAGACTCCCCAGTAAAGTAAAATGCTTTGAGGGGAGAGAGGGAGAAACCAAGCCATTTTCTGCCTGTCAGCATTCAGTGTATCTTGCATGACTGCCCTCATATGCTGGAAGAAACAGAAAGAGATTAGACTTCCAAATGTATTTGCAATTGCAATGTTCCTAAAAAAGGCTCAGCTCTGCTGTGTGCCAGGGAGAAAATAGTCACTCTTATTTTGTGCAGAGCACAGATGTAGTTTGAAAGATTTGATGATCTAGAGAAGCATTGATTTTTATTTTCTTTTTGTCAATTTGATTAGTTTCTGATTTCAAATACTGTTTTAGAGATGTCTTTTGGGTTTTATGTTTGGGATCTTATACCTTTCTAAACCACAACAGGGACATTGTTTTGAATTATTATTTGCGGAAAAAGAAGGTAATTTTTCAAGTGCATGCATTTCAAGTGGTCACATTCAGCATCACATTTGTGTTATTTTCTCTGTAAACTTGTGTAGCAGCGTGGGGTACAAATTTCCAGGGACTTTTATATACAACTGTTATTCAAGTTCACATCTTTTCACCAGACTGTATCAGATCACTAAAGAAAGCTATTGTATGCTTAACTATGAAGAACAGGTCTCTTAATTTTTCTTAGGACAACACAAAGCATACATGAGTAATGCTTCCAAATATACTCACTAGCATTTTTGCTCCTTCCACACATGTGAACTTAGACTTTACTGACAGGAAGGGATGATAGAAATAACCCAGATTTACACTCTGGTTGTCTGGCTGAAATCTCATAAATTCTATTTTGTTGCCCACCTCAGTACTAATTCTAAAATAATCTCTTCATCTGTTCCTAGTGCCACCTTATTAACTCTACTCTGAGTCAGCTTCAGTTCTGTGGGGTAATTTAGCAGCTGGAAAAGGACTGACAAATGCATAAAAATGTTAAAATGATGCCACAAAGTGCATGTGCCATATTTGGCCAATGAATCCAGATTCTGGTAGGTGGTAAATGTCACCTAAGGTTCTGCTAAATTGTCAGCAATTAAGTAATAATCCCTTAGCATATTGGAAGCACTGTGAAATGAAACATTTATTGGAATATATAAATATAGAATGCCATGTTGTTCGCAGCTTTAAAAGAAAAATTTGAAAAGTTAAAAATAGTTAAAATAATATATTGTTGTCTTCTTTGAATTTTAAATTTCCTTTTGCCTTTTAATGTTTTGTTTTAATATATTTGGATATTAAGAATGTCAAAAGATCTTATCTGTCTGGTATAGAAATTCGTCTTCAGAAAATCACTAATAGGCAGTGATAACCACAAGAGTAAAAGGAAGGCAAGGGAGTAACCTCAGAGTACCTCTGCTATCATAAAACAGACTGGACTAGAAAGTCATGATAGTCTTTTTTTAAACACTGCCCCCCCCCCCCCCCCCCCCCCCCCCAAATTCCTGGAATTCTGATATTGAGAAAACTATGAATTCTTTTTGTTGGAATTAAACTAAATAATGGAGAAGTAACTCAGCAGACATCTCTAACAGATATCAATATTATAGTGGTTATGATTTGTAGCCATACAGCACTTAAATTATGCTTGATGGTGAAAATCCAGAGTGTATTTCCCTCCATGGGGATTATTTGACCCAAAAGGTGTAATGTTAAAAGGCTCTCAGTACTGTAATTAGTACAGCAAAGGACTCTTGTTGCTTTAGTTACAAAATCCAGTAATGCCAAGTAATGCCAAGTAATGCCAAGGGTATCCAAAGTACCTCTACATAAGTATTTAAGCTTTATTTGTATACTTGCTCTTGAAACAAATAATGTAATCATCTTCACCTATCATGCTTTCTTTCATATCATTAAGCAGCCTCAGGGTACATGCAGCGGCTTTCTTTGGGGTTGTGCTGGTATTGGATAGACATAGAATTAATAGACATAGAATTAATATTTTTCATAGTACCTAGCATGGGGCTGTGTTATGGATTTGTGCTGAAAACAGCATTGATAACATAGTCATATTTTTATTATTGCTGAGCAGAGCTTACAAGAGCAAAGACCTTTTCTGCCTCTCACACCAGCTAAGCAGCTGGGGGTGCACAAGAATCTGGGGAGGGACAGAGCTGGGATCGCTGACCCCAGCTGACCACAAAATTATTCCAGACTGTATGACATCATGCTCAGTATATAAAGATGTGGGAAGAAGGAGGATGGAGAAGACCTTTTCAGTGATGATGTTTGCCTTCCCAAGTAATCAGCACACGCAATGGGGCCCTGCTTTCCTGGGAATGGCCGAACAGCTGTCTGCCCATGGGAAGTGGTGAATTAATCCCTTGTTTTGCTTTGCTTGTTAGTAAGGTTTTTGCTTTATGTACTGAACTGTCTTTACCTCGACCCATGGGCTTTCTCACTTTTACTTTTCCAGTCCTCTCTGCCATTCCTCCATGGAAGTAGTGCATGAGTGGCTGTGTGGGACCGAGTTGTTGGCTGGGGTTAAACCATGACAGGGGTGAAACCTAACATCCTCCAAGCACCAACATCCACTCAGTGAATGCAACCAGAATATGTAAGTGCTAAACAACCCTTCCCTCTGCACACCCAAAGTACACGTCTTCCTTAGCATTGCTCTGAGAAGGGTAGTTAGACCTGGAAAAAGATCCAGGGCTACACTGCATCACTGACAAATATAACTGTAATACTACAATGATATAATTATATAATAATAATAATTATAATAGTTCCCCAGTCACCTCCAGGAATTTTGCACTTATCTCATTCTTGCCCATGCATAATAGTTGCAATTTTTTGGTTTTTATTCTTCTGTACTACATTCAGGGAGGCAGAAAGTGTTCTTCTCCTCACAGAATTCCCACAAATTCAAGCATCTTTTATTGCTTTTCTATAATTTTCATTCACTTTTATCTGAGTATTAAGTGACTGAACTGTCATTTTCCTGTACCTTGTTTAAGCACCAAAGCACTAAAATTTTCAGATGGTGAAAGGAGCCATTGAGAAGTATTCAGCCGAAAGCTGCAAAGGATTCAGTATGGGATTGTTCATTGCGATGTGGTAAGTTGTAGCAAGAAGTTTTGAGGGAACCCAAGAAATATTTTGTTAAAACAGACAGTCTGACACTTGAGATTTTAAGCAGATTTGTTGCCTGGTTTTGTCTGACCTTCACAAAAATAATCTCTGCCCTGGTAGAAATGTTCTGCTGAAAAAGGTTTCCTGCTTCCAGATCCCCCCCAAACTCTCTTCTGTTGCAGTGAGGCCTGAACAGAGGTTTAAAGAGAATGAGTAAATGGTAGATATTCACTAAGTTTCCTAAAATAACAATGAAACTCTGGCAGCTCAAATGCAGGTATTGTATGTTTGCCCTCTGCTATGGCTTACTGCTAGAAAAAATACATAGTAATACATACTAGGCTCTCAAGATATAATATAAATCTCAAACTCTGAGAAAAAATAATTTCCCAAGCTGCTGTAGGTAACTCAGTGTGGCTACCCTTTAAATTAAAACCAGCTAGCTCTTTAGCAGTTAATTTACAGGAACAGAGGAAAAAAATATTCATGTCGGGTAATAAGAGCATTTATAGAGTGGTATGAAGTTCATATTACATTAGAGTGAAGCACTTTAAGACCGCAATGGTGAAGTATTAGTGGCTTATGTGTAATCATTTAAAACCAAACATAATTATTTCAGCTGGTTTTGATACAGGGTTTATAGGAGTTAAAGGATTTGAAAATAATCACACATTTACAAATACAGCTATTTTTTCCAGTGGAATGACAGTTTTTAATTGCAAACATTTTCAGCTAGGTAATCTGGGAAGCTCCTTCTAAGTCAGTAGAAGTATACTGATTTACACATATATGGTTGTGCATTTTGTTCTTCCCCATCTTCCTACACAGATATTTTCCTCCTTTTTCTGCATTTATGTTGACAGATTTGTGTCTACATCTTTAAACAGCATTTCTTTACTTGCCTTTCTTCACAATTCCTTACTTATAGTCTGCTCTTACGGTTTATGACTATCATGGTTTTCTCACAAAGTTCATTAAGTGGCATCTCTTTTTTACTTGAATAGAAGTTCTCAGGGAGATTTTTTTTTTTGTCTCAGAGGTGTTGAGACACCGCATCAGAGTTTAACTATATTACTCTTTACCTTCAATTGCCCTGGGTACTTAGCATTTGATAACAAAGCACTTTAGAAGTTACCTAAATCAATACTCTTGTGAGCTACAACAGCTGCTCACCAATGGAGACATATGCTAGTAATGAAGACCGAATTAACTCCTTTATTAGTAAGTTGCTCATTTCCTCAAAGGCTTTGAGTTCCGAGTTGTGTTTAGGCACACGTGTAGTGTACTGCTCTCTTTGGAGAAAGTAACTTTACCTCTCCAGCCACTTCTCACTGCAGCACAGGCAGACATTTGGGTGATTAAACTCACATTTCCCATAAGAAGTGTTGTTAATATACCTTGCAAGCAGCTTTGACATAGTGTAAATTTTCTGTAGCATATTAAAAAATGTTTGGTTTAGTGCTTTTGAAACATAAACATGAGTGATTTTTACTTGTGAACAAAATTCAGCATGAGGTAGAAGAAGAACAACTGTTCTGTTAAATTTCACTGTTTAAGGCAAGGCAAAATGTTGAGAGTCTTTATTGCATGTCAAAGTAGTCTTTCAAGACCTGGCAGAGTAGAAGATTGCTGAGCATAAAGAACTAAAAATTTTATTCCAAAGTAGATTGAAATGCATCTGTATAGCATAGTCAGTCTGGATTAAAAATCAAACAATGTTTCTAGATATGAGTGAGTGAATGGGAGAATACATAACACAAAAAAAAGTGAAATATTGCTGTTACCAAGGTTATGCATCTCTGCAGAGCCAACAGCTTGAGACTTGTGCTTGCCATCTAGATCTATTGTTGGGCTTGACATATAAGGAGATGAGCTTAGCATAAATGGTGGGAGTGTTTTTGATCTTTTTGCATATCTCTAAGGACTGCAAGAGTATGTGTACTGGAATCCCTGACCGTAGCAACCAGAGCTTCACTTGTCTTGAATCAACCGGTGTCCATTTCCTTTCAACAGACAATTCAACAGACTATCCCAATACACAGCTAACTCAGAAGAGAACTGTTTATATATATGTGTGTGTGTATATATATATATATATATATATATATATATATATATATATATATAAAACCACAAAA